>NC_132971.1:10917500-11240000 GCF_047496725.1 Anoplolepis gracilipes | reverse complement strand
GGGAAATCCATATGTGTATCTACAATATGGCAAACGATAGTGAACCAATATTTATCTGAGATTAGTAAGACTCAGTAGTAGAGTCTCATTAGTAGTCTCAGTACAACTTTAGTGATGGTAAGAATGATAACGTCTCTGTCCCATCAACGAATCCTTAAACTTTTAAAATAAAATAACGCCATACTTTCTTCTTTCCTTTGTCTGTTTACCCTCTCCTTCTTTTTAATTTATCAAAATTTTTTTTAAACGGAATTCACACACAGACATGGCATAAACAGGAAACGCAGTCTGTAAGTTATATAGTATATATATATATGCATATAGTATATATATATATGCATGATTTCACGCTTAATTTATTAATTTTGAAAATTTTACAGCTTCTTTCTCAGTGAAGACCGGTAGCAGTCGACATCTATCTCACGCTATTATCATTTTCGAATCATCATTTTTTCCTTCTCCTAGTTCTGTCTCCTATGAAAACTACAGACAAGACAGTGCGAATTTCCTGTAGTGAAACAAAACACATTCGAGCGAGAACAAGACAAAAAAACTCGGCTTTTTGCAAGCTTGACTTGGAATGCTTTTCGTCAATATTTAGCAACGATGGATGACTAGTCAAGCATTTGAGATCTGTTGGGAAAATTCACGTAAAAGGAAGCTGTAAGTGTCAAATTTAAAAGTTATATACTTCTTTATTAGCAAACATTTTCGAATATTTTTATATATTATGTGCAAGAGTTTGAAGCACATATAATAAAGAAGCAAGTGGTAATAATTTGAGATTTATCACTCACTTAAAATTGACTAATTATAAATTGTGTAAATTTTTCATCGTTCTTACTCTAAAGCCTCTGAAAATCATAAAACTAGAATTATACTGTAATTGACTTGAAGACATAAGAAGGTTTTAGAAAAGAGAATAATGTAATTATTAATTTAAATAAAAAGTCGATCAACTCGATTTTAAATGAGGTAGTTAATATAATTTCCACCAACTTTAATCAATTTTCAATTTAATATATATAATTAATATATATAGAACAAGATTATGATCCGCAAATTCGTGAAAAAAACATCAATACAGATTGAACATTGGATTTATGCGACATTTATGCAACACTATCATAAACAATATCGCAAAAATCGCTATTTTCCAAGAATTTTATTATTAGGTAATTATTGGCTTCTTTTTTGCAAATCTTTATGTGCATAGCCACGTTAATTAACGATTAATAGTTTATATGAATCATTGAATCGTACTAAGGAATATTCAGGACATAAAAAAATAAGTATATTAGAAAGTGTATTAGAAAAGCATCATGACATGAGCTTGAAATACCGAAGGAACGAAACATTCATCCATACGCTTTGCCGTTCTTGAGTCAGCGTACTTCCCCAACTCCGTTTTATAGATATATAATAGTGGTATTTGTCGCAGTACAAATTTAAAAGTATTACCTTTCTTCTTGTCTTATATAATTGCAACTTTAATCGGTTTTTTATAAACAATATAAGTCCGTAATTTTTCAAGATTGAGATAACAGACGTAAATGCTAAAGTTTAGTGCGATACGTCAGAAAATAATACAAATTTATATATTATTTTTCAACATTATTAAAAAATAAGATAAATTACATAAAATAAATTTAGCTTACAATTAACATATATTTTCTATTATATTATGCATGAGTCAATATAAAATTAATTATAATATAAATATATATGTAGTAGAAAATATCAATATTATATATGTTTTGATAGTACTCACTTTAGTACAAATCATATTAATAAAAAGATGCTACAGTTAATATATTATTAATATATATATATATACACATTAATTTTATATATATACTCGTAACGAGATAACTTTCTTAGCAATGTGAGATTTATACAAGTACTCATGACAAGCGGGTTATCGAGATTGCACAGTAGTAATTTTTCATAACTTTACGAAAACAAATACAGCTGCTATAAATGGAAATTGATAAAATACTTACAATAGAGAATATTAAATATATTGTTTACATTGTAAAATTTATAGATTCTGCATAAATATTTTTGAATTAAGATGGCGAGTAAGACTTATGATCTCCAATTAATCAATTTATTTTTTATTTTATTAATCGAATGCGTTTTTTTCTATTAATTTTGATTTATTAAATTGCGTTATTTCATAAAATTAATTGAATAATTGGGAATCATAAGTGTCACTCGCCATCTTAATTCAAACATATTTATACATATTTACGTAAAATTTATAAGTTTTACAATGCAAAAAAATATATCTAATATTCTGTATTGTAAATATTTTCAATGTCCATTTATAATAGTTATTTTTTCGTGAAATTATGAAAAATTACTGTTGCGGAATCTCGATAACCCGCTTGTCATGAGTACTGGTGCACATATCACATTGCTATGAAAGTCAAAGTTTCGTTTGAAACTTATCAATGAATATTGGAACGATGTTCATGTATAAACATGCATGTGCACGCGATTATATGCATTGCGTGTCATAAACAACGCCGCGCACAAAATCGTGCATGCAATTTCACATGCAAATACAATCGAAATAACGTCGTGTCATGTACAATCTTCTAATATAATTATTTTTCTCGATTGTTTTGCATTTTTAATATTTTTTTTTTTAATTTTGAGTTGAAACGTTACGAGCATTCATAATTTGTGTTAATTCTATAAGTTTATATCTATAAAATCTATGCATAGAGACAAACTTGCATAGCTTCCGCATAATACATATTTATGAATCGACTAATCATGTCTAATATAATGCAGCTATGTGGCATCTTTTAGACACGTGATCAATCGATTCTTTTGCACATTTATATGTGGCTATGCAAGTTTGCCTGGATAAATTTTAATTGTTCTGTTAACGTAATATTATTTTGTGTTACGTTTTTATTTTTGATAAATTACATTATATATAAAAAGGTATATTTTGATTTAAACATATATTTTGTTTCATTAAACATGTTTCTAGCTTTTATCAGAAACTATCTTAATTGCTCTTTTTTTTGTGCAGGCATGTGTGCAAAAATTTTTTGAAATTATATGTATATATATAATATAATATAATGAATATTTAAATAAACTAAAATATATATTTTTAGAAACATAGAAAAAAACATTTATTGTTATTCGCAAAAAATTAAGAAATACTGGAAGGAGACCTGCGTCCAATAGTGTATTTTTACGACCATTGTTTAATTGTTAAGATACGACGTTGAAGATATGCGTCGAGTAAATACAATGTTGATATTATTTACACATTTTCTATCGTTATCGTAGGTTTTCCCCAGATAATCCGAGCATTGACGTTGGCGATGTCCACCTGTGTCTATACAAGCCACGTACACCGAAAAATTTTCGTCTTTGTTTATAATCGATTAACCGACTTAATGCCCCACTATAATATATATAGTGATATTAAATAATAAGTCTCGAATGGACTTTGTAATGGGGTTTGTCAAAAAGCTGTCAAAAAGCTTTGCTTTTGGTTTATGTGTGCACAATCTCTCGACCGAGTGCGGATCGATCTCTCATTCCTCAAAAGTAAGTTTCTTTTTCAAGACATTAATAGTTTTTGGAATTAAAAGCGATTGAGAACAGAGTTTTTCGGGAATATATATAAAGTGCAAATATACATTATCTCTATAAATGTAAATAGACATCAAATTTAGATGTATTAGTTACAAGAATAGAAAATTGCGAGAAATTTTATCGATATATTTTGACAAAATCTATTTCAAGTTTTTTTTAGTCAAATCAAATTCTAAGAGTGTGTTATATTTTTCAAAAATATTACGTTATTTTTTATTTCTTATAAATCTAAACAAATAAGGATTGTTATTTTAATCAATAATGTTTTATTTTTATACAATTTTAGCAATCGTGCAACACGCTTGTAACAGAAAAATTTGAAAATTAAAAAAATCTCAACAGCTTCATTTTTCAAAAAAAGAAGATTGCGTATACATATTTGGACTGTGCTGACTAAAAGTAACAGGTAATAAACTGTCTATTGTCTTAATGATTTATTGTGCGGCTTCAATAATAATGGGAAAACCCATGTGGAAGTTTTGCGGTGGAGAGCTCCTTTGTACGCATTGAGGTCGCATATTCGGCGACGAATCGATTTCCCGGTGTACGAACAGTAACGACCATGGAACGTTTACAGTGGTGCATCGTCGCGAGGCCGTTTTGGATAGGAAATGCCGGGTGGAATTTCCGGTGAGTTCGTCGCGCCGCTTTTACCGAAAGGTGCTTCGAAGAAAGTAGCCCGACTGTCACAGGCAGCGGCAAATGCGAAAGTTACATCGATCAACGTGTAAATCACGCGTAAGAGAGATGGAAATCTACTAAACGTAAAGGTATGCGCACAAGATCTTAGAAAGTTGATTTAATGTTTCTCATTAATCGAGTTCCGATTATAATTATAAAATTCAATTATTACATTTAATAATAATTTAATTTTAATTTACGACTATAATAAAATTCACTATCACATTTTCATGTATTTTTCTCCAATTAATGTACTATTTATAGTTTTATTTACTCCAAGCGTATCATGTGTCAAAAAAATAACTTATAAAAAAATTAGCTCTTTTAAATTTTGCTTTTGCGTCATTTTCAACGAATATTTTCTTTTAAGAAATGGATTAAAATCTAAGTCTCTCTGGATTTTACAAGGGCCAAAAAATCCAATGATTCATTTATCGCGGAAAGTAGAATGAATGAGAGATAATCTTGTCCAAAGATCCGTATACGTCAGTTCCGAAGAGCAAAACTTTATCGATACAAAATTGTGACATTTTTCATCCGTTAATTTATAATCTGATTTATGAGATAAAAGATCCACGCGTACGTCTTATCTCGCAATATATATTACACGATTTCAATACGAACAAGTCACGTCGATTAAAGTTGACTTGTTATGACAGAAGTATTTTATTTTTGTGAAGTTTCTAAAAAAAACTATCATAATTGAGAGATGTTATAAATCGATAAGACACACTCTCGTACGCAATCACGAGAGATGCGATAACGCACGCGAATTATTACGAAAGAAAGAAATGTCATGCTAGATAAGAAAAAAAAACAACGATATGTACGCGTGATGGAATATACTATTACGTAAAGGCGTTGATTTAAGAAAAACGCGAGACGAGCCTCCCGCGCGTTTTGCTTTTGGAAAAAATGACGAGGGTATTTATAAAACTCTTCGTTTAATAGTCTATTTAATAATCTATTTAATTTGGAAAAAATGACGAGGATATTTATAAATCCTCCTTCGTTTAATAGTCCACGATATTTAAAACCCTTCGTCCAGAGATTCGATGAAAATAAATATAATTTCGGATAATCTAAAGAGAAAATTGAAAACGTTTCTTTTCAGACGATTTATTTTTTATTTAGGATATTGTTTTTGCGAATTTTATTTAGAGATACTTTTAATAATTCAATCATTTTCAATATTTCATGATTACGTATATAAAATTGTTTCTTTTCTAATCGGTTTTTCCAACGTGCTTTTAAATAAGCTTTCTACTGGCAGAGTAAAGCGTAAATTACATTTAATTCAAAGTTAAAAGTCAACAAGAGAACTCTCGCGTTTCCCGTGGATTTTTAAGCAAAGATATATGTTCTGTTATGTCGGGTTTTTTCCTTCGCAATTTATCCGTGGTGAAAACCTATTCATAATTCACAATAACAGAGCACAAAGATAATCAATGAATATTTCCTTTAAATATCTGAATGTTTGACAATACCCGCAATATTGTATAAAGTTCTTATAAACGGCAATAAAAATTAATCGCGGGATTTAACGCTCCTTTTCTCTTTCGAGAAGTAAATGTTTATAATGATACAAGATATCAATATTAATATATATTGCAATCTTATTATTGATACCATTACAATAAAATTTGATTAGATATCGAAGCATAAGAGAATCTTCTTTTATGAAATTGAAATTTTCGAAACGACGAATTCGATATAACGTTTGGTAGAAAATAATGACGTGTTTCATTGAAACAGTTTTTTTTTGTGGTTTTGAAATCGCTTTATCTATAAAATAAGAGTTACATTGTGTCTGGGTTTTGTACGCCATACAGCTGGCCCTGCCCGAGGTTGATGGGTTTTCCCGCCCCTACTCTCTCTTCCTCGGGAATTATACCGCCGGAGATATTGTTAAATGGCCATCTTTGTCGCGCATGCGCATGTATATAACGTGATCCCAGGTCTGTATCTAGTTTAAATATAAAAAGATGTGTGTCTTTTGATCTGATTTTTAGAAATTATTTAATTATCGTAATTACTAAAGAGCTTCAAAAAAATCGATAATTACTATGACGTTGATAATATGACAGGACGCAAAACATGAGTATGTCTTGCTATTATCTTTTATGTAAGGAAAAATCAAAAATCATTTGCCGATGTCATATTTATTCATTGCAATCGCACGTGTACGCATACGTCACTGCACGTCACTTGTCGCGCATGCGCGAGGAACGTCTGTTTAACAAACACGACTCGCTCTCTTTCCCGTCGATCAGTTCGTTCTGAGATACGAAACGATAGGGTGTGTTCGCGTGTTTATGTGAGACCAAATTACTCGTGTGCAATTCGAGACGAAAGAGCCTTCTCCTGTTTATTTGTGACCGGAAATCAGCAGGGAAATATACACAATTGAATTTCCGTAGTGCAGTGAAACAGATATATCAAAGAAAGTCGAACGAGAACACGCGAGCGATGCCAAGCGAAGGTAGACGGAGATAGACGACGAACGAAAGACGAGAGCAAAGTGCGGGCACAGCTGTTTCGAAGAGAAGGGGATCTCTCGGGCGACCCCGAATATATGTCGGTGAGAGCGAGCGAAAGAGCGGAAGAAAAAACGTCGGGGACGTCAAAACCGTGTCCGTCGAGTAAGAATCAATCGAACGCGTTAAGAGTCGAGGGTTGTATCACGTGCGTTGTAAAAAAAAAACAAAAAAGCGAAAGTCCCGAGTATCTACATCGTCACACTATACTCGAGCGATTGAATGTCGCGGTATTTCGTAATTATACTGTGTTGCCAATCTAGGGCGAATATTCGTGAAGTAAAAGAAGACAAAGAGAGAAGAGGTTGTTAGTACGCGGTTTCTCGCTTTTTTTAGAGCGAACGTCCTAAAAAAAAATTGTATACGCGAGTTGTTTTCGCCTACGAAAATGTGGCATCCTACCCATCACGAGAGCAAAACTACCACCCAGATGGAGGAACGTGTTACAGCGGACGAGAAGAAGCGGTGGCGTTTCGATGACCACCAGGACGACGACGACGACGAGGCGGGTAACGTTGATTCCGGATTCCTGTCAAGTGGTAATCTTCAGTTCAGCGGTGAGATCCGCGACTCGGGGTTACTTCAAGAACAGGAGGGGCAACCTGGAGAGGGGGAGGGGGGACAGCGAGTGGCGCCGACTCTCGTGCCAGCGCTTGTGACGACGACGACCGCATCATCATCATCATCATCGGCGACGATCACGGAGGAGCCAATGAGGGCAATCGATAGCGGAGTGGACCTCGACCTCACCGAGACTCTGAGCCAGCTGAGTCTGAAGCAGGTCAGCCTGAACCCGCTTGCCTCCAAGAGCGACAAATTGATTCAGGTCGTCGAGTCGACGAGCCCGGAGCTGTCACCCGTGACCGCGAACCTTACGCAAGCGGACGACAACGTCAAATCGCAACACGATGAAGCATTATTGTTCGAACAACACCAGCGGGACAGCGATGAACGTGGGACGAGCAGCGAGGAACCCTGGCAACTCTACTATACACAGGACGACGATGGTGACACGTTAGTGAATGTTATATATTTTATCGACTACGTTTGTTGACCCTTTCATTCTCTGGAGTAGACACGTGGGTGATGTATGTCAACTGTTTAAAATTAACTTGCCACGTGCATCCTCTATATTAATGTTAGAATTGTGCGAATCACTCGAACGGATTTTTATGTCAAATCAAGATTGATTTTACATTAATAATATAAAATAATATAAAAAGTGCTATATATTTTTAGGAAATATTGCAATAGATTACTTAACGCGAGCTCTCACGCTGTACGAAATGTTTCGAGTATTATGACTTACATCGTTTCTTCATCTTGTGTTTATCACTTATCTTATAAGTCATTGATCCGTTAGTTTCTAACTGTGTTCACGGCTTATTGCGGTCAGATTTGCGATCATGTGTCATGTAACATACAAGTCCAGAATGTAACGCGGTCAACAGATTCAGGGGCGAATGTTTATTATGCAGATGCTAATGCGCAAACTAACAAATACTACAGAAAGTAATTAAAAACAAGTAGTAGTGATAAAGTAAACAGCAAGTATTTTTCGAATAATTATGTGTTCCATCTGCTTACTTGATTAGCCTGCAAATAAAAGTTTCCAAGAATCATGGATAAATTCTTTAGAAATTTCTAAAGATCTCAAATACACTTTTATGAAGTTATAGAGATATTTATCTCACTTACCATATATTTTCATCGCGTTATTTGTATTTGAATTTATTCTTAAATTGTAATAATCACTTTGCCGTAAGAAAGTAGTAGCTTTCATCGAATGTAGGACAATATTGAAGAGTTTTATTACTTAACAGGATCTGAATAACAAAATAATTTGAATAATTTTATTGAATAAAAAATTTAAAGAAAACATCCAAATCGCGTGAGAAACTGTGAATTAGAATTTTTTAAAATTTTACCATAAATCTTGAGAAGTAATAAAAGAGAAAGAGACCATAAGTTTTATTTCTGTATTCTCTGAATATTTAAATTCGTCGAATCTAATCTGGCAAATGGTCACCTTTAATCTTAGTTTATTACAAGTTTTTTTTCTCTTTTTTTCTTTTTTTTTCTTTTTTTTTTCTTTTTTTTCTTTTTTTTTTTTAACCGTAGTTTGAGTGCATTGATTTAAGCGCAAACGTCATTATGCATAATATCGACATTGGCATTTGCGTAGAACGGCCTATATATACCTTTGACGTGTTCAGTGCTTGACTCGAGCTCGTTGACCGATTCAATGAAACGAGTTTCATTCTCCAATAGGCATCATCTTTCGGGAATTTAGATGAACAATAACAACGATGAATTATAGAGTGACGCACACAGGAATCCTACCAAAGATAAACGTTTCATTTATACAATGAAAGAAAACAATATTTTAAATATATTACATAATGTTAAAATCAAGCATCTCCTTTAATTATTAATTTTATATATATATATATAGAGAGAGAGAGAGGGGGGGGGAGAATATATAAGAATATAATACGAGGATCACAAATAATTAATTGATAATAAGCTCCAATTAAGGGTTAATAAATAAGAATGCTAATATAAATAATACCACAACAGCTTATTATACCACAAGACTTGGTGTTATTTATTCTTATATAATATATTTATAATTGCAGGCAATTGCATATCGCGATCGTGCAAGGCTTCGTCGAAGCTGCGCTCTGTTTAATAAGGATGGCGCCTGACCCATGCCTACTAGACACCTTGAACGACGACTGGCAATCACCCCTACATCTGGCAGTGTTGACACATCAACCACTGATCGTCAGGCATCTAATCCTGGCAGGCGCGGATCCATCTCTAAGAAATTTCCGTGGAAACACGGCTCTACACCTGGCTTGTGCAAGCGGAGATCTCGCTTGCGCTAAAGCTCTCACGGATCCATTGTACCCGATGGAGAGGAATAAGCTGACACTCGGACAACAAGTACCCGCCTTACCACAAAACTTGGAACAACGTAACTACAATGGTAAATACTTATAAAATTTTTTGTTTTTTTTTTTTAATAGTCGTTAATTTACGACAAAAATAAATAAGAGGATTAAAACGCAATGAGAAAATATTCGAAAAATCGAGAAAAAATTATTAGAAGAAAGACAGAATGACATTCTTGCTTGTTAATGCGTAACGAGGACATTCGTTTTGTTCCTTGTCTTTTAAATATTTTAATGATGCTTGCAACTTTTCCTGCAATTACAATAATCACATTTGGAAGTGTGCAATATAATGACCGCTAATAACCGTTATAATGCAAGGAAAGATGATCCACGTCCGTGACGGTGGAGACAAAGAACGCCGAGGTGGCAACGGAAAATCCTAACTGCTTTTATCGCGCAGAATAAGTCATATATAAGGCTCGCGAATGATATGACCATGAACACGTGGAACTATACGCTGGTTTCTTGTGATTTCATCGAGAGTCACAAGCTCACGTTTGAAAGTTCCATCATCTGAGAAACATCTCGAGAACATTCCTTTAATAAAAAAGAAATATGTTAATTTAATGAAGATAATTTGAATTTAAAAAGTTTTACAATACATATATATTAAAGTTTCTATATTTTAATAATAAATTGTTTAAATAATAGTAACATAATATTAATTGATTTTTTTTCTTATAATAAGTACAGTAAATATGTATACGTAAACATTTTGAAACGTGAACCACATTTTTCAATTCTTGACGAAATAAGTTCTGGGAATGTTTAATTATTTTTCATTACATTTTAAATGAATTCTAATAATAAAAAAACACGGAAAGAAGTACCTTAATAATATGTGAAAAAATAGATAAGAAAACCATTTAAATTTTGTGAGGTAATTGAAACATTACAAAAATAATGATTTCCGCTTCAATATATTTTTAGTAAAAGATGATTGATCCATGTTGACCAAAGGATCTGTCATTAAAAATCGATTTAGTCGGAACGGAATACCTGAATATACGGTTGCCTTAATGTTTTCGTATATTTGGCAACGGATCATTTTTTTGACACATCAAATTTTACACGTGATAAATGTTCTTTCGATGTATTTCTAACATACGCATGTTCTCGATCTTCAATTTACGGCGATAATAACCCTGCCATTTACGATCGCGAATCGATAACTGCGAGAAATATACGCGTACTCATGTTCAACGCGGGGAATTCCTGCTTTTATGACGAAAATTTGCGTCCAGATAAAGCATAACAATCGACCTCGGCAAAAGGTTTCGCGATAAAACGACGACTTTATTCATCAGAATAACGTCATTGTACTATGTCACAAAAAGTATAAAAGTAAAAGTTTATGAATAATTGAAAATATTAAAATGAATATATCATAGTATAAAGACATAAACTGTCTCTAGTTTAAATTTGCTTTTCACATTTTTACAAAAATTTGTATTTTTATTTTGTACGCGAATATTTATTAAACTTTTAAAATTTGAGATAAAAAATTGCTCTTTGTAAATTAAGTTTTTTAATCAAATTTTATCAATTATTATCAATTTTATTTTTAATTTTTAAAAAAGTATATTTATAAAAATCTGTATTTATTATTATCTGTATTAATATTACAATTGCTATTAATATTTATAATTATTTGTAATACATTATTGTATATATATATACACACACACACACACACACACACACACACACACACACACAAAATTTTGCTAAAAAATTAATTAAGAAAATCTTGGAAATATTATAAATCTCTCTGTACTTGTAAACATAGAAAAAAGAAACAAGTTAAAAAATAAGATAAAAAAGAAAATTGTTCTAGCTAATGATAATTGTTTGTTATAAAATGTTGGTAGACTTTTTAAAAATCTTGGAAATCCCATATATA
Organism: Anoplolepis gracilipes; assembly: GCF_047496725.1. Lineage (NCBI taxonomy): Eukaryota > Metazoa > Arthropoda > Insecta > Hymenoptera > Formicidae > Anoplolepis > Anoplolepis gracilipes. The sequence goes on along the minus strand of NC_132971.1, from coordinate 11,228,292 downwards.
GCGTCATCAGCAGTTTATTTTACCGCAAGTTCGTACGACGCGGATAACGCATGCACATACATATTCACGCACGTGCGAAGCGCAACGTAATCGATCATTCTGGACCATGAGCAATTAATTGAATCTAAAAGAAAAATTGCAAACCTGTCGAAAAAATACGAAATTATCTCTACGTTAGACTGATTCGCACCTATTTCTCTAGGTTTACGACTAAATCGATGAGTAATAAAATAAGTTCTCGGTATCGTTTTCATAATCAAGAAGTGACTGAATCATTCGAAATAATCGCAAATCCAGAGTACATTTACTTCCTTATTAAAAAATAGGTTTCTAGTTTCTTCAGATTAAATAATCGCTTGTACAAAATAAACGATAATTGGTAAAATGAGCGATGGAAGATAAATGACGAATATTATTCTGCGATAATAATCTACAAATCAGAAATTAGATAAAATAAAGTTGTTATTCCCGTAGCGATTTCATTGTACGATTCAATTTATCGATGAAGATGTGACATGCAAAATTACTTCTTATCGAAAGATGAGCTTTATATTCGTTTAATTTTCCAAAACAATGTAGCATGTAAAGTGCTTAACAAAATAAAAGTAAATAAGAATGTTTCGTGTATATGATGGAATTCGCCAGTGTCTATATTAATATATCGTGTATATGTGTGTGTGTGTGCACGCATTACATTATGCGACGCGTCGGGACGCCAAGAAGAGCGCGAGACCAGATGTTTTTGATATTTAAAAATACCTGTAGGACTATTTGTACGTGCTACGTGATATTTTCGGTCGGTCGGGAAACCCCACAGTGGCGTCGGACTTTCACCATTGAAAAAAATCGATTCTCTTTCATGCCTAGCTCCAATCAATCCTGTCATGTATCCCGTATATATTTTAAGTATTACACGGCAATTTATATATAACACGATTTCTTTTACGTCACGTTACAATGTCATCTAAGTCTGTCTGAAATTCCAATTAGGTCGAGTGACTGTTTCGATGACGTTGCAATCGACCACGTGTACGATTCTTATGCGATCAAGTAGCTATGCGACTATATTTATGAATGTGTACTTGTAACGATCTCTGCAGTTGAAAGCTATTTGTATCTTCGTAAAACAATATCGATGCAATATGATGTATGTAATCACGAGGACGCTATGTCTTTAAATTCCGCCAATGCGACTGGTATGGCGGTGTGCTTAATATTAGCAGTTACTTTGATCGGGCGCGAGCCTAGTTTGGATTTCGGGACTCCAGCCAAATCTCCGATAATGATTCATCACGTCTTCCTAGTTCTATCTATATCTCACGACGAGTCGAGACATGTGACTCTGTCATTCCAACGTACCTCTCCTGATTTGCATCAGGAGAGATGATGGAAAACTCAGCAAAATTAGAATCCAAATCGGTTGCTCGTCTAACATTTATCAATAACAAGAGCTCGTTGAGATATGAGATAGGTAGATGTAAAGATATTTCTTTATCATATTATTAGACATTAGATATCTTTATTAATCTAAATTGATTCAATTAGAGGGTATTTCCAATCTCGAATATTATATAAAAATACATTGAACTTCCATTTGCTAATCGATACGATTTTTTATCGATTTCAGGTGAAATGTGCTTGCACGTGGCTGCCGCAAATGGACACGTGGATCTGGTGCGACTTTTGCTACGTCTAGGAGCCGATCTCAAGGCGAAAGAAGGTCTGGCGGGATACACAGCCCTTCATCTCGCGGTAGAACGCGAATGTCGACCAATGTTTGAGCTCCTGCTGCCAGAGTGCCAACGAACGTCGTGTCTGGACGAGCGAACGTATCGCGGCACAACAGCCTATCAGTTAACCCTGGATATACACAGTGCGTTTGCTAAGGAGGCTCGCAGGAAACTGGTACGATGCGGCGCGGCGCCGGAACCGCTACCAGAATCGGATTCTGAGAGCAGCGAGGACGAAGAAACGGAGAGATCATTGTGGACGGCGGATTATTTACCCGCGATTGTCAAGACGCAAAACACAGTCGGAGTGACAGTCTAAACTATTCATCGGTCAGTAATTCTATTCATTAATTCATTGCGTTTTTTGGGCGCCAGTCCCTGATGAAGAGAAGATAGAAAGAGTGCGCGCACAAAGATTTCTTGAATCTGCGGAATCATTTTAGTTTATTAGTCGAATTAAGATGGATATAATTGCAGTGAATGAAATTTGTCAGATAGAAGAAAATTACAAAAATGTCTCGCGTCTCTCTATCTTCCGTATGCATTGCATATAACGTATGCATAAGGTTAGATCTTGAGTTTCAATATGAAATTATCTTAATTAACGGGACAAATTTAAGTGAATAATTGTTATCTGAAAAAAAAAGATTTTTAAATTAAAATTGTATTTCGCGCAAATTATAGCTTGAATTTTGAGGCGCTGGACGACATCATCTTAATATATTAAAAATATTGAAACAAATAATTACAATAAAAATGGACAGATATATATATATATAAGAAAATAAAAAATTGTACATAATATTTTTTTATATGAATGAATTTAATGCATATAATATACATAAGTGAACTCAATATCTAGCTTTGAAGCATGTCCCTATACTGTCAACTTAATCTGCTGGATGGATTAAGATATGTTGAAAAATGGAAAGAGTGACAGAGTTAAACAAATAAAAAGTAGAACGAGATTAGCATCAATACATACAACGCATGATCATAGAAACGTCTTGACTTGACATCGAAGTATTACTACTATAGTAGACTGTGTAGCTTTTTAAATCGATATCGGCAGCAATACGTGCAAGTTGAAAGATGAATAATGAACGAAATGTAACGTTCGAAATCGAGGATCTCAGAAACGAACTTATACGCGACCTAACGAATATCCGATTACGAACGAAGCGACAATACGTAGGCGCGAGCTGTCTCAGCGGTCGTTCACTTTTCCCCTAATAATCCTTTGCAAGCCAATAGGCATGCAGCAGTGTTCCGAGTGTTGTACAGAGTGTTCCAAGAAAGGCTGTACAAATAATATAAAGGACAATGTATATTTTAACGCGAATAGTGTTCTTCGAACAATAGTGTGTCTGTCAGGTCTGAGATGTGTGTCAGTTACAATGAAGCGAGAATGAGAGTTGCGCTTAGCCAATACATATTTTACGATTGTAAATAGAGGAGTACGTTTCACAAATCGCGTTCGATAACGCGAATATTTCTCAGAAAAAAATTCTTGTTACAAACATCATAGATCATAGAATAGACGCAAAGTTGGCACGTGGTCGGCAACATACATTTAAGTCAAAGAAAAATAATTGAATCCACATTGTTATGTGCGGCTTGTATAATGTATTTATAATCAGAAGTATCGAAAAAAAGGTCCAAAACGATACGATATTCACGACGATGAACGTTAATCGGGTCAATGTTCATTGTAGTGGTCATGTAATTGCTTCCATTGATATAGTTAATCCTTTCATCTCTTCGTACATATACATCTTCCGTTAGAGTCATGAGTATACGTCATTGTCATGGTATATAATAACAGCAACAATGACGATATCATTATTGTTATATTCGAATATATATATATATATATATATATATAGTCTATATAATTATTTTTAATAAAAAAACATGTTATGCAATCTTTCTCTCTCTAATACTTTTTGTTTCCTTTTCTTTTCTCCTTTAATTAATTTGTCTCTTCCTTTCAAGAATTTTATCCTCTATTATACTATCCTTATACTATATTCCTCTATTATATATTATCTTTCTTTTCTAGTCTTTTGAGAACTGTTTCTTTTTGCTTCTATAAAAATTAGAAAGATAAAAAAGAGATTTTTTTGTTTTAAATGTAAGAGGAAAATGTCAGTTCCTCATCTTGTGTTCTTCAATTGCTTTAAACTTGACATGTATAGAATAAAAATATTGTATGATATCATGATAAATTTAGGAAATAATACGAAAATTTTATTACAAGAAAGAAACTTTTTAAATAATAAAGGTAACGAGATTTTTAGAAAGGTAAAACGTGAATGTAGAGCAAGAACCAATGACCGCATATTATTTTGAACTTGTATAAAGACATTGTGAGAAGTTGGCGTATTTATTTCTTTTTGAAGTAGTTTGTACAAAGGAAGAGGAAGAGAGTTTCTCCAGTGGTTTATTTAAATATTAGAGAAACGTGTAGGCTTTTCTTTAAATGTGTTCTCCAACATATACATATATAAACGCAATACAATTGCATGAAGTCACGCTTGAATGACGAGATACGATGATATCTCGTGAGAAAGAGAATCATTCAAGAAATTCCAGTGTATTATGTGTATCTTATATTTTCAATTAACAAAATTTAATATCTTACAAAAATAAGGATAGTCTTTTTTTAAATGTAATTGTATTGTATTGTGTATGTAAATTGTATTGTATTGTAAATGTAAATGTAAATGTATTGTTTTTCATTTCTAATTTATTTCAAACATTATGTTAGATTTCTGCGAGAATTTAACATTTTTTTTTTTTTTCAGTTCCTAAAATAATGCAATATATTTTTGCTACTCAAAAATTGCGGAAGTGAAAAGCATCAAAGCCCAAATACCTTCCGGCCCTGCCCGAGACCGATGGGTTTTTCCCATCCCTACTTCGCGCGATTGTGTAGCTCGAAACTACTGCTGGAGGCCTGGAGATTTCATCGTGCAGAGAGCAAATCACGCGCATGTGCATTAGACCCAGCACTAGCAGACACTGTTAGATCTCAGTATTTCTGTATAAATTTCATTTTACGATAAGAAGTTTTATTAGACTCTTCGCGGAAAAATGCGATAAATGTTAAAATAAATAATTTATATAGAATTTTATTAATTAAATGGGGTATGATAATTATCAAATCTAATATTAATTCTTAAAAATCACACATATGAGTATATCGATATTTTAACAATAAAATATCTCGAAGGCTGTAATCAATAAAAAGATATTTTAATATTTTTGTTATACGCGATTATTTTCTAGAGATGCTGAGGAATATATTATAAATTTTTGTAGATTTTTTTCAAGCACTTGACAGCTAAAACTGCGATAAAATATTGTGACTCGTATGTGAGCAGGAACAAAAAATATGTCACAAGAGTTAATTTCTTGTAACGAGGTCATATTGCACGCATATTACAATCTCCTTCGTGAATTAATAAACTCTATATGACCCCAGAAACGACCTTATGCTTACGGGTCTGTCAGATTTGGTCACGTGATCGACAACATATCTTACGCATATACATATACGCTCGCGCTACCGATCAGTTTGTTTCGAGACGCGAGACGATGAGGTTCACCAACGCTCACAAACCCTAATCCGAACAAGCCGCCTTCCGTTTTTTTCCCCGTTCGTGACGGAGATCAAGTGGAAGGCGAATGTCTTCCGTGATGCAATGAACGTCGTATGAGACAAATTTGCAAGATAGTACTGCATGCCCCAACATACGGGACAGATATCCCTCGAGATTAAGGACGGTTTACAAGAACATGCCAAGAAGCAAAAGAGCGAAGAAACGACGGATATAGAAGAAAAAAAGGGACCTCGTAAGTTAAATATACTTATCGACGAACGAACGAAAAAGAAAAAGAAAAAAAACGCCAAAGAAAGTCGGAAACGTTATTCTGTTTTGAGTCTTGGGTGGATCCGATCGAGGGTAGAATACTTTTTCTCACAATCGGTGAAGGACGCTACTTTCGTTTCAAACTATCGAAAAAATGTGGTATTCTCCGAGTAAGATCCCTGGAATGCAGGAGCATTCACGGGAGAATGACAGGAAACAGCGGGATGACAGCGCGGGATTGGCAACTGGTGACGAAGATTCTGGATTCCTATCGGCCAGCAACATGCAGTTTTACGACGAGATTTGTGAGTTTCCGGTAGAGTTACAGAAGGGTCCGCAGGACGAGGGGAAACAGCGAATAGTTGCGATGCCGATGGTGTCAGAAGCGGCAACCGCTTCCTCGTCGCCGATAAAATCGGCTGCGAAAGGATCAATCAAGACTGACAGCGGCGTCGTGGATGTCGAGCTCAGTGACGACCTGCATCGGCTTACCCTAAGCAGTGGGTTGATTCAGCCCGAGCCAGAGACCCGCGAGCTTCTACACGTGCTCAGCGCACATAGACAGGAACAGCAGCACGATGAGCAGTGCTTGGCCATCGACAAAGAGTTCAAAGAGTTTTATTCCAAGGACGGCGATGGTGACACGTGAGTGAATATCTTGGTTTGATATTTATTAATTTCATTGATTTTAAAACCATTAAGAACTTACTTGTCAGCTGATGTTATTGTCTTTCTTAACGTGTTAGATTTAATCTGTAACGTTTCTTATGACGTAAATAATGTTGGCGGAAATAGAAACGCGATATTCAGAGAACATTTCCTCATAAATATATTGCTAAAAATAGCTTTAGTAATTTTAACTTTTATGCACGGGAATCAATCTTTGTTGATCAAATATAATAATTTGAAAAATTAGCTTATTAAAAAATTGTATGTGTATAATGACATTTTATACATATTTCTAATTATATATATAATTATATTTTATTTCATCAAAATTAATTCACAGAAAGATTTGAATTTGTTCTTTGTGCTTTTCTTTTTAATTTTTATCTAATATTTTCTTTGCTATTTTTAAAGTTTAATATACCAATTAAATATCAGAATAACAAAAAATATTTTTATCAAACGATTAATATTATATAAAGAAAATTCACATACTCCATTTGTTTGGATTCTAACACTGCATGTAGTAATATTACATCATATTTAGAACTTCTAATCCAGTTTTCAAAATGAAAAATCCAAGAAATGTATTTACAAATCTATATGTATGAGATTTGTTTACATTATTTTAAAAAACGCGACAGAAAGAAAAAGAATGTAAGAGAGAGTTTTGTTTTTCTGAATCGTGTAAATTGATCGAACAAATCTCAGCAAATAATTGTCTTTAATATCTCATATCATTATCACGAGTTGTTTTTTTTTTTTTTTTTTTTTTTTTTTTTTTTTTACGAGCATTGATTCACGAGTCCGTTGATTCAAGCGCGAATATCATTATGCGTAATGCGTCAATGTTTACGTAAATGCAGCGATTTATATACATAACGTTCATACAGAGCGCTCAATAACCAGCTCAATGAAACAAATTTCACATCTTCCGTTAAATCTTTAAAGAATTAAATTGAATAAAATTGTTCAGCAAATAGAAAGAATTGTATAAATTTCTGTTTATATAAAAAGAAATTTTAAGATAATTTTAACATCATGTAAAATTAGGTAAAGACGAGATTGACCATTTTTTAAAATTATTCTTTGACTATTTAAATAATTGACACATGTACAGAAAAAATATAATGCGAGAGTACTAATGGATCGAAAGATATAAATAAAAAACAAGAAAAATAATAGTTATGATAAATAAAAATATTACAACACATACACATAATGTTTTAAGAGAGCTTCTCCCGTAGACTAATTTTGGTATTTATTATATTCGTAAAACTTTTTAATTTTAATTTATTTTAATCATCTAGTCTTATGTCACCTATATTTTTATCTATGCAGACAATTACACATCGCGATCATGCAGGGCTACGTGGAGGCTGCGTTGGTTCTGATAAGACTTGTGCCTCATCCACGCCTATTGAACATCATGAATGACCACCTACAATCGCCTTTGCATCTGGCAGTGTTGACACAACAACCACTGATTGTCAGGCGTCTAGTATTGGCGGGTGCGGATTTATACCTGAGGAATTTCCGTGGAAATACGGCTCTCCACCTGGCTTGCGCGAATGGAAATCTTGCTTGCGCCCAAGCTCTCACGGATCCATTGTCTCCGATGGAGAGGAATAAGCTAAAGCCTGAGCAAATAATACCTGCCTTGCCTCAGAACTTGGAGCAAATTAATTATAACGGTAGGTATTCGATAAAAGTTTTCTTCGTCTTGTGTTGTGTTTTAAATACATGTTACAATAAGGTTTACGTAATACGTATTATAATGCTTAACGATGTCTATGACTTTTATGATTATAAATAATGATTTGAAACCTTGCAACACAATGACCGTCACAATAACGTTTTTACGAGGAAATTAATCCGCGAAACGAAGGATAACAGAATTTCTAAATGTAAAGCTTACACAGTGAACAATGATATGTGAAACCGCATGTATTTTCCATGATTTCATTGAAAATATTTTTTTGCACTCATGTTTGGAAGTTCCATCGTCTCAATAACGTCAGAGAATATTCCTTTTGAAAAAGAAATGTTAATTCGCTCGAGAGGTAATTTGAATTTTAAAAAATTGCTTAACCATTATATACCAGGTGAGATTTATGTATATATTCCAAATTCCTAAATCTTATTAATTCAAAATACTTTTTTCATATTAAGATGTGAATAGTTTATGTATAAATTAAAGGCAATTAAAAATAGAAGCAAACTTTGCAAAATTAAGTTTAGAGAGATGAAGATAGAAATCTCTATTGTATTTCTAACTTTGCTTGATAGAAATATAATTGAGATATTTGAAGAGAGAGATTAATTGAAAAGATATTTTTAACTTTAAAAAAATTGAAATATTGTAGAAAATAATGTGCAATACCTTTGTTATTAATGTCTAATGCGAAAAGCGATAAGTTTTGAAAAATCCCACAAGGCTTTATCATATTTATTTATTGTGAAACTTTTAACCGCATTATTATTGTGCTTTATCTCAAAATTAATTTTTATCAGTAGCACAAAGGAATTTCCCGAATACATATGCGCATATTTCTTGCATACATCTAATCGTAAATAAGTGCGCCTTATTACATATTATTATAGATCAGAAATCTGATAAATATGATCGAAGCATATTGAATCAGTGAATTAATGAGCTAATAAATTCGTCTTTATTTAAAATTAACGCTAGAATAGAGATGCATGTCACCAAGTATACAAAAATCTCTTGTCATATGCATAACAAATATGTGGAAACATTATAAGCATGATTTAATAGTACATATTAAATGTTTTGCTTTTACGAGAATTAATTTTCTTATCGACACAAGATCTTTCGATCGATAAACTAGCAATTAAAACTTGTACAATTATTATCATTTAATTGGCGAACTTCTCAATTATAATATTTTTTACTCTTTCCGGAGCGAAAAAAATTGTATGAAGCGTTTTTATCGGTAAATGTTTCAAAGAAATTTAGTTTTCTTATGAAACTAGCTTTTCACATTTGCAGTAAATTTAGTCACAAGATTTTCCCATTGTCAGATACCCTCTTCTTTTTCTTTCTCTTCTTTAGTAACACATATATGAGTAAAACAAGGCTCTATTTTTAATAAAAAAGATAATAGAAAAATTGCAAAAATCTGAAAAAAAATTTATTATCAAAAATTTACACTCAAGTTCGATATATACTTTTATTTAAAATAAATTAATCTTTTTAAGAAAACATGAGAAGGGAAAAGAAGCCCGAAGGCACGTTGGACCGCCTCTCGTGTCCGTCTTTCATCTGCTCTTTTCTCAAACTAGAATCTTCAATGGAATTTAGAGAGAGAAAGAAAGAGAAAATCACTCTAGTCGGCGGTCGTTCGTCGCGAAATGTTCATGGACTTTTTAAGTCTTGGAAATCCCGTATAGCGTCATCGGCACATATTCCGTTGCAAGCTCGAGCTACACGAGTAACGCATATATGCACGCACGCGCGTGCAAAGCGCAACGTAACCGATCATGACTGATTAATCGAACTTGAGGGCAATTGTTGGCAATAAATCCTATGAATTTATTTTATTTTCTCATTAATCTTTTCATTTTCTCAAGAAAAGTGAGATTTTTATTTCAATAAATAATTGTTCTCAAAATACGTGTCAACATTAATCTAAATTAGATTACAAAGCTTTTTTTTGTAAAAACAAATTTATTACGATTTAATTTCTTCAATATGCAACGTTACTTCTCGTCACGAGAGGAAACAATTTTAACTAACAAGTTAAAAGATGAAATATTAAATATCAATATTAAATATAATATAAATAGTAAACATTAAATTTTATTTAGCTTTGATTTACATAAATCAAAGCTAGATAAATTTTTGCAAGGACTTTAAGCAATATTAATAATTATATTTATAATATAATTTATAATATAATTTATTTTTAAATATATATATAAAACTTGTAAGTGATAGATGAAAATGCATGGAAATCTATTCGTGAAGAACAACTCGGCATTGAGCGAGGGAGAATGCATGCACGATGGAATTTGGCAGCGTTTCTTACGCTTGCGTTACATCACGTGGCGCGTCGCGACGCCGCGAGACTGAAGAGAGGGCAAGGGAAAGCAGATGTTTTTGATATTTAAAAATACCCGCAGGACTATTTGCATGCTGCTCGATATTCTCGCCTTGCCTTAGCTCGGTCGGGAAACCCCACAGCGGCGTCGACGTCAGTGGTTTCCGTCAGACTTTCACCCTTAAACAAATCGATCCCCCTTCGTGATTGACCCTAATCACAGGAGTTTCGTGCTCGTATTTCCAGCACGAATTTCTTCGGAATTTCGCAGTCTTTTAACATTACGTAGTAGTAGGAGCGAGTATATTATCGAAATTCGTCGAAGCAATACCTGATGATCTAAATTAACAATCCCGTTGGCACTGACAACCGTAATTGGAAATAAGTAGTTAATTAGAGCTATCAATTCTTTCAATGTCACAGCAATACGTAAGAGATTCTTATACGATGAAAATAGAAGCGACGATATATCGCGATCATGCTTAATTGAATACTCGTAATAATTCTGCCTCGATTCAATGGGGGTATTTATATTCCAGCGGAAGTGAGAGGATGTAGACGCAGTATGATGTACGTACATTAAATTCCGCCAATGCAACTAGTATAGTAGGCGCGGTTAATTTTAGAAATTGCTTTGATCGGCGCGGACCTAGTTTGGACTGCGGGACGCCAGCGAAATCTCCGACGACAATGATTCATCGTGTCTTCCTTGTTCTATCTATATCTCACGACGTGTCGAGGTATGTGACTCGGTCCCATCATATCCGCGCACCCCCGTGTCGTTGTCTCCATTGGGGAAGAAGATGAGAAAGTCGGAAAATCAGGTGTCGACAGTCATAGAATTAAGTGACATTATCTACGACATACATACAAGATATGTAAATCTATAAATATAGAAAGTGTCTTGCTATTTTTAATAATTATCTTAGAATTCACAAAGTACTTTTTGTTACAAAATTTTTTGTTTTGTTTTCATTATTAATTGTAATTTTTAATTTAAATTTTTATTCCGAAAAATGTGGAAAAAAATTGCTTTTTTTTTCCACATCATTGATATCGTATCATCATTTGATCTCACGTTCTCTCTTTGATTTCAGGCGAAATGTGCTTGCACGTGGCCGTTGCTAACGGACATGTGAACCTAGTACGTCTTCTGCTGCGTCTCGGCGCCGATCTCGAGGCGAAGGAGTGTTTGGCTGGAAGAACAGCGCTTCATCTCGCGGTAGAACGTCAATGTTGGTCGATAATTACCTTCTTGCTGAAAGAGTGCGAACCTTGTCTGGACACAAAAACGTATAGCGGTCTGACGGCTTATCAATTAGCTTTGTATACCGATAGACAGTTTGCCAGGGAGCTGCTGCAACACGGCGCGAAGCCGGAGCCATTGCCTGATTCGGATTCTGACAGCAGCGACGATGACCTGAATTACATGTCTACAATTCTCCAGCTGAAAAACATGCAGAGATTAAAGGTCTGAGAAATATCCAAACAAATACGTAACGTAAGTATCGATCAGATACCAGACAATTGCCGAGAGGAAGATAAAAAAAGCGTACACTATATATATAATATATGAAATATCCTCGAATTGTATAAAAATGTACTTATGAAGTCATTTTTGTCACGCAAATTGAGACGGATAATTATAATATAATGGACGATAAAGTTTGTCAGATTGAAAAAAGATATCAAAATTGCATTCTTATTTATATATAAATTGCTTAATTGATTATACATCATTTCAAATCATCAAGGATATATGCGAAATAGAGTGAACAACGAACGAGCAATACGTGGAAAGCAAAGATCTCAGAAACAAACTGATACACGATTATCGAATATTTCATTACGAACGAAGCAACAATGTACAAGTTGTCTCCTACTAGTAGTCTCTTTTTCTTATTATTAATTCATTGCGGCAAGCGGATGTGCAACATTTTGTAAAGAGTGTTTCGAGAGAATGTTGTATCAGTAATACAAAGGACAATCTATTTTAATATAAGTATTGATTTTATATATACATAATATCGATGAAAAAATTTGTGAGTGTCAGAGAGAGAGTGATAAGGAATGCGTGATGACGCGAGAATGGAATCTTTTTTAGCTAATGTAAGCATATTTTAGAAGTTCCTTTTTATGAAAAAGGATCTTGTTATTATAAATCATAATAAGATGGATACAAAGCAAATGCATTGTATGTACAAAATACATATTAAATCGGGGAAAAATAATTAAGTTCATGTTTTCATACGCGATTTATATCTATTATACGATGTATGCATTAGTTCTAATCAGTTAATATGCAAATAGTACTATATAAGATATATTTATATTAGAAAGATCCAGAATAGTAGAATGTTTATCAACGATGAACATTAGCCGGATCGGTGTTCATTTAATAGTATTAAGATCGCTTCCATCGACACGCAACCATTATAATCATTTTCTGTACATAGACTTTTGATATAGAGTCATACAAGTGTATGCTATCATGAAATGTTAATAATAATTACAACGATAATGATATCATTATTGTTATATTCGTATGTAAAAGCCCACATAATTATTTTTAATAAAAAAATGTATCGCAAAAAATTCAGCGCTTTTTATATTTTTACTTTTATTTTTCTTCGATCACGTCTGGCATTATTTACGACGCAAAAAATTACACGAAATCGATATCGTTGAGAGATGGGTCAACACATTCTCACGAGGAAATCTGGAAATTCCCACGTCGCAATAGGACATATAAGTTTAAAGGCAAGAACGTATATAAGAAAGAGAATGAGAAAGATATTATTTAGAATATGTTTTCGTAATATAAAGAATATATTATATTTTATAAGACGAAGTATATGAAAAAAATGAATACAAAATTAATGTACGATAGCCAATATACATATTTTATTCATTCTTCTCGTCTGAGATATTTCTTCTCGTTATATCAAAAAAATATGTATATATGCTACCATAATATAATTAGTGTATTTATTAATATAGAAAAATATAGAAAAATATATTATAAAACGTGAATACAACAATACAGACGTAACATATTTTTTAAAAGCGTTAGACGCAAAGAAAACGAGGCGGTTAAATCAGAAATAGCGACGTAAAAATGTAGAGCAAGGACCGGCCGCGGAGTGTGTGTTATTTCGAGTTTTGTGTAATGGTCTAAGCATTCCAAGAAGCTCGCGCTAACTTATTCCTTTTTTAGAGAGTTTGAGTTAGAGATGAAAGAGAAAAAGGAGATAAAGAGAGAGAATTCTCAGTGCAGGTTTCAAAGTATATTTGGATGTCGCAGAAATGAAATCTTTCGTCTGAGCCTGTGCCTCGACACGCAAGCAGGAATAATTATAGTTGCGCTTTCGAGAAAGAAAATTGTCGCATGTCTCGAAAAATTTTATGTAAATTGACCTACTCACGAACTTGAAAACGAATTTATAGGTCACGCGTTGTAAGCGTGCGAAACACGTGCGTCTATTTTTTTAAAACAATTTTTGTCGCGTTTTTTAGCAAGCATGTCCAACATTCTTTTTTTTATCTTTCATCCCTGTTCAGGCTCCAATCTGTTTTTTGACTGATCACCGATAGATTTTCCATAGAATTATTTATAATAATTATTTAATTATATTATAATTTTAATTCTTATAAATTTTATAATTTAAAATATAATTTAATCATTTATGATTTATCATTTTTTTTAAATATAATATTTATGTAAAATAATAACACGTGTAATGAATATCACGCGAAAAATCTTCGAGAAAGTTTTATTTTGTTAGCTGAAAAATCAAAATATAAAACTATTGAGACTGATATTTTTTAAATAGAATGTATAAATAAGAGTTTACAAATGCAATTAAAACTATATACGGAAATTACATATTAATGATATATCAAAAGATTGTGTTTATTGATGCTTTATTAATATTATTAGAATAAAATGTATTTTATTTTACACAGATAATCATATTTCCATAAAACAGATATAGGGATAGAAACTATATATTATTATAATACACGTTAAAAAATTCTGACGTGATTAAAAAAACGTGATAATAGACACAACAATTTATTGAATGATATATCGTATTTTATTTAATAGTTTACATAGGAGGCAGCGTGTTAAAATAAAAATTAAATAGGACATACAAAAAAGTCATCTATTTACCATCTTTTGCAATTTAATATTAATTAATTTGCAATTATATATACAAATTTCGACTTGAATTATATACATGGATTCTCTTCAATTTTACAAGAGGAAAGAATGAAAAGACTGAATTTCCAATGTCATTCTCTGGAATGTGCTAGAATGTAGAATAATTAATTTGCACAACCATTTAATTGTACGCAACCATGTATATATATATGCGTACGCAATACGCACACATGAAAAATATAGTGTAGAGGTTAGTGGTTACGCGGGAGCGTTAGTTGCGCGATAAACAGTGAGAGGTCGTTACTTGTCCATTTCTGGAGCTTTCTGAGATCAGAGTTCAGCGCCGGCACACGCGAGTGAGTATAATACGAGGGAGAAAATTCGTGAGGATTCGCACGAGTCATCGTATCCAGACGTGTTTTTCACACGAGGAGACGAAATAGCGGAACGTTGCATTTCTGCCGTTGCATGATGGGTGATCAGGTAAACAGACGAACAGCTGTGAATTTACAGACGCGAGTAGCGAGGAAAATGCACGATGCACGATGCACGTCGTTTCCTCGAGGACGCTTTTCGAGAACCTTCAACACGATAATTTATTCCCTCTCTCCGATTAATCTCCCTGAGTCTGCTTCTTCGTGCTACTGTTTGTTTAATTCGTATTTCACGTTAAAACAAGCCGTGACAGAAAAATTCTTGAAAATATAAAGCTAAAAGATGATAAATGTCGACTGTAAAACTAACCCCAGATATTGTTATCCGAGATTCTACAATTTTTTTTGGATAATATCTATGAGATATACTTGCCTCATTCTAAATCGTTGAAACATATCGGTTTTTTTGCAGGTGGTTTCCTTGAAAGAGAGTGGAAATGCTGCTTTACAAGAAGGCAAATTCGACGAAGCCGTTAAACACTACACAGATGCGATTGCTCTTGACAGCAATAACCACGTTCTCTACAGCAATCGTTCGGCGGCATATGCTAAATCAGGAAAATATCAACAGGCATTGGAAGATGCAGAGAAAACTGTCGGTTTAAAACCAGATTGGGGAAAGGGTTATTCCCGCAAGGGTAGCGCTCTTGCCTATCTGGGCAGATATGACGAAGCCATCAAGGCTTACGAGAAGGGTTTACAGTTGGATCCCAACAATGCTCAGCTTAAGAGCGGCCTTGATGAAGTAAGAGCTCAGAAAACAGCCACTGCGACCAATCCATTCAATTCGCCCAATCTTTTTATAAAGCTGTCGAACGATCCCAGAACGAAAAAGTATCTGTACGATCCTGATTATCTAAAGATATTGCACGAATTACAAAACAATCCGCAGAGTCTTGGTACTTATCTTCAAGACAACAGAGTGCTTACCACTCTTAGCGTACTTTTAGGCATGAGTACTGATATGGAAGAGCCGATGGAAACTGAACCGATGAATCCATCAGAGCCACCGAAACCATCCAAGCCAGAACCAAAACCTGAGAAAAAGGAAGAGGATAATCTTCCACCTGAGAAGAGAAAAGCTTTAGAGGAAAAGAAACTGGGTAACGAGGCTTATAAGAAGAAAAGCTTCGAGGAGGCTCTGCAACATTACAACAAAGCTGTAGAATTAGATGCAACAGAGATTATTTATCTGTTGAATATAGCAGCAGTCTACTTTGAACAGAAAGAGTATGAGAAATGTATCGCTCAATGTGAGAAAGCCATCGAAGTAGGGAGAGAAAACAGAGCAGATTTCAAATTAATAGCTAAAGCGTTCACAAGAATCGGACACGCTTATAAAAAAATGGAAAATTGGAAGCAGGCCAAAGTTTACTATGAAAAATCCATGTCCGAACATAGAACTCCGGAAATTAAGACTTTACTGTCCAACATAGATAAAATAATCAAGGAAGAGGAGAGAAAGGCTTATATCGATCCAGTCAAAGCGGAAGAGGAGAAGGAACTCGGTAATCAAAAGTACAAAGACGGTGACTATCCCGGGGCTATAAAGCATTATTCCGAGGCGATCCGAAGAAATCCGGACGATCCCAAATATTATAGTAACAGAGCCGCTTGTTATACCAAATTGGCGGCGTTCGATCTCGGCTTGAAAGATTGCGAGAAGGTCGTTGAGCTGGATCCAAAGTTCATCAAAGGTTGGATTAGGAAAGGAAAGATCCTGCAAGCGATGCAGCAGCAGGGGAAAGCTTTGACGGCATATCAAAAGGCTCTGGAATTGGATCCACAAAATAGCGAAGCATTGGATGGCTATCGTTCTTGCGCCGTCTCCGCTAGTTCTAATCCAGAAGAAGTCAGAAAAAGAGCGATGGCGGATCCGGAAGTTCAAAGTATATTGCGAGATCCAGCCATGAGATTGATTTTAGAACAAATGCAAAGCGATCCAAGAGCTTTACAAGAGTAAGTAATATTGATTTAGATATTGTTTCGTTTATCGTTCAATCTTTGTAGAATTTTATTTCAAAAATTAAAAATAGATTAATTTAATTTTAACTTTTATCTAAGATGAACAAAAGATTCTTATTACATTTATATTGATATTATAGAATGTTTTTTGTAAATCACATTTTATGCTGTAATATTCTTTCCAAAATAATTAATTTTCTAATCTAATACATGGATTTTCATAAAATCTTTTTTTCTTTTTATAGCCACTTGAAGAATCCTGATATAGCTGCAAAGTTACAAAAACTTTTGGAATCTGGTCTTATAGCTATTCATTGAAGATGTAAGGAACTGGAAATATAAATAGATGTAATAAAAAAAATAACACTTTTATTATCATGTTCCTTTAATATTAAGAAAATTTGCATTCGTATATTGCAGATACATTAGCCATTGGGATACTTATCATCTTGCTCTTAAAATCTGTGTTCAAAACGCTATTCATAATAAAAGTTACGTTGTACACATGATTCTTTCGTGCAAATACAGTGGCCTTTAGTGTCATCGATGACTTTTGCATTACGAGACTTGTTACAGTGATCATATGTATACCAATATATACATATATACACATATGTGAAGCTCTTTGTGCAAATTAAAAAGTGTAATTGTGGAGCTGTGTGAATTCTTAATATGCAATATTTACTTATAAAAAACTTGCATAATCCAATGGTTAAACTATGAATATCATTACAATAGGTTTTCATATTTTAGGTACAAAAGTCATCTAAACCTAAAAAAACATTAATATTGTAAAACGGAATTAAAAATAGTAAGATGGAATTATTTCTGTATATGATGCACTTGCTAACATTTATTTTATCAAGGTTACTTAGTTTTTAATACTAAAATGAATTATTTTATATAATTAATTATATAATTATTATATTATTAATTTATTATATAATATATAATAATTAATTATATAATTATATTATTAATTATATAGTGTGATGAATGCAAATAAACATAATTAAAGCAACAAATATGAGAAGAATGCTTCAATAAATAAACTTTTTAAATCAAAATTTTCTCTTTTATTTTAGGGAACACATTTATTGTCCTCTTATTACTATTTTTCTTATACTTATTTTAAAAACTGTCCTGTGAATAATGAAATAGTTATTCTAAGACTTTTTGCCACACAAACTAATTATTATTACAATTATTATTTAGTCTTTTTTATCTTATAAGGTTTCTCTTATATTATTTATCTTATAAAGTTTATAATGTAAAAAATAACTACACATATCAAAAATCATATAAAATTTTGACATTCTTATATAATCTTTTAAAAATCAAATATTAAAAATTATGTTACATTTTACATGTTTACTCAATTTAGTAATAAGTAACATAATACGAGTACTGACGCACTAAATATTTCTTTTACATATCCATACGATTCCTTTGCATATTACAATATACAAAGAATCTAAATAAATATATAATATTGAGAAAAAATAAATTTTCCTTCTCTTTATGTTATCTCATATATCAGTTTTATAAAAAATCATCAAAATATATATATAAAAAAAAAGTTTTCTACATTATAGATATTTTCTAAAAAAGATATTTCTGTATTTCAACCATGTGTTGTATCATCCTCGACGAAATCGGCTGCTTCTTCCTGTGTCACACATTCAACATGCGAAACTTTATTTCTGAACTTTACCCCATAGAATTTATTCGCATGATGCAGCAATTCTGGTCTGTGAAACAGATATACTTTTTATTGTCTTATGCTTAAGATAACAACTCAACCATTTAAAAAAAGCAGCAAAAGATTTTAATTTTAAAATCTTTAAGATCTAGATTGATTGCACTGAATATTACCTGAAAGTCGTGGTAATGAACTGCGCATCCGAACTAAGTTCATGGATCATATCTGCTACCGCCTTTCTATGTTGTGCATCCAATGCCTGATCGATTTCGTCAAACAAATAAAACGGTGCTGGATCACATTTTTGAATCGCGAATATCAGTGCCAATGCTACAAGAGATTTTTGTCCTCCAGACAGTTGGTTCATCTCTCGCATTTCACCTCTATGTGCAGTGAATGACACTCTTATACCTAGATAAAACAAATAAGTACGTCATAAAAATTATTAACATTCACAAGTCAAATATGTATCACGTAACTGTGAAACAATCTTATAATCTATAAAAATCAATTATTTACAATCTTAAAAAAATAAATTTTTGGTTATATAATCAAAATAATGTCTCATTTGGTTTATGTATAAAAATTTATTAAATTTCTTTCATCATGCAAGAGAAAAGAAATATTTGCATTTTATATAATTATATATATATATATATATATATATATATATATATATATATATATATATATTCTCTTACCAACGCCAATAAATCTATCAGAATCAGATGGTTCCGCTGTTCCATCATCTCCTTCGTCGCCGTCTGCAGTTTTCATGACTAATTGTGCATGCCCCGAAGGTACAAGTTTCTTGAATACTTCACTGAAATATTTGCTCACCTTAAAAAGAAAAAAAAAGATGTCATATGTGAAATTGTATTTGAAAATATATGTATTATCATGACAAAATGCATAAATTCATTACTATTAATTCTTCATACTTAAAAAAAAATCAAACTTTAAATACAGCATATTATTATAAGTAAATGGCTATACCTGTTTAAACGTAAACTGTATCGCCTCGCACTTGCGCTGTTCAAGTACTGACATGAGTTCTTTTATTTTCTCGTCGCCTCGATCTAACTCTTCTTTTCGTTTTACTAATCGTTCCTTCTGATCACTGAAGGACATGAATTGGTCCAAGGCTTTTTTATTTACATGACTAGAAATAAAAATATAAAAATAACATGAAAAAGAATATATACAAATGAGACATTAATTCAATTTAACTATATAGCGTAACACTTTTTAATCATTTTCTCATTTTGTTGCAATAAATTTATTATAAAAAAGGAATATGTACCTGTATTTTTTTAAATGATTGTTTGCCTTTTCCATTTCTTTAAAGAGCTGTTTTGTGGACATATTATTAAATTTATTATAAATGTCTTGACTCGGCAGTGCGCCTAGCTCAGTAATTTTCTGTGTACATTCCCCTATTTTTTGCTGCAAGATATTTAATTTGCTTGCTAATTTCTCAAAGTCTTTTGCATCAGCTTCTATTTTCTCCTGCGCTTCTTTTTCTTTCAGTTTCCACTTTTCGACTTCAGAAGATTCTGATTTTTGCTAAATATTCAACAACACAATTTTAAATCATTTTTATTTACAGCTCTAACATATATATTTACTTAAACATAACTATATTATATTTGCAAATGCTCACTTTCTTCATAGCAGTAGTAACTTTTTCATTCTGTGCTCTAATGTCCTCATTTACTTTCATCAATCTCTTTTCAATATCCGCCAACTGGATCTTGGACGAATCGAGTTGTCGCTGTCGATCTTCAACCGATATCTCTTGTAAAGCTTGAACTAGCTCATCATTTCTTCTTACTAAGTTGTTCGTTAATAAATTTTCCAACTTATTCTTTTCTGCTTCTAATTGCATTCGTTTTGCAAATGCTTCCTTGTTTTCCTTTGTTAAACGCCTTATATCATCATTTAAAGTATCAACCTAAAAAAACATAAACCGTATATCATAACAATAAAACCTTAATTAAAAATTAAAAAAAAATAAAATGTGATCTTTTCGAAAAAAATCAATTAGATTTAATTCTTTTTTTATGCATACCTGATGCTGATCAGCGACGGATAATTGCGCCATAAGTTCCTGATGTAATTCACTCTCCAGGCCATCTTTAGTCGCACGCATCGCTTCCAAACTTGAAGTGCACTGTGCAAGGCTCCTTTCTTTTGGTGTTCGACATCTTTCTATCGCGCTCAACTCTTCCTTCATAATACGAATTTCTGCTTTCATTTTGTCATATATATCTCTATAGAATAAATTGTTTAATTAATTTCCGATAATTAAAATGTATAATTAAAAATCTAACATTTACTTTAATAATTATAGATTTAAATATAAATATATTTAAATAAAATTTAAAGTATTGAAAATCCCAAGTTCTCATTAATTTAAAAATAGTAGAATATCTTTCTTAATCTTACTTGGCTTTACTATTTCTAGTTTCGGTTTTCTGCATTTCGCTAACGTAAGAACTGATATTTTGATCCGCTTTTCTAATTTCATCTTTAAGTGTCGTTAATTGAGTCTCAAGAGTAGAAATTTGAGACATTAATTCCGATCTGGTTTTCTGAATTTCAAGTCGTGATCTGAGCGTGTTGAAATAACCACCAGTTAAAGAGCCTTTGGACGAAACTTGATCTCCTTCTAATGTAACACAATCTAAACCAGAATCTCGTGCCAAAGTCGTAGCTGCTTCCAGATTACGGCAAATTAAAGTTTTCCCAAATATATATCTATATAGATATATAAAAATAAGAATGTTAATAAAATACATAAAATTCGTATATATCCACAAAGAGAAAACTTTAATTCAATGATTTTTATATTCTATGTACTTTTACCTTAATGCTTTATCAAACTTAGGATCGTAATTTAACTTGGATATCATGGGTATAGCATCAGAGGTCTTCGGATAATCGATATCCTTCACGTGAAGTCTATTTAGAGGCATAAAAGTCACTTCTCCTGGCAATCGTTGATTATTCATTTCTTTTAAGATTTTTGTACCGAATTTATCAGTTTCCACAATATGATGAAACAATCGATTCCCAGCAGTCACTTCAACAGCCATGTAAACACTCTTGTCGCAATTAAAGTTCTCAATTACAGGTCCATAGTAACTACTTACTTCTTGGGCCATATCTGGCCGTGTACTATAAAATCAAAGATGTTATTAAGCATTAAGTGATATTACAATATATATATTAATATACATATATAAAGAAAAAGCGTTTGAGAATTTTTTTAATTTTGTATGTACTATAAAGAAATAAACCTTACCGGAAAGTATCTAGTACTTTACGTACACTGTCCCTGCCATTCAAAATAGGTTTGCCAGCCATAGATCTTAAGCTTTGATCTGCTTTTGCTAAATCTTCCTTTAGACCAGATAAATTTAATTGCAGTACACTCTCTTGTCGATATCTGCAATTTGATTTATATTATAAGTTGAAGAAATTTATTCCTTTTAAAGATTTTTAACTAAGTTATTTTTTTTAAACAATTTCTTATTAATTTAATAGACGTACTGTTCTTTTCGAGTTGCTTGACACTGATCCTTCGCTTTAGTGAGTTCATAATATTGTTTATTATGATCGTCTATCGATGTGCGTTGTCGTTCCATCTCGCGTGTGTGATCTCCTATCTTCTTTTCCAAAGCAATCTGTTTCTCGGCATCGCGTTTTAAATCCTCGCTAATTTTTTTTTGATGCTCCTCTTTATCCTTTATCTGTTTGGTGAGCTGTTTAAGCTCATTTTGAATCCATTTATCTCTTTCATCCTATTATAAATAAATATATTTTACTAAAAATGTTATTAAAATATCTTTAAAAATTGTTCTCTCTAATTATTTTTCTTATATTCTTTCTTTCTCTTTTTTTTACCTTAGTAGTGAATTGACTGCCACGACCTTGTTTAGCATATAATTCTTTACGTTTCTGCTCTTTTAATTGTAATTCTCGTAAACACTCTTCCTCGATACGTTTCATTTGATCATACTATAATAAACATATTTTTTAATGTCCATATACATGTGTGTCTTAAATATGTTTAATATCTGAATATTTTCTCACCTTTGGCTTAAGATCGTTTAGCTCCTTTTCCCGAAGAGTAATATTAGCTTTCAGCTTTTCCAATTCTTGTTGAGCACGTTTCTTGCTGTCATTATCACCTTTAACTTCCTCCAGTAAATCATTAATAGTAAAAGTCAACTTATTCTTCTCTTTTAATAATTGCTGTTGCTCTGCACTATATTATAAATGTGTTTGTATATAATCTTTTTCCACTGTATTTTTCTTTAATAATATACACACACTTATATTTATGTAAAATATTACCTAAGAGTGTCTCTCTCTTCTTTGGAAGATTGTACTTCTTTTTTTGCTTCTTTTAGTCTTTTTGTAGCCGCACGTACCATCTCCTGTGCAGTTTTTGCTTCTGCTCCCAGCCTTACCTGTTCAGCCCCACTATTTGCCCTAGACTTTTCAAGATCTTCCAACTTCTTTTTATTTTCTTTGAGTTCGCGTTCATGAATAGTGTATTCCAAGCAACGACGTTGTTTATCCCAAAATTGATATTCTTTCAATTCCTCTTTCTCTTCTTCAAGTGTCTTCAAACGCTCCTCTATAATAAAACAATTTTTTTTTTCTTTTGCATTTAATTTATGCTCTTATATCTTTGTAAGTTTCAATTACCTATAGTTCGTAGAAAATCTTCAATTTTTTCGAGTTTTCCTTCCGTTTCTTTCAAAATGGATTTTGATTCTTCCCTCTTATCATCATATACTCTAGTGCCTGCTACTTCTCGTAATAATTTTAATCTTTGCGAATCTGGTGCTGTTGCCATTTGATTTATCTGCAAAATTATGCTATGATATTATATAACAGATAACTATAAATATACATTACATCAAATGACAAACCTTTCCTTGCTTCACAATGTAATAAGGATTAGATCTAGAAAATCCTGCAGATTCTAATAAATTCATTACATCGTTTCTTGTCACTATCTTTTTGTTAAGAAAATATTGGTCCTTCTTGGAACCAATCACTCTTCTTAAGTAGACTTCATCTTTATCAATCTATGAAAAAAGAAACACCATGTATAATAATATATATATCCTTTAATAATAACAAATTGCTATAGTAAATTTTTACCGGTAATCTCCCATCGGCATTATCAAATATGATCTCTACATGAGCAGATATGACACGCGGTCCAGTTCCTTCATGCAAAAGTGCTTGCCTCTGCTCGGGTCTAAGATGGGAGAATTCATCGCTCAGGACAAATTGAATGGCATAAAAGAAGTTGCTCTTGCCAGATCCGTTTCTACCAACTTGTAAAAAAGTATTGTGTTATAATATGTCATATAGTATAACTATATATGTATACTATATACTAAATTCTGCACAATTAAATAAAATTTCCAGATATTTACCTACTACATTATGTTTTGGATCGAAAGGCTCAACAATTGTCTGTTCACGATATGATTTAAAGCCTTGAATAATCACCTGTTTTGACACAAATCCACAACATGAGTACAACACATATATCATAACTGTAGAACTATCTCGCTACTCTCATCATGAGAATTACAAAGTGTTGACATTTTAAATGGAATGCCAGTTTCTAAGAGCCAATCATAATTTATAATTCAAAATAATTTATAATTACATCAAATCTTGACAATAGTGTCTATAATTCAACAACGTTAAATGTCTGAGTAAAGAAACGCAGAAAGCATTGAGAGATGAAGCTTAGCTTGTGGAAAAATTAGAGTATTATGGTTTTATCTGCAATACCTGTTTAATATACATGATGCGAGGAGAAATCAACCGAGCATGTCATCAGCGTCGATGTTATTCACAGACAAAATAAGAGAAACAAAGATGGTTTTTTGTTTACCAAATGCGACGAAACCATTCAATCGACTTATTCCAAACCATTTACGTTTGTATAATATTATATACGTGTTGGCAGTCGCAAAGAATCCCTAACATTGAGCGGGAGATATTTTGCTATAACCATAAACATAAAAATATTCATAGATAGGTAACACCTATTTGTTTCTTTGGCACTTGATTCCGAGTGGACGGAGATCTTGTGATTGATCAGTCGAGTTTAGGGGAATAAAAATTCCTAAACACTGACCAATAGTTTTAACCAGAGAGAAGACATGTAACGTCATTTAAAGTCATTATCCTACGACATTTTCGGTCTGGAATCTTCCCCTTAAACCTCTGATCTTACGACAATAATTTGAGAGTGGGGGTATAATTTTTCTTTCGCGGTCGTAGCATGAGAGGTTTTTGTCGTAGGATAAGAAGTTTCGTAGCATAAGAGGGTCGTAGGATAAAGGTGCCTTTTCACGCTGACGCTCGACGCTCATTTTCAGCGTCAAGACATCACGTGACCAAAAATAAAAATACCAATTCGTCAATTTTGATCAAGTGATCTGATTTGACGCCAAAAATGAGCGTCAAGAGTCAACATGAAAAGGCACCTTAAGAGGTCCGACTGTAATTGACGCAAATTGTGCGTATGTATTTTTAAAGTCACGTCAAAGCACATCAGCTGATGCTTTTCGGAACGTTTGTTTAGATTTAGAACATTCGTATTCGGTATTTTATTGAAAAAATATATCAAAGTGTTGATATTACATATTACAATTGATATGAATGCTGTTACATTGTAATTATATATCGACAATTAAAAAGTGCTCATTTTAAACAATTTGTTAAACAACGACTTATAATGGCATCGAGCAGAAGTACGAGAGAAGTTTTATTATCATTAGTAGACGATATTGAATTAATAGCAAAGTAAGTTGTATTTATACTAAGAGTAAAATCTGACAGCAGTTACCCTGCGGAATTTATTATATTCAAACAATGTTGAAATAAAATTTTATATACCTTCAATTTATGTAATTTGTGATTTATATAAATATATTACTCTGTTATTTTTTTCAGAGAAATGATAGAAAATACAATCGCTCAAAAACCTTCGAAACTCTCTAGTACAGAGCACGCTCAGCTAACCGAATTGTTGGTTGCCAAGGATAATGAATTAAAGGCGACATTGAAACGGGCTGCCGAGCAAGCCAAGATCAATCTAAAGATGGAAGCTTTAAAAGCTGAAGTAGAAAGACAGGATCAAGACATTCAGCAATTGCAAAGGCAATTAAAAGAGGCAGAGCAGATCTTAGCTACCGCAATTTATCAAGCAAAACAAAAATTACAATCTATTGCACGTGCTAATAAAAGACCCGTTCCCTCGGAAGAGCTTATTAAATATGCACATAGGATAAGTGCAACCAATGCAATTTGTGCACCATTAACATGGCAGCAAGGAGATCCCAGAAGACCATATCCAACAGGTATACATTTCTTTATTTATATATATAATTTTTATTTATACTTATTTATATAAATAATATTTGTATCACATTTTTTTCTCTTGCTTATAATAATCTTATTACCATATAATTTTATAAATTCTGTATTTTTTTTTTATTACAGATATTGAAATGAGATTAGGATACCTGGGACGATTAAGTGATTTACCTTTAAATGGACAATTACTTGGGTCACATCCAGGTATACCATCTGATTTGCATAGGGCAGGACATCCTGCTGGAGGTAAAAAATATCTTACATATATTATGTTTAAATCAATAGTTAAAATGAGCAAATCTTTTAAGACTTCTCATTGTTATATCAGAACCACCTGTATCACAATCAAATCAATTTGCTTGGCATCCATCGGGAGAGATTCATATGTCTGTTAGTGGGCAAGGCAGTGTGGCTGTGAATACACATAAACAAGAAACCGAAGATGTTGAAGTTATGTCTACAGATTCGTCGAGTAGCTCGTCCAGTGATTCTCAATAAATGTAAATGCTGTATTAAAAGAGTATATCAACATTTATTACTAATTAGAGGTACATTCCAACAGAATTTTTGGTATTAATTTATGTAACGTGGCAGAAGTGTAATACATCTCAGGATTGGCCTGTAACATAAAAAAAAAAAAATGATAAAACGAAGAATATAAAAAAATATTACACTGTTTCTGAATTTTGTACTAACTTGCAAAACTTGTTTATTAAATTGTGATTTTTGAAATAAAACATTTTCATTAATAAATGCCAAGCCGAATAAATTGCAATCTGCCTGCATTTTATTTATGTCTTTATAGAATAAAAGTTTTTGTAGTTTTAGTCCTGGGAATGTCAATACTTTGCTATTATAACCAAAACTCATGATTTGTAAAACACTTCTGAAATAAAAAAAATATATATTTATGAAATTCATTAATTTATAAATAGTTATTTTATGGAACTTCAAATATTGTTATTCAATCACATTTTTTTTCTTATACATATAATAATCAAAACTAAAGGATAAAATATACCTTCTGAAGTTCTGTAAATTACAAAAAAATGCACAAGCCAATATTGGAGGTAATTGTTGAACCAGATAGCAAACACGAACATAATTTCCTAAGTACCAAGCAAGTGATATCTTTGTAGCTAATTGAATTGCTGATGAATTTCTGCTCAAACATAAAAAAATATGTTAGAAATTAATATCATCATGTACTATACTTTATAATATATATGAATGCTTATATTAATAAGCTTTTTTTGACTTTAATATAATACCAACAACTTACTTCAGACCTGAAGAAAGTGTAAGAGCTCTTTTTAAAGCCTCTTGATCTCCAATATGAAGAAGAATATATAAAGCTTCCATCTCCGATCGACTATCGTTCAATGCCAATTTTTCGAGCTCTTCATGAACTTCTATATTATTTGTATTTTTATGATCTCGTTCATCATATAATACAAGTAAATGTTTGATACATTCTAATAAATGTTTATTATTTATTTTTGCATCAAATTCCGAAATATTTTTTTCACAGAGCCTAGAGAGGATTTGTTCATAATATCTTGCCAAACATGTATATGTAATGTATGCTGATCAAATCGTACCTCTGTGCAGCATAAATATGGAATCGGACGATTGGTTCTAGAAGGAGAATATTTGAAGTAACATCGATTCTTTGGATTACAGCATCTTGTCGCACTGATCGCAGTCGGTCAAATACGAAATCATATATTAACGTCCAATCTAAATCCGTTCGCATGATTATCCTAGAACATTGTTATGCATTACCTTACATAAATAATAATCTGATTACCTATTATAATCAATATTTCATGGAATCAATATTTTATGGAGATGAAAGAAACTGTATTTTTTAATAATAATAGTGTAATAATAAAATTAGTAATATAATATTGTGATGGATATATCATATTTAAAGAAATGGCTGAAATTACTCGGTGAATAAATATCGGATAGTGGCTAATAATACATGTGGTGGACGTAACGAGTAGGGATCTGTCATATCTTGACCAGCAGCAGAGCGACTAAAACATTTTATAATTTTGGCAGGATCAGCCTCATGCTTTTTCACGTGTTTTGTTTTCTCATTAATCTCATATTTGTGTAACAGACCTTCTCTTTCTCTCCTAAAAAATGTAAAATAAGAAAATTACATATTATTCTTCTCGTTGTATCTTATAATTTCATATAAAGTTTTTCATATATCTGACAAATGGATAGAATAATGGATCTAAAATTGTAATTATAATTATGTTAGCTACAAACACAGAATGCTCGTTCTGGTTTTGTGGAAAAATATTGCATATTTTTTTATTTGTGAATCTTTTACATTGAAACTTACATTCGTCGCTCTTTTTCTGGACACATTAAAAGACATCTTCCTATTATTGGCTCGACAGACATCGTTATTGCATTTTTTGTGTACATATGTACGTACGCTCCGAAGTGTGACAATATTTTGTTTATAACAAACACATATGTAAAAAAATTACATCCTTTGATCTTTGGTCGATCTTTCTGCACGCGTTCCACTTGGCGATTGCAACGCTCGCGAGCATCATCTTCGTCTTTGTTTACCCTTGTTGGTCATCGAAAATTAAACAAGGACGGAAATGACGCTCGAGAACGTTGAAATTGTCAAGTGGAACGTAGTCCAAACAATGCGTCTTCCCCCTCCCTCGGCCCCCTTTTTAGCTGCTGTTACGTCACGCGCGCGCGTGAAAACTTGGGTCTGTATAACAACACCGATCAGTGGGATTTGATTACATATTTTGACAGACGCTTCATTGAATCTTGTGACTGAAACCCTTCGCTAAGGGTACTTGAAAAACTCGAAACATTACCTGAGAATATTATTGCGATGAGTGCAACTGTCAGACAACTCCGAGACGTGCAGGAACCTTCCCAACGAACAAGGCGTTCAGAGGGTTCGATGACAGTTCCCGCCAATTCTTTACCAGGTATTTTACACTCCAAATGTCATTATGTCATGTCGTTTTTCTGTCTTAGTACCTAATCGTTGTGTCCAATTATAAATAAATGCTTTCTCGGTATATGTTCAACTCACGTGAATATGATATTTTTCAGACTTAACCTCAAATATTGAGCTCTCTAATCCCTAATGGATATCGCGACCCTAAAATTTATTTCTCTTGAAAATAAATCTCTTTATTTATAGATAATTAGAAGTAGGAATGTACGCGTGCACACAATTTTAATACTTCGTTTATTTAATGGAAAATTTGATTTGTGATACATACATTGAAAAAATTGTTTTGATATCTTGTCCAAATATATTTCAGCCACGTCTCACAACATGGATGTAAGAACAGTGCAGAATTGGTTGAACAGACTTCCCGATGGTTGGAACTCGCCACAGAGTCCGGATGAACTTATTATTCAAAAGAGAGGTCGACGCAAGTCCATAGTATGGTCTCCTGAGCTGAAAACATATAAGCGACATGGTTTGCTTAGGTATCTATAATGTATCTATTAATTTGCACCATGCATTTGTCAAAAAAGTTTTTAAATAAATTTGATAATCTTTCTCTTTTTGATCAGTTTGAATTCCAAAGACCATACACCAATTAAAAGTCATCCATCGACATCAAATATGGCTTTAAAAAATGCGGCTAAAAAGAGACTCTCTCTTGGCGATACCCATCAGTCTGAATTTTCTACGTCGAAAAGTAAAAAAGCATTATTGTCTCGAATGTCATTAGATGCTGCAAACATGCAGAGGCAGCGATCTGATGATAATTTAGTGAACAGTTTACGAGATCTTAGTCACGAGCAACTGGTACGGTTGATTATGGAGTTGGTATATGCACAGGAAGATGGTACTCTACGCGAGAACGAAAAGCTTCGTTATATTCTTTCAAAGAAACTATCAGAGACGGATATTCGACCATTCATTGAGAAATTGATTATCTTGAGGCAAAATATTTATGCCAACCTCATATTTTCTCCCAATTTGAGAGATGAATCTGCAAACAGTTGCACTCACATACATCTTGATGCATTTCAGGTTTATATTTGTTTAAACATTTTTACTTTTCAAATATATATTTAAAAATTTTTGTTCTTATTTTCTATTTTGATGATAAAAATTTAATCATTTACTAAGTTTTATTTGTTGAACTTTATCAATTTGTTAAAGATTAAAAGATAGCAACAGTTGATTAATTTTTCTTGTCTTGCAATTTATTTTTTTAGAAAGCTTTGATCGATCAGGGAAGAATATTGCAAGAATCCCAGCATTGGATCTCGTTGATGCACTATGTACTAGAAGCATGGAAAATCGTTAAAGAATTACCCAAGTGGGAGAATCAAGATTCTTGTGATATCACATGTAAATGTTTTAAAAGTTTGTCACAGTTTTGTGCTGAAACTATAAGAAGAGGGAAATTTGAGATATCAACTCTGGAAATTTATATTGAAAGGTATGTACAATGGGCAGTTTGTTTTTAAGTTTCCTCTATCTTTTTTTCTATTATAAGATTGTAATCACAGAAGTTTTATATCAAGCTTAATGTACGCTTCAAAGATTATTGGTTTGAGCATTAATTATTTTCAGTCTTAAACCCATAGTCGAGGAATGCGAAGATTTTCAAATCTGTTTGCAAATGGCAAAGGAAGCAAAACATGAAGCTTAGGCCTTTTTTCTATTTGATATGGTTTACACTTAATAATTTTATTTAAATATTTATAAGACGTTGGTATAGTAATAGCTAAACTAATATTGACATATCAGCCCTATACATTAAGATGCAGGGTGAAAGTAGACTTAACCAGTGAAAAAGTCATTTGAGACGATTCCATTTTAAAAATAAAAAGTGGAAAAGAGTTTTTTGTCATCTTCACATTAAATATATCTTAAACCATCATCCTATACATGTACATTGACGTAAACATAAATATGTTTATATTTATATATTTGTTCAGTCTCTCAACTATGCTACATAGGCACACAAACACGCGGATAACATATATGAAATGTAACTAATATATGTCTCATCCGCTATTAGATACATTGGCTGATATAAAACCAATTATTATTAACATTCTCTTTAAGCCTTCTAAACTATAGATTATTTACTTCTTTTTATATTCTTTAATAGATATTTTTTTTTATTTTTTTAAAAACTATTAGTTTTAAAATATAAGAAAGAAATTCAATTTAAATTTTCCAGTGGAAAAAATTGTTAGGCACATGGTAAAAAATATGAAAAAGAAAAGTGAATAAAATTATTACAAAAAAATATTAATTAATACTTAACACTAACTTAGTAAAATATTGAAAGATGTTTCTTCGAAAGAAGACTGATAATTGTTATATTTATCAGAGTATATCAATAAGAAGAATGTAACTTTAATTCTCAGAAGTACAGTTTTTTCCTGGATTACTTGTACAAAACTATATCATAATTTTGTTAAATTATTTTCATACGCGTTTTTATATTTTAAATCTACTTTATATAAATTATATATTCCTCTCATATATAAAAAAAGAGAGATATGCACACATACAAGTTTAGCGGTACAAACAAGATGTATATTTCAGTGTACATAAAATTAAAGGCATGTTTTTATATCAAGAAGCCAAACACTGTTTTATGTTATGTTGTATAGCAATTAGTTTTTTTTATCATAACTTGATATATTTTAGATCCTTGCCCTTCTCAAAGTCATTATATCAAATGATACTTTCGCATGTTGTGAGAATATTTTATTCACAACCAATGTAACAATAATTATAGGATTATTACATATTTATATCGTAATTATAATATATTTATTGTAAATGATGCCTGAGAGGGAATGGACTAATGTGAAAAAATGTATTTTTTTATTAAAAACAATTTATTTGTCATAATATATCGTGTGTGTGTGTGTGTTTTCTTATATATTTCTTATTACTTTCGAAAGGCACATATTTCACTTGACGAGCAATCAGAAATCTTCTAAGCGATTCGTATTCGTATATATCACACACCTGTACATATCTATTGCAAGAGCACAACGTAAAGATGATTAGAAAATTTCTGATAGCGCTATACTCGGTCGAGAAACAATCATTATCTTAGATGCTCTAGGTATTACATGACGTTTTAGCCATTGTCGAATCAAACTAGTATAATTAAGAGCGTAATCAAAATCGTAACATTATCTATATATATTTCTTTAATATATCCTATATAATTTTACGGTTTCTCATATAATTGCACATCGTCATTCGAAAAGCTATCTCGTATCGATCATCGTGCGTATTGGCAAGATTACGCGTCATTTAGGAACAGCTCCAAAAAAAGATTTTAAAAAATGAAAGAAATCCGAAGAATTTTCGATAATATCTCCTAGATAAATAACGTAACGATATAATCTGACCTCATCTAAACTTGAACATTTAGGTGAAGCAAATTAAAGTGATAAAACTCTTAGGCGATGCTCGCGCATTACAAGAGTAATCGTAAACATCCGGAAAAATCGAGGAAAAGTGGACATATAGCGCTTGTGAAATTTCGAGTCAATCCTTCAGCGAAGACGTCGCGAGAGAAATTAAAATATTATCTTTTTACAACACTTATCAAATTTCAACATTTACAATTCTTATAATACTTATCCTAAATTACAATTTTGTACAAATACAAAAGTAATTATGTATATATAGACTTTACATTGAACAACGAATAATGTTTAAAATAAAACAGTAAAAAGAAATTTCCACACTATTTATTTTTACATCTCTCTTTAGTAAATGCGATATTTTCATTAATAAAAATTGATTCAAAATTTCACAAGATTTAATGCTATGCATGCACTTTCACTAATTACAGGACAGCTTTCCTGTATATAATAAAAAGATAAAATTCTTCCATTTGAAAGATAGAATGCTATATAATAAGTGATTTAATGGCTTGCAATTGTGTGTACACGAAATAGTTCATTAATTCTTAATTAAACTTTCGAATCAAAGAGTGAGAATGTGCGCATGCGACTATCCTGACAAATGCGATAAAAACGGATAAATACCGGCCAATAGAATTGTACATACAATCTGTCATTAAAACGTCCTTATTATATCGAAATAATGCGGAAAAAAGTCATTAGGAGATACATATTCAAACAAATGTTATATACATCATCAATAATGCGAATATGTTTGCGCGATCGTTCAATTTGTGGATTATAGCAAATTGTAATCGTCCGCTGATCGAAAACTCACAATGACGCAATCTCCTTTTAAGTCATTAAAAAATTATTTTGTAAAATTAAGAGATTATTACACTGTTAAAATGTTTGGTAGAATCCCGCTTCGCAATATCCGTATCCGTTCCGGATAAAAATATGATACTATTAAATAACGCTACTAATGTGCCTATGTGTCGTGTAATAACAATTAACAAGATAAAGCTGCAAATCGAATACTGTAATAATCGTTGGATATTCTGCGAGCACGAAACTCTTTAATCAACCGCTTTCACTGGTTGCACTCTGGGATATAACTGAAACATACAATATAACATGATTTGTTTCGTGCATTTTATTAAAATTGCTGGAAATATTTTAAAATACAAAATTATGTAATATTTTAATATTGTAAATTTGGTTTTCTGATGTCTTATATTTTAAAAGTATTAATTTCTAAATTTTTATACGTTTATGTAAAACTTTTTCAATATTTAAAATTTTATATTTCTTTAATATCTTATAAAATTTTATAGAAAATTTATACTTTTGTTCTTTGGAATTTTTTATTTGTGAAATATTTTAATTTTTTGTGTATGTAAGCAAAATGTACTTGAAATTTATTTCTTTATCTTTAAAATTTACTCTTTAGCAATTTACATATTTAGATAAAATATATTTTTTGAAGAGTTTTATTTTATTACGAATATAATTTGTAACAAAAAAGAAATTAACATATTTTACTCAATTCTGAGTAAGATTATATTGACCTCATTTAATTACGCTTACCCCCAATAGATTCCGAGGTACATAGCCTTCCTTATGCCCGAGTTTGCTCCACCACCATTCTCGTTCGTTATCATCGCCCTTTCGAAGTACAACCACGGAGTCACCGTTCTTCAATGAGAGTTCATCGGCATGTTGCGCTTCGTAATCAAAAACCGCATAGACTTGACCGTTATTCATGATTCCTAATTTCTCTTGAACACCTGTACATGAAAAATAAGATTAAATTTTTGTATCATAAACGTGTTTAATTATTATCGACATTGAAATGTGCGATGACGATGATACTAACTATACAAGTACTCTGAACATCCGTCAAAGCCTTCCTCGTCTTCCTCGCACTTCTCCGCAGCGGTCTCGTGATCCGAAAGAGTGGTCGCGAAGATACAGGCTCCATGTTCGACTAAGAATCTCACCATGGACAGATTGTTACAACTAGCAGCACAATGTAACGGTGTCCTATACGAAAAATATTAGATATAAGTTTTGAGACTTCAGATCTTGCAAATAATTTAATAATTTGTTAAAGATAAAAAATATATATATAAAATTATAATATTTTTTTAAAATCTTTTTAATTTTCATTAACATTATAAATTTTTACATGCCTATCTAAGCTTCGAATTAAAATTTCGTTGAAGTAAAATCTATATGAAATTAATCAAAGAATTCGAATTTCATATCTATTAGAGTTTTATTTATCAGAATTTTATCAAATTTATTTTTACGCAGCTACTAAAAATAATTATCATTCCATTTACCATCCGTCACTGTCCTGAGCATTGACATCGCAGCCAAATTCTACGAGGAACTTGACAATCTCGAGGTGACCGGCACATATAGCGTTGTGCAAAGCGGTGATACCTTCGTCGTTGGCGGAGCTCGGATTCGCAACTTCTTTTGCGGTCTTCTTCACGAGCTCAAGCTCTCCCTCGAGACTAGCGTCGAGCAATAACGCCAACGGATCGAACGACACCCGCCTGGACAAATTGACCTTACCGCTTCCGTTCCCTGTCGTGCTCGACGACTTGAGATTTCCTTTTTTCCTCCTCATCACTTCCGATATCTTGCCTCCGTCTATTTCCACTTCGCCAGTTAGTTCCGAATCCGTCTTCATTTTCGACGGTTTATCCTCGATGTTGATGACATTCAGAGCATCGATGATATCCGCTTCTTCTAGTTTCTCGCTGTCACCAATATCGTCGGTTATACCGGAACTTTTACAATTATCCGTGGTATCGATAATTTGTTGTTGATGTTGCTGCTGTTGCTGCTGTTGTTCGGTCTGCATGAGATCCGCTGGAATTTCCGTTTCCGGGAACAGGAAAGCTGGGGGCATTTCAATTCGTCGATTTATCGATACGTGAACATTGGATTTGTATCTCAGCTTAGGCTGCTCCGATATCGGTGCTTTCTTCAGAGTCAGCGGCCGAGCCTTGATGATTTGATGATTTGCCAGCTGTGTCTCCGTGGGAGATTCCGGTGGTTCCGACGTGGGAATTGGCGGTATATCCTCGTCCTTATCTGACCTATACACGAGATTAGATGTAAATGATTAGAAAATTAAATTTGAAATATTAAAAACTCAGTAAGCATTACATTAGCATTCACACGGATTGACAGCGATAGTTGTTAATAATTTTATTTTCGTCCTATTAAAAATAATATTAATTCAAAAAATTAATTAAAATAATTTGTAGCACTTTTTTTATGTAACACAGTTATAAAACAAACAGAATCGATACAAGATAATAAATAAAATGTAATGGAAAATTGCACGAGAAATATATTATTTCGGACGAGAAAGACTTACGATTTTTTACCCACGACGAAAGGGAAACCGAATATAATTTGCAATGCTGAAATCCCATTCAAGATTTTTCGAATCCGAAATGATTGTTTGAAATCGTTCGGCATACAGAACGCAAAGGGCATAAAGGTCACGATTTGAACTAATTGTCGCTCAGTCTGTTCTATCAAGATTGACCATTCAATAGACAGATATTACTAATGGCCGCGTAATTGAGGATCATTCCGCGATTGATCGTGCACGATTGAAGTCGTTGACTGAATGTTGACTTGATCACGCGTACCACTAGCGTGTACTGACTTCGGAGAACTCGTGAACACTAAGAGGCGAGTTTGGGCCCGCGTCATCTCCACGGCACACGCGGACACAGCGGTTCTATTTCGGTGTCTATTATTCGAGAGAAAGAGAGAGAGAGAGAGAGAGAGAGGCTTTGATTCACTCGCCAAATCGATCGCGAACTAATTAACATTTATAATTAACCCAGTAATCGTTTTGTCATTCCGTAGTTTGAGTTCGCGCTAATCGTTCGATCAATTCCTCGATGGCCTCGTAACTTTATGAAAAGGGATGCGAAGAGACGAGAGTGTAAAGGGGAGGATTTATAAAACTTGTCACATACCTAGAACTGTAACATGAATGAAACTTTTTGCACACATACATATATACAAATTTCATCAAATAACAAAAGAAAAATAATAAAAAATGTTTAAATTAAACATAAATAATGTGTGCAATTTTTAACACAACGTGAAATTTTTATATGTAGCACATATTTCATCGGATAACAAAAAAAAAAAAAAAAAAAAAAAAAATTAAAAATTAAAAACGTAAAAACGTTTAAATTAAAAATAAATAAATAATATTTTTAACGATGCGAAGATTTTGTATGTTTAAAATTATACAATAGTTTGTTTGTTTAATTTGCATATAAAGTGAAATAAACATGATTCCTATCTACATTTTTAAAATCTGTTTTTTAAAAATCTTTTTCAAGTATGTCTAATTAGAAAAAAATTATTCTCATCATTAGTAATTGATGTGATTGAAACATTATTATATAATAAGCAATCACATGTCTTGCATCGATACGTTTTAATTGAAGAGGAATTTAGTACACAAAAGTAATTATAATCCCATAACTCTCAAGTCTTATATACATACCAATCAAATTAATCTTGACGAATAAATCACATTATTCATTTCTTTTATCTTAAAAGGTTATTAGTCTTCTTCAAAATTTGAATTTAAGGCGGTTTAAAATGTTGGGAATTTCGATCATGAAAAAATTCATTTCTCTACACATTGACATATTCAATTTAAAATTGGAAGTTTACAAACCTCAAATTGAGATTCGCATTGGCCATTTTGCACTCATTGATGCCTTCGGATGACGGCACATCGATCTTCTCATGATGAGTCAGTCTTGGTGGTGGATTGGGTTTGCTCGGTTTCGGCGGCAATGCCGGCTTTGTCTTGTCATCCATTCGCGACTCATTGAAATTCTTTCTTTCGCCGTCATTGCTCTTAGTCGTCACCCTGCTGTCAAACTCGTACGACGTTTTCGCAGGAATTTCGAACTTGGCGATTACGTGATCGACCACATGCTTTGTTGTGGAATTTGGCTCATATTTGGTCGGCATCGTTTCAAATTTGCTCTGACCGCTGCTCTCGTACTTGTTCGGCTCCGTCTTATACTGGCTAGTATTTGAAGGCTCATGCTTGAAAGTCGGATTATGATCATACTTAAGTGGCACTCTTCCTTCATGCTGTTGTTGATCGTGTTGTTTACCATATTGTTGTGAATTCTGGCAATTGGACTCGTATTTGATGTTATGCAAATGCTGCTCGTGTTTTGCCTGAATTCCGACTGGATCATGTTTACCACTCTGTTGCTGGGACTCATATTTACTCGTGAGATTCTGATCATACCTATTCTGCTGCTGTTGTTCATGTTTATTACTGGATGATAATGCGTGTTCAAACTTATCCTGACTTTTGCCCGACTCAAACTTGACCTTTTGATTGTTCAATACTTGGTTCTGATCCTGGTTCTGTACGAGATCGGTAGAATTCGGTACCTGGGATTGATTGTACTTCTGGGAAGAATTGCCAAAGGTCGTTGCGACCGTGCCATGAAAACCGGTGAGATTCGACGAAGTCTGAACCTGATAGACGGCTGCCGGCGAGGATGCGTGAATACCAGCCGTCTGATTAGGGTATTGTTGCTGCTGCTGCTGTTGTTGGACAGCGGAGTAACCGTGTCTATAATTCGCTTCTTGATTTCCGACATTGGATTGGAGTTGCGTGGTCACTGTTGCTTGCTGCTGATTGTTGCCGATGTAATTTTGCGCCGTATTATTGTTGTTGTTATTGTTATGTCCGCGACCCAATAGACTTAACGTTTGCGGCATCACCGGATGAATCTTAGTCGAAGAGGTTTGATAGATCTGTGATTTGACTGAAAAACTCGGCGCCACACTCGATACTGGTTTCTGATGTCCACTTACGGTCTGTTGTAGATTCCGATGAGAGTTCTGTGCGACTTGCGTGATCGACGGAACGGTCACACCGACGACATTCGATGTCGTCGATGTGCCGCCAGTCACGTTGTGTTGCTTCTGTTGGACGTTACTATTCTGATGTTGTGTCTGCGATTGTTGTTGTTGTTGATGGTTTTGATGAAGGCGAAGACCTTGCGACAAATTGTCCGGACTGAAGTTGTGCGCGTTACTGATGAGATTGTTACTATTGTTATTGTTGTTATTGTTATTATTGTACGTGCAACTCGATTGAATCGTCGCGGGTTGATTAGCAAGATTTTGATTATGCTGCTGTTGTTGCTGCTGATTGCTTCCTAGTAATTGAGATTGCCCTAAACATTTTAGACGACTATTAGATTCACCTAAAATCGCATTAATATTACGTTATTTAAATAATTATTTTATATTTACAGTACAAAGGCTTATTATTAATTTACAAACGCTTCTGAAGAAATTAATTACTTTGACAGAAATAAGAGTCTCTGTTTGTATATATTTCAAACAATTTTAATATTATAATTCTAAATAATTGTTTAATATGTGTGTTTTTAATGTATATGCTCTAAATAAAATTGAAACAATTACGTAGACAACTTATTATCGTCGAAAATGTGATACTACTGTATACAAAGTATTTCAAAGAACAATTAGATCTAATTAATAAAATATGATTCGAAAACTATATTTTCTTTAAGGTAAAAATCGACTTTAAATTTCCACGAAAGTTGCACTCGTTTATACTCTGTAATATATTGTGCTAAAAAGTAAAGTACTCACCCTGAATGTGCGATTGCGACTGACTGTGAACGATTTGGTGTCCGTATTGCTGAAAGGTCGGCCGCTGTCCCAACTGGGAGGCGCTCGCCGAGTGTTGTATCTTGTTTTTGTTCACGTCGTCCTCTATGGTCTTGAAGTTTACCGTGAACTTGGTGTTGTACGGCAGTGTCTGGTACTTGGGGTCGTTTTTGTTCAGATTGAAATCGTTGTCGTTTGGTATGTGCGAATACGGCTCGATCGCGGCGATGTTGCCGGTCGGTCTTAGTTTGCCGCCGCTGTTGAAGCCGTCGAGCTTCGTGTCCGAGAATCCCGCGTTGTTGGCGCCGCCGACGACGCCACGTCCGCCGCCACTACCGTTTGGACCCAGTTGATGCGCCAACCGCTGATTTAATGCTCTTTTCCGCTGAAGACGACTTTGGAGCTGAGCTATTCGCGCGTCTATCGATGCCATCTCGGCCTGCCGTTGAGCCAGAGCTTGACGTTGTTGGGACACCATTTGATTTTGCTGTTCGTTCATCTTGTTGCGATACTATGCACAAAAATTCATAAAAGTATATATATATTTTACTAGTAACATTTCTTTTGTCTTAGATATACCTACCCTCGAAATGCACGCGAATATCGAAATGTCATTGCTCCATTTTCAATCATCAATATATATATTTATAAATATAAAATCAGTTACTATTATGCAATTATGAATTACAACAAAGAGACGAGCTTTTCATCATTTTTCTTCAAAGTTTATTTTATAATATCTTTGATATAATAAAAGTTTATTAAAAAAATATGGTAGGAATATTATTGTAAAAAGATGGTAGGAATATCGTATACGAAAAATAACTGCGTCAATAGATTAAATAGATTAAATTTTATTCAGTGAGTATATATAGCGGAAAAATCAAATTTCTCTTTTTCTTTCGACACTTTATTATTTACGTTTCTCTAATTAAATCTTTTATACCCATTTCTCGCCGTTCTGAGCCACTCTATTATAACTGAAACGTGTACTTTATGGTCGATTAGCATACGGAAAATGGGACAAATACAATGATATTCCCGTACGAGCGTTGTCGATTCTCTAGAGATGGAGAATCGATGGCACGAGCTTACCATAAGCTCTCTCCTAAGTTTCTCCAGCTCGGCGCTAGCCGGGGTGGCCAGGTGTCCGTTGCCAGTAGAACCCGCGAGACCGCTCCCAACGTTGCCGGCGCTTCCACCACCGGCAGGGGCATTCTGACGACCCCGAAGTTCCTCCAACTGGCGCGTCAACTCCTCGACCTTTGCCACAGCCAGCGAAAGCTCCTTCTCTTTCTCATTGAACAGGGCTCTGATGCAGTCCAGATCGGAAGCTACAAAAGAATGGAATAAAATTAATGAAGATAAAATAAAAATCATGAGACTAAATAAGAGTAGTAAGAATGAAGAATAACAAGGAAATAGCACAATGAAAAAGCGTAATAAGAATAAAGAATAAATATTATGTATATTTCCTTTTCAGATCATTTCAAAAAATGTTATTTATGTTAATCTATATAATATATTAGGGTAAACTAGGGTATGATGGCCATAGGCTGTAATTTTTTCAATAATCGCTACATAATGCGCTTTTTTAGTCATTATCAAAGATAATTGATATTTACATTAGTTTACGTGCATACATTATTCGAAATAACGATATTATGAATCTTATATCATATTTTTACTTTCGCCTACCTGCAAAGTTTTTCATTTGTCCACTAAAAACTGTTACAACGTCGAATAAATTAGAATTAAGCTATCGTAATCGACGTTAGACATATAATTATAAAAATATGTAAATTGTTATATGACCTATAATTTTTATTTTCGTTTTCACTATTTTTTTTATAAATATTATGGTCATCTTTTCCTTAAAAGT
Source organism: Anoplolepis gracilipes (assembly GCF_047496725.1). Classification (NCBI taxonomy): domain Eukaryota; kingdom Metazoa; phylum Arthropoda; class Insecta; order Hymenoptera; family Formicidae; genus Anoplolepis; species Anoplolepis gracilipes. The sequence goes on along the minus strand of NC_132971.1, from coordinate 11,187,250 downwards.
TTGGGTGGGATGGCCAATGCTTATGTCGTACTTATGTCTATTTTGATAATATAAAATTTCTATTAAATATTTTCCTTTTAATTTCGATAATATTACGTAATTTAAGCTTCAGGGAAGATAATATGCCAAACACTATTAAAAAATAATAAAAATAAAAGTATGTTTTTTGCATTTTAAAAAACTATGGTCATCTTACCCGAGTTTACCCTATGTTTAACGCTTAATATAGTTTTAGATGCGCTAAATAATCCTACGTATCATATATTTTATTTATTTTACACGTCAAGTTTCATTAGATACATTTAAAATCCTGCGTAAAATTTTTCGTAAATTTAGACAGTATTTCCGTAGAATTATTACTATATACATCGAATATTGTGCAGAAATGTTAAAATGAACGAGATAGCCTTTTACGCGTTCAGCCTTTGACATTCAATATCATAAATTGACGTCCCCGGGGTATACACCCTGCGCTCAACACCAACCACCTACGTTACGTGCCAGGAGGATGACGTCGTATTAACAGACGCATTAATCATCATGTCGGGGTGTGACCTCCCCGAGAGCGATGTACTTTCTGTGAATTCCGTTGACGTATCTTAAGCGTCGTCGCGAGCACATAGCATCTCTCGTAGTTCATATTAGATTAGAAAGTTATTAGACGCGCGCGATGGACCGCTAAACCAACCACATATTGCTACACGGAACTCCGTATTGGCCGTACAGAGCGATCTGCTCTGACCTAGAATTCCATTATCGAATTCTAGATTGGTATGGAACCGGTCGTATCTCTTAGTACTGAGTACTGACATGAGTACTCTGTAGTCTAGCCAAGAACACCCTCTTTATGGCCTTTCATTATCTTTTAACCGTGCGAATCCGTGCTCGAAACTGTCAATGTTATTTATACGACATTGAGCTTTCACGTGTTTGATTCAACGAATCCATAAGATTTTATCAAATCGGTACTTACGTTTAATGTAACTGCACAACTAATTTTTTGAGAATAAAAATATTTACAAAACTGATTGATGAGATGTGGCTGATTAATATGTAATTAATAGAATAAGGTACTTTGCTGTAACAAATAATTAATTAAGAAGGCATTTAAAGCAAAAATATATAATTCGTCTCATAATTTTTTTTTTTTGCCTACTTTTTCAATTATTACTTCTACCGAAATAACGATACAAATTTTTAAATGTTTCTGTCAAAAACATATTGTCTTTGCTAATTGCAAAAATTTAAATGACAATTCGTGAGTCAAAAATTTTTCAAAAATTCCAGAGAAGAAAAAAATTGACTAAAAAATATAATTAACTTTTTACTGATTAACAATATTGCAATTTCAGACTGTGAATCAAAAAGTCAGTCGATCTTTTACGCGTCAAATAAAAATGATTTGACTTGGCTTCTTTTATGTTGTTTATCAACTTGCAATACATTAAAGCCATCGGTATGCAGATCGGCACTTTTGCCAATTGGCATGGATACCTGCACGTGTCCATTCATATGGCAATTTTGTGAATCGATTAAAGCAACACGTAAATGTCATATTAAAGGAAGAAACGAAGAAAAACTTTCTTAATATATCCATAGGATATATAAAGGATTTATATATTCCATAGGAATATATAAATCCTTTATATAATAATCCTTTACATATGTATAATATAAAGAAATATAATTTACGAATTAATTTATTCAATTTTTAATTTTTTTTTAAATGCCTTCAATTTTTAAATAACATTATATGTAGTTTTCAGTTTTATTTTAGGTGAAAAAAAGCAAAACTACAGACTCGATATATAAATGTGGTTGCGCTAGAATGTCTACATGACTGGTGGACAATTTTATAGGTATTTTGCGTATAAAAGGATATAAAAGGGTCAAGGATTGATTCCTTCCGCGTAGTTTAACTTTGACCGTAGTTGAATTAAATTTAGAACCAATTTCACTAACACCGATTAACTTTAACAGTTTCTCTCGTGTCTATCTTTCTCGCTACAGATAGAATTCGACAAATAGTAAAACAATAAAAAATCGCAGTCAAATTTACTTACTGAATGTTAGCGAAAATTAATGTTGAATTAAACGACTAATCGCATCTTAAAAGTCTCATCAATTACGGTTAATTGACATTTATTATTCTCCTCCATCTCCGTTTTAGAGATAAAGCGGAGATCCGCTTTATCTTTAATTTGCTCAAATATTGATCGTTTGTCATATATTTCTAGAAATTTATTTATAGAAATATAACCAAAATATAAACACATATAAACACAAATGTATCCACATAAAAATGCATTTCGTTATTAATAGAACAAATTAAACAATGAGAGTAAGTCGCTCAGTTTCTAGCAAGAATATACTCGACAGAAGGTATGGTTTAAACTATAGTTAGTTTTTTAATATGCATATGTGAGAACGTGAGAGAAAACCGATGGGGAAATACGATAGAACTTTCGTATGAAAGCCAATCGTTGCCGGTCTTTCCAGCGAACTCAAATATCTCTCATTATGCATTCCACTTGAGCATATACACACATAAAGTCCGCGAGGCGAATATATTCGTGAAAGTATCGAAGAGCATTCAACTTTTTGGTTGAAATGTTCCTTGAATTCGTTTCCCGAGAACGTCACGTTCCGTTGTAAGTCTATTCAGAAGAGGCGGCCACCAAATGCTTTCCGAGATTCCTTTTATTCTGACGAGTCTTGTTCTCGTGCACAATCGCCTTTATCTTTTTCTTATACTTGTGTGTGTGTGTGTGTGTGTGTGTGTGTTTCCTTCGATATTACAATTTTAATTTTAATAACAGATTTCATTGTCCCCACTAATCTGCAATTGACTTTTACTCAGTGAAAATCTCAGGGAAGATAAAAAGTATAAAAGCTATTGTACTTTTTTTTCGCGCACGTCTGCTGTATACATCCTTTATTTTCGAATATCATTGCGCGTTTTATCCGTTCTCATTAAAGTTTCATTAGACGAATATACATAATGAAGTGCAAATTGTATACTTTGTCCTCTTTCTTTCTTATCTTATTTGTAATGCAAATTCGTAAATAAATGTCCACAGCAGGGATAAAAATGGCAATGTAAATGAAAACAAAATGTTTCAAAAATGCTTCTAGTTTTGCATTTCCGAGAAATTACGATTATTTTCATTTCAAATATACTCAATTATAAATCTGCTTTTTTCCCGCATACAAATGCAAATATTGAAGAGTACAAAAATATTAACATGTAAAAATATACTATTGTAACCGCTAATAAAGTAATTATAAAGAAACGTTATTAAAGAGAAAGCGAAATAAATTCCTGATTTCAACATTAACATACTGAATGAATGTTACTGCAATAATAGATTTGAAAATCTGCAAAAGATTTCGATTTTCGAACCGAATAAATTTTACTCGACGGGGACGCACACATTTGTAAAAGAAATTTTGTGTTTTTTTTTTCACGTTTACACTTCATATAATCGCTTGTCAAAGTATCGATTTTTTTTTCCCCGCTGAGAAGAGCAAGAATATACGTGCATTTTCCATCGATCGACACATCATATCCCGTGCGCGTGCATGCGATCGAATGCGTCCCGTTTTGCACGCGTGAATACGTGTAGGATAAAGAGAAGAGAATGCGCGATGTTAAACAATAGATGCATCCACGTCGCTGCTATAAATGCACGGCAAATGACATGTCGCGCCGTCGTCGCTTCAGAATTTCACCTGGCATTCGCACCGACATCGCGATAATATTTAATTTCTCCACGTCAATCTCCTCCATATATGAATAAATTGCATATGGAAAATGTTACGATGCGAATCAAAAAGAAAGTTCTTTAAGTACACTGAGCGAACAAACCTTTGAAGATTGCAAGAGTCTTGATAACAGAGTGCATAATTTGAGATTTTAATATATGTATGTACGTACGTATGTAAATGTTCACATAACGTCAATTCACATTTGTACGAGTTACGTAATGAAAATGTTATTCTCTACCATTAAAACTTGTAAGTTCACGAGGGTTTATTGAGATTTTTTTTTTTTTTTTTTTTTTTGTAGAATTTTTCTCTCTCTCTTTTAATAGGTTACAAGCTCCTGCAATGCTAGAAACCTCTCGTGGTTTAAACGGTAGGTATTCCATTTTTTACAATAATAGCATTTTTTGTTCATATGGATTTGTAGAGATCTACATTTGTTTCCGTTTTAGATCAATTTTTCTCTCTCGTTTTTTTCGAAAACATATATTCAAAAATTTCTAAATATATTGCATTGTCTTTCAATACAAAAAAAAAGTTATAAACTTTTTTATTCTGAGAATATAGTTATATTATAATTATTAAATTAATATGCAAAATATCCATCATATAATTATTAAGCAAAATGTACAAGCTGTAAATTGTACAAGTAAAACGAGCATTTTCAATAACAGTTTCGTAATAATTTTTATTATTTATTTTTAATCATTATTAGAACTTCAATTTTCTTTGAAAAAATTCAGATAATTTTATTTGAAACAGAGATTGATCGAAGGATATGTCAAATCGTCGTTTATATTATCGTCGTTTTATCTTTCGCAATATATTTTATAATTCTAATCCTTTCCAGAATGCTGACAGAGCTTGCAGTACTCGGGACGCGAGGTATGCAAAACTGATCAAATTTACCAACACCGATATGCATGCAAAACGCAACGTCAAACGATGAGAAAATCCGCTATGAAAATGCATATACGCGGGCTTGTCATACGTCCGGAACTGTCCCAGACTAACTGTCCAGGATTTTAATATACCTGCTTGATATTTTACCTATGATTTAAAAAATGTTCAGTACACACACACGCCATTTTTTTTATTCAAATATTTATAGATATTCTGGCATACATACGTAGTTTTGCAACTATTTGATATTAGTTTTCTGCCTCTTCAATTTTGACGAATATTTCTACAGAAAACTCATTATAAAATGTCAGATATTCTTGTCTCATTTTATTTTTTATTTTTAATAATGAGTAAAAAAAATACATAAAATATATATATTTACGTAAACAATTTCCACTTATTTGTACATATGTTTTTAATTCCTACTTTTTATCTTTTAATATTTTACACTAAAATTAAAATATCGAAAATACTTCAACAAATTAGTAAAAGTGATTGTAAGAATTTTTGCACGTTGCGATTAATATTGAATAAATATTGCAGTATAAAAATTTTTGCCATATTTTTTTTATATTATATAAAAGTGTAATGTGGATGTAAAACTATATTAATTTCTTATCTCTTAAAAATACATCTGACAAATACTACACCGTAATATTCATGACACTTGCATATCAAGTAATATTTGACAATGAAAAAAAAAAAAAAAAAAAAAAAAACTCAGCCTATCCCTCGACAAGCGTTCCAGGGGATTGGGTCATAAAAATTACGGCAAGCCTACGTACGCGTGTGGTTCCGCTGGGTGTGGTCACACACGTGTTGCGTGTCAGGGCCAATATCGCGCAATATATGTATGTGGTACACATACACAAAAGGTAAAAGGGAGCGTCCGCGATCAGCGTTTCGATCAGTGCGCGAATTCCGCGCTGACGATAAAAAAAAAAAAAAAAAAAAAAGTGAGTTGCTCCGAGTTGAACAGAGGAGATTGGCGCACGTACTCGAAACTCGTTCGAAAACAGATACCAAGACCGTCAAACAAATCGCTCGTTCGATGCGCAACCAGTTGATTCAATCGCGATTGTTATTATTGCGACATATAATTGATCGCCGCATCAACACGTAATTTGCTCAACGAAATTGATATTTGTTCAAGCGAGGGCGACCACCAGCGCGATTTTGTTCAAGCAATTTCTTCCCTTTTCCCTCTCCCCCTCCCCCTCCTATTGTGAAATTGAACGCTTTATTTTTTTTCTATCGATATTTACTCTTCCGTATGTATAAGTAATTGCGCCAACACAACTCACTCTCTCAACACAATATAAATCACTTCATTCCACGATGACAAATAAAACGTGATGGAAGGCCGGATCGATTTCGCGCAGCTCGATAAATAAATTACGTTAACGAATTAAGGAGAAATACTTTCGGTTCTCAATCTCCTCTGTTTCAAATATTTCGACGCTGGTCCGAGAATGATTTATCGGCTGATATAATGCGATCGCGGATGAGTTTCTGTGCGATTACATTCTGTAAAAGTGAAGCGCGCGGCCGTGTCTCGGGGTCTCGGATCTTTCCAATTTATTTTTCCAGGAATAATTCTGGGAGCACGTGAATAGCGAGAGCACGCGAGAGGACCGTTTGCAAACCATCGGTTTATATTTGGATTTCATTTATATATCGCTAAAGTATATCCTGAAGCTATGGAATATGCTCGATGTCGTCTGCCCTCCGTGCCGTACGGAAGATTAATCGTACCTCCCAATGTGAAGACAAGATAAATCTCCCTTATCGTTTACTGAAACCAGATGGATTGCCGTCGAAATATCACTGAAATCTACGAAAATGGATCGGCGGACAACAAAAAAACGACCAACATTATCGTTTTTATTTTTATACATCTCTACAATGATTTAACTTTCAATCGTTTAGTGTAGCTAAAAAAACGCTTTAATATTTCAAAATCTTTTTCCACGCATTTTATTTAAATACCCGTTAGACTCTCTCATGTTTATATTATATAATATTGAATTCAATATTTTATACACATGCAAATATATTAACGGAAATCACGAAGAGGACACTCGATTATGGAAAAAGCCCCGAGTACGGTTAACCATAACATCGTAGAGAAAATTAATTCAAATCCACTGGGAAATTGTACGTGGAAATGTACGTTCACGCATATTCCTTATTCTAAGCGGAGGATTTCTTACCAAACCATTTGAGCTTACAGCAAATTACAACGAGTTTGGCTATTGAAACTTTCAGAACAATATAATACCGGTCGGGCGTCGTGATTACAAATTAAAAGGATCGAAAGTTGAAAGTAAAGAGTTTCTATGGTTTCGAAATATGAAAGCGATAAATCTTGCATTTTATCTTGCAATTATTAAAGAAAGTTTTGCGGTTTCTTGCCAAAAAAGCCAAGATATGCATCGCCTTTTGGCAAAATTTTCGACGGATGAGATTCAGAAGCAAAAAATCAGGAGAATTTATATTATAAATGCAAAAAGACTTGCACATTAATTTCCCATTTATAATAACATTGAAAACAAACTTTTATATACAAAAATTTCCATTTATTTCAACACGATTTTTCAATTTCTCTCATTCGAAAATTTAGATTAGAAATGATTTTATTACGGATTAGATTTTCGTTAAGTGCTTTTAAATAAAATATATGTGCGCGGTAGAATATTGAAATAAAAGTGCACTACTTTAATATCAAACGAATCGCAATATTCTTAAAATACAGAATACACTAAAATAATAAATATTATATATAAAACTGAAATTCTCGTTATTTAAACATAATAAATAATTAAAGATTGCAAAAAGAATGATCAATTATTTTGCAATCAATTAAGTATTACATAAAATTTTTAAAAAACATTTCTTCTTCACTTGCGGAAATTACATCATTTTTACAGCTATTTAAACATCAATGTCAAAATATTTGAGAATGCATATTTTTCTAGAGAATGTTTTTGACGGGGCAATCTCCTCTATTATTCACCAGGCATACACACAATGCATTCGTCTATTAAACACACACGACGGTTGTACAGATCCCGGATCATTATAGTTTTTTTAGTCGCAGATTGGTGTGAAGTGCAGAATCTACGCAGCAACGGTTCACTGCCGTGTCGACTCGTTAGAGAATTTCTGTAACAAAGCGTATATAGCGAACGAGTTTCGCCCTTTCCTATTATAGCGGCTACGTGTCGCATTGCAAACCACAGTTATCGTTTTTCAGTACGCCGTATAGTTGTAACGATCCGAACAATGCTCAATTAACAAGGTATGCATACGTGAGGCAAGGTCCATGCGTAACTTTTACGAACTGAAATAATGTCGTGCGATACGTGATAGCATATATATATATATATATATATATATATATATGCCACAAATCCAGGATAAATATCCAATAAATTCAAAATATTCAAAAAAATTGATCACTTTAAAAAACAAATTTGTTTCTACCATTAAATTTAAATTTAACATATTGCTATATATATCTTTAATGCTAAAACAAACACGAGAATTAAAGGGATCCAAAATTACCATTAATTACAAAACATGAATTACAGATTTTGAAAACCTCTTTTTTGGCTACAAGAAAGGATAAATCCTTCTCCACAATTAAAGTACTTATAAAAATAACACGCGGGGGCTAATAATTTTATATAAAAATGATAAAAAATTAAAAGATGACAGTTACATCATAACAATATTTATTTAATATAAAAAGTTCTACGATATGTTCGTGCAAGAGATATAGCGTCCGCGTTTAGAATAACATAATAGAATATTAGTAAACTTTTGGAAATGACTTTAGAAACCTAGTAAAAGAGATTTTCAAAATCTGTAAAAAATTACTCTCGTACATCTATGAGTGTGCGAGATTGAAACGCAAACTCACGTCAGACGTCATTTCTAAAAATTCACAAATATTCCTTCATGCAATTCCTAGCAGAAACCTATCTTATTTTGTGTGTATAAATTGCAAAACTTTTATATTAAGCAAATATATTGTCATAGATTAAATTTTGGTCGATAATATAGAACAGCTTTTGGATCCCCTTAACTATCTAAGTAAACTAACTATTAACTATCTAAATAATATATAAATTACATTAATTACATTGTTAATTATCTGTTAAACTAAAAAACCAGGTAAAATTATCGTTATCGTATGTGTTACCAATCCTTTTTATCAATTTCACGTAATTTTTTTATCGATGGTTCAAAAATCATTTTCGTTTATTTAAAAAAAAATAAATAAATAAAAATATAAGCAAAAGTGAGTTAAAATAAATGCAAATCTATGTAACTTTGTTGCAGTAAAAAGTTTTAAAAATACATAAAATTGTATACTTTTTTCAAAATATATATCAAATAATTCGGATACTGAAGGATTAGATACGAGAGAAATGGTGATGAACTTACTCAACGTCGCATTGTTGACACGTGACTGATCCGTCTGTGATCTGAGTAATCGCAGTCGATTCAGCTTACTCTGTTGTTGGTCCAGTTTGTGCCTCAATCTAGCGAGTCTGTCCTGCTGTGCTGGCTCCTGAAACGGTAAACAGTACGTGAATGCGACTATTGTAGACAGACGATGAATATCCGCCTAATACAATGATGGATTAAGAGATGGGCAACAAAATAGAAAGTGAAATTATCACCAACATTTCTGTGTTTGAAAACCTGTCCATCACCGATAAGAGAATTTTGCGGAAATACAATATACAATATGTGGAGCCAGAAATTTTAATAATATACATATTTATTAACTTTCTAAAGACTGATTCTCTTAAATGTGTATTAATAATATTTTAGAATAAATCTACTAAAATAAATAAAGAACATGTTTTTGTAATTCTTACTCGCAAATCTAATTCATAGTTGTATTATTAAGATTTGATAAAATCGCGAAAAAACGGTTTCAGAAAATAGGTCCACCGGGATCGTACATAGCATCTTCGAGATCGAGGCAATCGTGGTCATCGCAACCGTGTCTTCAAACTACCTCGCCATAATTTTCGAGAGAGAGACAACGTACAACGATCATTCGGAATTGACGAAATTGCAATTCTAACAATAAGTTGTCTGGCGTACCCTACGATCGACTTGAAATCATTATTTTCTCAACGATTTCAATTCTCATCACAATATGTGTGGCTAATGTTTCTAAACTTTACGATAAAAAAATTCCATTAATAAAACGAAAAATACTAGGAAAAGACTTGAAGAGCAAAATGCGAATGTATTTATGCATATAGGGTAAACTAGGGTATGATGGCCATAGGCTGTAATTTTTTCAATAATCGCTACATAGTTCGCTTTTTTAGTCATTATCAAAGATAATCGATATTTACAGTAATTTACGTGCATATATTATTCGAAATAACGATATTGTGAATCTTATATCATATTTTTACTTTTGACTACCTGCAAAGTTTTTCATGTGTCCGCTAAAAACTGTTATAACGTCGAATAAATGACAGTTAAGCTATCGTAATTAACGTTAGACATATAATTATAAAAATATGTAAATTGTTATATGACCTATAATTTTTATTTTCGTTTTCACTATTTTTTTATAAATATTATAGTCATCTTTTCCTTAAAAGTTTGGGTAGGATGGCCAATGCTTATGTCGTACTATTTTGATAATATAAAATTTCTATTAAATATTTTCCTTTTAATTTCGATAATATTACGTAATTTAAGCTTCAGGGAAGATAATATGCCAAACACTATTAAAAAATAATAAAAATAAAAGTATGTTTTTTGCATTTTAAAAAACTATGGTCATCTTACCCGAGTTTACCCTATTTGTCTAAATATAAATTGTTTAATCTAGTTAAAAAATTTTCGAGATTTTTCTAAATTTTATTTTCGAAATAGACGCTTTAGCACAGCAATAGCGTGACTTTCACGCGTCGATAAGAAAAGAATGGGACTCACCTGTGCGCCTCGAAGCACGGCTAAGCGGGCCTCTTTCTGCTCCAGGAGGCGCCTTTGCTGAGCGATTTCCCGCTGTTGCCTGGCTGCCATGCTTTCAAGCTCGCTGAGCACCAGCACAGCACCACCCCCGCCCACTGCTAACTGAAACAATAAGATAAATGCACCTAAGCATACGACGTGTCGATATATGTTAAGGTGAAATGATGACGACAACGTGGAACGCGGGAGCAGGTACGAGCAATAGAGAAGGCGTCGAATCAACGATTAATTAAATCACGCTTTAATATCGGTTTTTCAATCAATGTCTTTCATTGTTTCTTGCCCTTCCGCAATATCGCCGGTCTTCTTGCAAAACGCTTGCACGTGTCGTGCGCAGATAAAGAATTAAAAAGATCATATGTACATATTGCTGTTTTTTTTTCAGATAATTTTTCAGATAATTTTTCAGTGGAAATATTTTAAAAAATACATGGCAAAATTCATGAACAAGAATTTAAAACTAAATAAAAAGTTAAAAAAAATTACTCATATAATCTGTCAAATCGAAATTTTCTATTGATAAAGAAAATATGTAAAAATAAAAATCTTTCATATCTTCTATGGAAAAAAAAATAAAAAATTTATTCGAGTGATCTGAAAATCAAATAAATAACGCGCTTCCCTTGTTTATATTCGAACAAAATATTAAATATTAAAACTTAAATATTGTCTATAAATCTCATATATCAATGCGAGATAAAACAATCTTTCATTCACTGCATGCGACAAATAAAAAGTATTAAATCACTTGTATTATCAAAACTGAAAATTGTTTTCAATTCGGACAAGATTAATTTTTCGTTGATTAAGCATTTTCCACTAATTAATTTGATTGAAATATTTAACAGTATTTTAAAAAAAGAATGTGTGCACGGATCAGTTATGTCAAAAGTTAATCTAATACATTTCAAGATTCATGAATGTGACATTGCAAAATCACTTTTAAAATATGAAATTAATAATGAATTTGTGAGTTAAAGATTTGTTTCTGTAAAATATAATTTAATCTCAAAGTCATAAATATTATCTTATATCAAATTAACTTTTTCACAGTGATTGTACCATAAAAATTTTATAATAATCGTACACAAAAATTCATGAAAATAAAAACTTTAATTCTACAGAGCAAATCTTTACTTTAATTCACAAATTAATAATTAATTTTGCACGATGTCATGAATCTCGAAATGCATTAAATTTATTAATTTTTGACGTTGCTGATTTGCGCAATTTCTTCTTTCGTTTCCTGAATTTTCTAACACTTCAATAGAGAAAAAGAAGATAGAAAGAACGTGTTCCGAGAAGAGGGGAGCGCTGGACCGAATAATGTGTGCGGCTCTTTTTGTTTCATCTCCCATGTGCCACCACCACCACCACCTGGAGCCGGCCGGTGTGTCTGATACCAGGTAGAATCTCAAGGCCGGCCCTTCGAATTCCACCGTGGCAAGGACTCCGTATAACCTTCGCACGTCAATGAAAGAGCGGTCAACGGCGCAAAATAAACGGCATGTCACAAACGAAGACGACGATAAAAATATTGCGCATTTCACGATCAGCTGCGGTCGCGCAAAACCAATCGAGAACTGTAAATTTAATCTAAAAGGTTTTCTTTCGTTATTTAATTTTATTCTACTTCTTAAAATGCACTTTCTAAAAATAAACTTGTATGCATCTTTCTCTTTCTCAATATATATTTTTGCTATTTTGCAAAGCGTAAAATAAATGCAAGAAACAAATTGAAACAACTTTTGACGCGAGCAGTTTTAGAGGAATTATCCGTCTCTCTTATTGAAAAATTAGATTAGCAACGAGAGTATCTTTAACTTCGCTTCACTTTTATCTGGAAGTAATATAATGAAATAAAACATAAAAGAGAAGAGATTCTATAGCGTTCCTATAATTTAATGAAGGAAATAAATAAAGAATTATGAATTGTAGTAAAATCGTTTACAACTGACAATAAAACAAAATCGATAATTTTCCACTTGTTAGTTTAGTTTGAGTATGTAACATTCGCCTCTTCCAAGTTCTCAAATGTTTTCTTAACGCTTTACATAGAGGAAAAGAATATGACATAATGTGGGAAGAACGTGTTTTGCGTGAGAAAAGCGCGAATATTACTCATATTATTCTATACTTTTCAAAACAGATGATGTATCTGAAATTAATAATAAAGGAAAAATTTCTTTGTAGAATTAAAATTTTCATTAACTTTTTATACAGTCATTATAAAAAAGAATTAGTCCGATATAATATTCGAGATAATATTTGTGTGTGTGACTTTGAGATTAAATTATAACATATTTTACAGGACAAAGCTTTACTTTAACTCACGCATTAATTATTAATTTTATATTTTAAAATACTAAAAGTGCTTTTTGTGCGTAATGTTAAATTCATGAATCTCAAAATGTATCGTGTATTAACTTTTGACGTAACTCAATATCCGTATAAAGTTTCTCCTTATAATCCCTATATAGAGGCAGAGAAAGAGAGAGAGAGAGAGAGAGAGAGAGAGAGAGAGAGAACTCTAGACTCTAGACAATGTGTTATTGTTAAAATTAATCTTCATCGTGACACACAATTCTCCGCGCAATCACGCCCTCCAGTACAAGCGAATCAAGCGGTTTCGAAGCGGCAGCTACAACGAAAGTATCGCGTTGTTCGCGAGACAATAACAATCGTGCCGTGAAACGAGAAAGATAATAATGCAACCGCCTACGGCGCCCGCCGTTCCAGCTTCTGCCTCTTTTCATTCCGCGCGCGTACGCTCACTCGCATGACAGTTAATTGTTTCGAAGCGGCTGCGAACACGTGGAGGAGAATGTTAACGAAACAACGAACAGCGTTAAACGTGCTCGACGTATCGCCATCACCAAGAGAAATGGAAAGAGAGTCATTTTCCGACAGCTTTCACAGAACTCTCCGAGACGACTCGCGCCCCGCAAATCCCATTTCATTATCCTGACATAAAATTACAATAGATACGGCAGAATGTGAGACTAGGCGAAAGAGATATATATATATATATATATATATATATATATATATATTTCCATATTACATGTTTTTTTTTTTTTAAATAAAAATATATAATTTTCTGAATTATACCCGCGTCTATGTGTCCAGAGATATACATTTTATGCATAAAATGCTTTCCTATAAACATTTCTTTTTTCTAAATAAATATTATGTTTCGTCAATCGTTTTTACACATTTATAGTTTAGTTATACAATTCAAGGTTTTAAAAATATTTTTTATTGTTGTTAAAATTTTGATGTACAAATGATTTACAAACTTTCAAAATAAAAATATTAAAAAATCTGATTTCTCCCTTTAGGATATTTTTAGATATAATTTAGAAATGTATATATTCTCTTTAAACATTCGTATTAGCAAGTTTCAAAATTTACGGCATTACTTAATCTTTTAGGTTTAGGTAATACCTATCTTTGATGAAAGATAATAACAAGAATATAATAATACTATGGAACAAATGTAATACTTTAATAACGCCAAGAGAGTTTTTGATATTGATCTAATCAGTTAGCTTAAAAGTAACATTAGAAGGAAAAAAAGTAATCTTAGGCATAAAATCGAATTCGTTTTCTTATGTGAATGAACGAAAGGAAAGAGTTGCGAAAAGATGTTCCGTCGAGAGGAACACGTAAACGAAAAAGAAATTTCTCATAGAAACGGATTCTTGTAGAAGCGGATAATCCCCGGAGGATGATCCGCCCGGACGGATCCCCCTGCGAAATTAATTTTCAAGAGTCTGAGAACAGGTAGTGTGGAAGAAGCCATAACGTAAGCGGCAGTTTGTTCGCCTCGGCACGGAACGGCCGAAGTTAAAGCGAAGTCTCTCACTTTTCGGGCGCGTTCATTCGCGAAATTAATGAAAATGTAATTTCGTAATTTCTTGATTATGATATAATTTCTCTATGTGCGTGATTTAATATATCTCGAGATGAGAGAGGAGAGATTTTTTTTACATTTTTTTATTATTTTACACATAATTGCTAGATAATGGAAAAAAAAGACATTTTTCGCGCGAACAGCTATAATGCATTGGTGAATTAACGAAAGAATATAAAGAATGTAATAACTGCTATTAACAAGGGCCGTTTTTTCAGCTGCTCCTTTTGTACTTCTTGTAATTAAAATAAAACGCGTTAACCCTTTACAAAGGGAAGTAAGGAAATATAGGAAGTATAGACAATTAGACTTGAGCATGGAAAGGACGAGCTTATGCAATTATACAGATTACACAGTTTTATGCGATATGTAGTACACTGATGAAAGTGTAAATACGCAAGAGAGAGAGAGAGAGATTCGCTGAGAGATAATTACAAAAGATTTATGATCATTCCAATAAAAACTAGAATATTTTAGGCATGTATGCACTTTAATTAAAATCTGGAATAAATAAAATTTTCAAGCGCTCCTTTCTTTCTCTCTTTAACAATAATGCAAACATAAATTTAATTTAACTTGCTTATAAAATTTCAAACAAAATTAATTTTTTATATTATTTTTTGAAAAATATTTTATTTGGTAAGTTGTATTTACTATCAAAACATATTATGATTTTATAAATATCCATGCACTTTGAATAAAATTATACTCAAAAATACTAAAGGTGATGATATATTTTTGGCCGGTACTGTATACATATATATATATATATATATATATATATATATATATATATATATCCTTTAAGTGTAAATATGTTTTTAAACAAATTCAGACGCAGTGTTATTTCTAACTTAATTGTACAATAATAACGAAATGCAAAATGTTGAAAATTCAATATTCTTGACGTGTCTAATTAGATTTCTAGTATGTTTCAACAATACAAAGTCATTGTCGGAATAGTCGGCGCACTATGTTTACGAACTTCTACGTATTTATTCATAACGTGTAAACTGTAAACCTTTCCGGCGCTGGCAGAGCGAAAAGCGAGACGGCAAAGACGTGCATCGAGCAGAACCTTACCTCGTGTCCCACTCGCTCGCCGTTGTTGCATTCCGTCGATTCCGTGGTGGATGAGGGAACTTTTTCCTTTACCACGACCGACTTGAACTTTCGCTTGGATTTCCCATGATGGAGCTTCACAGCCACGGTTTTCACCTCAAAGTTTTCCCGCGGATACACGCACGCCAGCATCCTCTCGTAGTGACATAAACCAACTCCCGCTCGTTCAGGATTTTCGCTTTTTACGCGATTTACGTACAACGCAAAAAATCAACGTTGTCGGATGTGTCTACGTTTTTGTTTCCCTTCACGCGTCCTCGTGACAATGATATGACAGTTCTTTAAGAAGAAACGGTGTCGCGCTGACAAAACTGCAAAATTGCGTTGTTTTGTCAATCTAGAGAAATGTTTTTGAAAATTTTTGAGAAAAACACCTTTGAAAAAGATTGCGTATTATATAATTTTTAGTTTTCAAACTCTTTTCCGAATAAGAGAAGAAACCTCTTTGTTTGAAAATATTTGGATGTCATTTCTAAAAAAAAATATAGATTACAAATTTGACATCTTTTTAAAGTAAAATAATATTAATGTATTAAAAAAGAAATTTCTGCGAGATAAAAAAAATTTCATACTATTATTACCTAGTCATTAACCTTGTTATTTTCCATCATTTGTAGAAAAATCATTTGCCAATTTAAACCCAATAATTTAATTCTATAATCAAAAGTTTATTCTTTGTATCGATTGGCAAACGACACACCAGATAATGCAATATTCAATCAAAGCAAGTACGATCATTGTCTGCCATTCTACTCGGGTTCGATATATAATACTATCATAATAATTTATCTCATAATATAATTAAACCGTTAATTGAAAAAGAAAAATTATTTAAAAGATTTACGATATTCTAAATTATCATAATGTCTTTATGCAATGACTCTTTTATGCAAAACCTCGTTAGATTAAATTCCATGTATATTGATATAATTTTGAAATTTGAGAAAAAGATTAATAATATTTTGATTTAATAATATAATTTATGCCTTTCTTGAAATTAAATTGAAAATATTAAATAAATCTTGTCGAATTTCATCGAATTCCATTGAATCAATTCTCTCTTAGCCAAAATGTCACCCTATGGAACAATTGTAAATTTACAGAATGATTTGTGAATGCCCCTCGAGAGTTAAGGGCCCTAAGCGACCGCCTATCGATAAATCTGCCATTGAACGGTGCGAGTGTATAGTATGCGCGTTGCTTTCCATTTATAAGCCACTTGACACAAATCGACATGTAACGCTTTAAAGATTTAGGACGACAGCAGATCGAATCGCCTGTAATGCAGGTAACGACGCGCAAAACCACATGGATAGAGGCAGATACGGAAATTTCGCTGCGATTGTGATAATATATTTAACGATAGATTTTTCGGACAATCAATTCGACTCTACCTCGGTAAATATTTTTCGAATCAAGTTATTTGTATCATGATTTTCCAATATCCAATTACAGCTTCTTGTAATTATCATAGATATCCTGGAAATGAAACAACTAAATAGCAGAGAAAATAAACAATATAAAGAAACATGTCTTGCTTTTCATTTTTTAAATATAACTGTGTTTACTTTAAATTAAATTCAAAAATTAATCATCCTTTTTAATGAGAAACAAAGCAGCAAACCTTTACAGAGTTTTAATAACATACTCATTGAGACAAATTTGATATTGATTCTTTCTTTAGAGAAACTCGAAGCGGATCAGTATGTCTTCTTTCAGTCAAAATTTCTTTCTCAACTTTTCAACTTTCGGTATTACATATCTCTTAGTGTAACTAGTAATTCCTATCTTAATATCTTTCCGTCAAAAATCAACGAGAGAAACAATTTAATAATTTCATCATTTATAATCGAGAAATAATTTGATAGCAATTTGATAGCTTTTCATTGTAACTGAAAAGTCATTTCAACATTTTCATTAAGGAAAGATTGAATTCCAGATAGCTAGAGAGCACCTGTCACTCAATTGTCATCTGATAGAAAAGTAGGGCACCTTCTATAGCCGAAACGTATCTTCAAGGAACTTGCAGTTATTTCGATCGCTTTATCACTAAAACCTCTCTAGTCCGAGCTTGCTGTTTTTCACTCTCGATATTCATTTTCCTCGATATTCAATTTATAACGTTAAATAATCCATAACTTTTCCATTTCCTTGAAAAGAAGTCGACTGACGTGACGTAGAATCGATATGAGGCCGGATTTGTAGATTTTCCGCAAAAGATGCGGAGTGAAAAATGAGTCACGGAGCCACATCTCGCTGTCAAAAAGTACGAAAATCTTTCCGATATTACAATTCCGCATCTCGTCAAGATCGGCACTAAAGAAAAGAGAGAGAGAGGACGGCTCTTTATGACGCTTCTTGCCGTGACCTGATAATTCTCTATCCTCGTCTATAAAGTGGGAATATAAGGCGCGATAATAAGCTCTATCTTAGAAGCCGAAGAATGAAGTTACGTTGATACGCTGAAATTCACGGGCAAAATTTCGCGACAAATGCCATTAAAATTTCATCAAAATCCTTGTGAAAATTTTATCTTCTTACCGTATTCCTTTCAAGCAAATTTGATGGATCTCTCAAAGAGAGATTTAATACAATCACATTTATAATTTGATTAAAATGTAGGTATTTATCTTTTGTCTTTCATTTTTGATTTTTTTTTTATTTTATTGATTTTTTTTTAAAGTCATATTCTTCATATCATGTTGAAGTAATTTAGGTGTACGAATATTATAAAGAAATTTTTCAGGAATGTTTTGCTCGCGAAAGATACTAGAATGCAATATATTTAATGCAAATAAACTGATATAAATTTTTTTATTCAAAAAATATATAGGTATATGTACTTTTCATTACATATTCATGCTTTTTAAAATTCAAATCGTATAAAAAATAGAAATATTTCAGCAATACTGCGAATTGGAAAAAAAAATTCGAATATGCGGTTCAAAAATAATAACAATGATGTTACAATAAAGCAGAACAAAAATAATCACGTTCTGTCAAATTAAGAATCGCAAATGTATTATTCTTATTCGATTTCGTAGCTAAAAATAGTACATGTGATGAAAGTCACTCCTAATTTGCTCCTAAATACGATTTCACGTGTTTCATGATATTGAATATACAATTATACATGTTGATATAAAAGTATTAGATAAATTTTAATCTTAGAATTTACCTAATAATTAAAATAAATAAATCTTTTCAAAACATAGTTTAGAAAATATTCATACATATATAGAACATGTTAAAAAAAAAAAATATTTGCACAGAATTTTTATCTCTATAAAGAGTGTTATATAAATACAGACCGTATTTTAACCTATGTCTCACGTGCAGAGCATTTCATGTAAATTATTAATACAAAGCTAGGAGCTCTACCGTAGTCTCTCGTCTCCAAAAAAAAAAAAAAAAAAAAAAAAAAAAAAAAATGTATTAAAGTGACAAAATATTCTTCAAATATAAACGGTATACACATAACGTTACGCTTCCCACAGGACAGTTAAACGAGTTGCCGCGTTTACGACACGACGCGGCACGGAAACTCGCACATACTGGTCGGCCAGAAGTGCATATCAATTTATGGAAATGAGAGAACACGCCTCGCACACAGCGCGTGGCCGCGTCTCGTAGTCGACGACGATTTTGCGCGACAGTGCGCGTTGATGGCTATCCAATTTGGCATGCAAAGCTAGGGGATAGCGTGCAAATTAGATTTCGGCATAATTCGCTAAAACGTCGGCCAAGTCGATTTTCCCGGGAGATGTAACGAGAGCCGACAGAAATTTGGAATATATATGTATATAAAGGTCCGACCTGAATCGGTGCTATGAAAGAAAGGGACCAAGGGCATGAATTGTACAAGATAGGACTCTCGTTGAGCTAGTTTTCGTCCATAGATTTTTCTTTGACCCACTTGGAATAGATTTTCTTTCGTGAAAATTTGATGAAACGCCAGTGTCTTGTCTCTTCCTTCCTTACGAATTCTTTTTACATATTATATATGAAAATGCACGAGCAGCTTCGTCATGGAATCGGATGAATTCAACAGGTTTTTATCGGAGCCCGATTATTATGCGGTGCAGATGCAGCTTACTACGTCGTAATCCGTCAATTTCCGTGCTACGCTAACGGCATGGTGAATAGGATTAAAGCTAAAGACACCCTGAGGAAAAGTGCAGCTAACGTAATGCCGGAAATGATGCGGAGTCGATAGGAAGTACGTAAGCGTCAAGTATAAAACGTATATAAGCAGATAATCTAACTCTTTTTGTTTAGTAGAAGAAATTTTTTTTCCTTCTTCAAATTTCTGAGCCTTGTGCGTTGCTCTTAAACTTTCCATCGGTAGAGTAAACTCGGGCAAGATGGCCATAGTTTTTTAAAATGCAAAAAACATACTTTTATTCTTGTTATTTTTTAATAGTGTTTGACATATTATCTTCCTTCAAGCTTAAATTACGTACCATTATCGAAATCAAAAGGAAAATATTTAATAGAAATTTTATATTATCAAAATAATACGACATAAGCATTGGCCATCTTATCCAACTTTTAAGGAAAGATGACCATAATATTTATAAAGAAAAATAGTGAAAACGAAAATAAAAATTATAGGTCACATAACAATTTACATATCTTTATATGTCCAACGTCGATAGCTTAACTGTCATTTATTCGACGTTACAACAGTTTTTAGTGGACAAATGAAAAACTTTGCAGGTAGTCAAAAGTAAAAATATGATATAAGATTCACAATATCGTTATTTCGAATAATGTATGCACATAAACTACTGTAAATATCGATTATCTTTGATAATGATTAAAAAAAGTGCACTATGTAGCGATTATTGTAAAAATTACAGCCTATGGCCATCATACCCTAGTTTACCCTATACGATATTATATAAAACTAGTTTCTCTTGCTCGGCGAGCATATCATATAACTGGATTTTCAATTAAGCGTATCTTATCTTCTCGCTTAGATTACGAGGACAGATTTGCAGAGATCATTGATATAACACACATTTCATATGCAACGTCTTAATATACCTTGACACTCTCTGTACCGGGACAAACTCGTAAGTTAGTAGAACACGCGTTAGTAGAGCGAGCTAACGAGCGACTCGGTAAACGAGTTTTTAAGTGAAAATGCAATTCGCGGTATTTGCGTCGCTACGCGTGTCGACCATGTCGACTCAAAATGAATTAGACCGGAGCGGACGGAGTGGGTCTTTCGAGCGGCTCGGCTGTCGACGATGGAATTTACGATTCGTCTGTTGCATGTGGAAGCCGAGGAAGCCACGAGAGAACGAACGGTAATTTCGCAGCAGCGGGATGCTTCCAAGGACGTTCCCTGTAGCGACCGAGCGAAAAACTAAACAGGAAAATCAGATTCAACGACCGCTACTCTGCCATCGCTTTAACGATTCTTTCCGTGAAAATATACATATAAAGAGAGGCCCAGCGTGTTCTATAATCTTTCAAATCATAAAAATAAATATGCATGGATGTGAAATTTGTGTGCGCGTATGTGTGTGTATATATAAATTTAAATTTATATTATTAAATTACATTTTATATAACAGTAATAGATTTTCTCTGATACAGATATTTCCCGCAAATATTCTAAACGTTCTTTCTAAATCGCTTCATGTTTGGAAAAATAAGTTTAAAAAAGTGGGTCAAAGCGTTTAGAGTATACGTGATGTAATTTTCAAAAATTTGTCTCCGTTCAAGTCTTGAAATAAAAATGATAATACATATTATATAAAAACATCAAAGGGCTTTTTTTCCCTCTATTGTATTTTTATATGATTTAAAATTAGTCAAATGAAAAAACTTTTTCATTGGACTAATATTCTATTATTATTGCATATTATTATTGTATAATCTATAATATATTGTATTACAATCTTTTTATTATTATTATTATTATTCTTATACATATATTACAATTTTATGTTAGAATATATTTATCCCTATTTGTCTTTTTATCCATATTATTATTTTTTATTATCGCGTATTAGTATTTTCTTTATCTGTATAAATATATTTTTAAATAATTTTTCAATTATGTGCGAAAATTCAAAATCGAGTGTCTGTGAAGTTGGCACATTTTATTCATTTTTAAAAAATAATAGCAGTTCCAGTAGCACTTTTCATAGTTCTATAGTTCCTGATAAACATTAAAAAAAAGTTCCGCATTTTTAATATCAAAAATATCGAAAATAAAAAATGACGTGCTAACTTCACGTTCTAACACGGCACATCCTCCTCTAAAATACAAGAAAACATCAAAAATCAAGATGTTTATTGAGAGTTCTCGTTAGTTCTGTACCAATTCTTTAATTATATATCATTTCAAGGCAAAATTCCAACAAATTACCAAAAAAATCAAAAATAAAGAATGACGCGCGAACTATCGTCAGAACTGCCGAAAATCATCAGTATGATATATTTTTTACTAAGTGGCGTGCTGGACGTAATTGTTAAAAATTGTTTTAAAAATAAATAATGATCGGAACTCTGTTTAAAACTAATTTTGATGCATAGAACTCTTGCAGAACTGTCGAAAACTATCGTTAGAATTGCCGAAAATCATCAGCACGACACATTTTTACTAAGTGTCATAATACGCAATTAAAACAAAAATTGTTTAAAAGTTAATTGGTGGAATATCGATCTGAAATTATATATATATATATATGCGACTCTCAATTAGAACTATCGGAAACTCTTGTAAAAAATAAGAATTTTTAATTTGTTTTAGTACTTTAGAGAGGAGAGTGTCGTGTTCAATTCGCGAAGTTAGCGCGTTATTCTTTATTTTTGATTTTTTTGGTAATTTGTTGGAATTTTGCCTTGAAATGATATATAATTATAGAATTGGTACAGAACTAACGAGAACTCTCAATAAACATCTTGATTTTCGATGTTTTCTTGTACTTTAGAGGAGGATGTGCCGTGCTGGAACGTGAAGTTAGCACGTCATTTTTTATTTTCGATATTTTTGATATTAAAAATGCGGAACTTTTTTTAATGTTTATCAGGAACTATAGAACTATGAAAAGTGCTACTGGAATTGCCATTATTTTTTAAAAATTAATAAAATGTCGTGCCAACTTCACAGACACCAAAATCGATTATTTAAAATCATCAAACATGTATGTCTTTATGACACGTCGAAGAATTTTCTCTTTTAACATCCCAGACGTGTAAGAGAAAGATTAAATTTTCACATGTGGATAAATTTTGAATCGTGTAAAATTATTTGGCATGATTTATTCGCGAAGGCAGCTCCGTGCTCCAAAGGGAGACTAATTTTTCTCACCTCTACTTCCTAGCTTATCAAAGTTGTACGTATCGCGATTCAAGGTGCAGCCCTCGTACGGACAAACTCCGGAAATATAATCTTCGAAGGCGGGTATGCGTTTCAGTTTCGTTTCCGCAAATGCCAGTTTGACTTCAAATTCCGACAAAACACGTAAACAAGAATATAATTTTCTAAACTTATATCAAATAACAGAAAGAATTGTATAAAAGTTCTGAAAATTTCCCGTCATTCAAATTTTATTTCTTTTTCAAGTAAATATTAATACATCTATTAACTGAATCCATTAATGAATTATTTAAAATCTCTATTCATCGCACACTGCAACTATATTAAATGTAAAAAAAAAACATACGATTTTTTATTTATAATATAAAATAAAATAGATTAATATTCGTGTGTATAAAATATAATATATATTCCTAGATTAATTTAGTAGATATGCAATATATTTTTTTAAATTTATCGTGGTATCTCTCTCAAAGAAACTTGGTTTCAAATAAATAGATTTATGTAAATGCGGTACTTTAAGTTCTCTTTTAATCGCTGTGAGAGATTTGATTCTATCTAAAGAATATCGTTCAAAGGAGCGCTTCCTTAATTGCCTCGAGTGGTGTAATAACGGTCTATCCGCAATAGATACTCATGCATATAATGATAAGTATCATTACATGGTATAGTAGGTAGACGAAGAGATACGCTTTGCAGAATCGTAACTCCATCGAACTTGATAAAGCTATTTCGACGTTACAATTTCAAGTTCTGCATCAAGCTCGAGAGAGAGCTGTCTACCGCATGATAACGTAATTTGAAGTAGTGTAAATCCAAGTTGAGCCTCCACGCGTATATGACAGTAATTTGCATCTACATCTAGTTATACACATATAATGTGTACTGATGAATAATTTATGTAAACAACATCTGCATCTGTTCCGTAACAGTGTAGCAGTGATTTACTTTTTAAGAATTTGAATAAATTGTGATCTTAAAATTACGAATAAATTAAATAAAAGTAGAATACAAAAATTAAAATTATTATTAAAAGTCGATGTAATGCCGAAATAAAAGCTCTCTTAACTTAATTTAATACAAGTTCTCTCAAAAATAATCCGATATTGAATCTTTCAATTTACAATAATAATTCTCCCTTTCTTTCAAATTAAAGTTTATTCCAAAAAATTAAATGAAATTTAGAAAATAAACTGCATTATTATATTTTTCGATACAATTGCCTACAATGATGCTCTTTCACCGGAGTGATTTTACGATATTTCAAAAAATAACAAGGTTACTTTCTTACTAGTTGCGAAAATACTGTAGTTTCAAAGTTTCTCAGATTCGTTTCACGTAGAAACGAAGAGTAAAGAGGTCAAATAACGTTAAGAAAATTGAATTATTTTATAGTTAGATGCTAGCTGTTTACAAGGTGTTCCAAAATTAAATGTCCTAATTAAAAAAATATATGAATTTAAGACCTCAAACAAGACAAAATTTTCCTCTGGAGATATTCCTGTAAATGCTTCGTTTAAGAGATATTGACATCTAAAGAGATAAAGAATGATATAAGTTATTGTAGTACAACTGTAATGAATTTGTTTCCATAATTGTACCTGTCAATAAAAACACAAACATTATATTCATATATTCACTATTAAAATAAATGTAAGGTATAATGATGCACTTAGAAAAAAAGGCTTTTAGGTGTCTCCCTTTTCTTAGTGAAACTTGATAGGTTTGTAGAGGAGATCAAAATATTTGATCCATATTTTTTTATCGACAAACATGTTTAAAGGAGTGAAATCAGTTCTCAAAAATTGGCCAAATTTTCATTTTTTGGTTATAACTTTTAAACGAAACAAAAATGCGTAATTTCGTAAATGTACAAAATGTACAGATTTTCAAAAGCTCTTCACTAGATAATTTTTTGCATAAAAAAAGTCACTTATTTATACTTCATGAAATTCAATTTATTTTTATACCTCTTAAACATGTTTGGTTGCCGACAAAAAAATGATTACCAAATATTTTGATCCCTTTTACAAACCCATCAAGTTTCATTAAAATTGCAAGAGGATTTAAGAGACTTTCTTTGTTAGTTTGCGAAAGCATCGAACAAATTGAGAAAGTCATTAAGTGATATAAAATGTCATTGAGAAAGTTTCTTAGTGATATGTCGATACAACGTTTATGTGTTTTATAATACATAAACAATTTGTTGACATATACAGTTACGAAAGCAAGTATTAGCAGTCGTATAATAACTCTTCTATCATTTTTACCCACAAGTTTAAATGTCAATATCTCTTAAAAGCGTTTATGGACATACCTCCATAGGAAAATTTTTTGTTTTGAAGTTATAAAATCATATGTTACGTTAGAATATCTACACTAAACACCCTATGCATACAGATATATATATATATATATATATATATACAGGGAGTCCTGTCATTGGTGAAAACCTGGTAATGACAGATTCTTGAGATCTTGAGATCATTTGGAATCGATTTTTCCTCAGCGAAAATATCGAGGGACGTCATCATTTTTTACAAGTTTCCAATTTTTGTCATTATATATCTTTGTAATTAAGCCTTAAATTAAAATTCTATTAGATTAAACTCTATCCGAAATTAACTGAAGAATATAATTTTGGTAATTTTTTAACTCTAAAAAGTTTAATTTGCCAAAAGCGCTTTTTTCGCTTATAACTCGGAAATTATTATTGATGCTTCGACATTTTCGCTAAGGAAAAGTCTCCAAATGATCTCAAGAATCTGCCATTAGCAGGTTTTTCACCAATTACAAGACACCCTGTATACTATATCTATATTTGATTTCCTGACATCCAAATAAAATATAAATTAAAAGATGACATCAATGAATTTAAGCATGATACAGACAAAATATTCCAAAATTTTTATTTTTTCAAACCTTCCATGTTATATTTTTCTTTTATTTTAATTCATTTAGATGCCAGTAATATTTTACAATTATATCATAAAGACAAATCTCATATGACATTTAATTATAATCAAGTAGAAGGCAAATTTCAAAGAGCTTTCTCCTCTTTTACTTCAGCTCTACTCTACTTTCCCTCCTTTACTTTAGCTGAAATTCAGTATTGCAAACGTAAGAGCTATACTTCGTTACTCACTTAGTGATGCGCTAATACGAGGTCTGTGCGAAGTCGATGAACTTGAAATTCTAAAGATAAATTCATTTCTAAAAATGACGCGACGTAAAGTCGCGAGGGCGACGCTTGCTCGATTCGCCGGAGAATCAGCCGGTACCCGCGAATCACGGTGGATCGATATGAATCACAGAACAGAAAAAGGTTCCATGAATGTTGACATAAAAATTTTTATCGACACGCGTGCGAGCGTGAAAACGCTCGAAAAGCGCGTAAAGCGCGTTCGAAAATCACAATGTTGTGATACGCGACAGTTCAATAAATTTGCGACATCCTCGAGAGACGCGAGATTGATCTCTTCCTGTTCCTTCAGAATTGAGATAACGCCATAAAATCGTCTAGCAGAGAGAATAAATATATGTATACATATATATATATATATATATATATATATGTATATTTGGGAGCGATAACGAGGCGCGACAAGCCGGTCGCGATCGCGTCAGTCTTTGCGTTCGCGATCGCGCGCCTAGTCGTTAAAATGCCAATCAATCGATGTTAACGCGCGAACTGTCAACTTTCGGGGAAGAATATAACGACAGAGAGAGCGGAGACATCGCAAGTACACACCGCGCCGCGCTCGTCGACGAACTGCGTGGCCGAGGTGGCCGCGCCGCGTTACGTCGCGCATCGCGTTGCGCGCACCCACCACCCCTGTTGCCGGCCCCAAATCCGCTTCAATCCCTTGCACCGGCGCTGCAACGCGCAGCGTCTAAAGAGCATTCTAATTCTAACAGAATTTTTTTTTTAATAATTTATTCTCGATCTTGTAAATATGTGAAATTCGAAAATATATGTAATCAAGATAGGGTAAACTCGAATGAGATGGCCATAGTTTTTTAAAATGCGAGAAACACTTTCATTTTTGTTATTTTTTAACCCTTACTCCGTATTGTTATTTTTGGCACCTTCTAACTGTACAGGTGGGTCAGCGAGTATTTTCGATAAGTTTATTAATATGTAAAAGTGTTTGAAAAAATCTGAAAAAATGTATACACCTTCTTTGAACATTCTAAATAAAGACTAAAATAATAAATTTGAAAAATAATTTACTTAAATGTATTATTTTATGATTATGTGTTTTCGAGTAATTGACATTGTTAGAAAAATCACAGACAAAAATGATCCATCAGTATGGAATAAGGGTTAATAATGTTTGACATATTATCTTCACTGAAGCTTAAATTACGTAATATTATCGAAATTAAAAGGAAAACGTTTAATAGAAATTTTATATTATCAAAATAGTACGACATAAGCATTGGCCATCCTACCCAACTTTTAAGGAAAAGATGACCATAATATTTATAAAAAAAAAATAGTGAAAACGAAAATAAAAATTATAGGTCATACAACAATTTACATATCTTTATAATATGTCCAACGTCGATTACGATAGCTTAACTGTCATTTATTCGACGTTATAACAGTTTTTAGTGGACACATGAAAAACTTTGCAGATAGTCGAAAGTAAAAATATGATATAAGATTCACAATAATCTTTGATAATGACTAAAAAAGCACACTATGTAGCGAAAAAATTACAGCCCGTATGGCCATCAACCCTAGTTTACCCTAATTAGTTTACAAGTAACATTGCTTGATATTGTCATACCTGAAATGTCTAATTTTCAAAACAACCAAATTTATTATTTTTTTTTTAATTTTGTAAGCTTCTATTAATAAAGATATCTAAAAAAGTATGAAAAAACAAAGTGCTAGACAAATTTTTTAAATATTTGGGATTTCTTTCGAAACTATACGTACTTATAAATACTAAATACTTATACGAATAAAATCTTAAATTTGTAATAAATAAACTTAATCATATTTTAAACTAAGATACTTTCACTTATTTGATTCTATAGATTTACACAAATATTACATGTATATTGGAATCCTTTTTTCTTGTACAATCATATCATAATCAATTTCTTAATTTTCAATTTACAATCGCGTTATGATAAAATCATATAATTCATTATCATTGATCGTCATCTTTTTTTCATCATAGTATTCATCACTACATTCTTCTTCACCCTCTTTTTTACTTTCTGCTCTACTTTCTTTAAATATCTCAAGTTCCTTAAGTAAATATCGTATCTCTGGGAGATAACTTCTTTTTTCTCTTTCGAGAAAAGATGCATACCTGATATTGCTGGGTCTGATCTTATAAAAAAAAAGTTTCAAATCTTTCAGTCTTGCATTCTATATCTTTTATCGTTTTATTTCAGAATTTCAAACTATACGGAAAAATATTACGAAATTATGACATTTATCATTTCAAATGTAAAATACGAAAAGCCTTTATATAATCATGATTTCTTACTATTTTTTATTTCTTATAATCATAAATGTACATAAATATTTTCATATTTTATTTATTTTTTTTTTCTTTTTCAAGAATCATATAATCAAGGTATATGATTGTTAAAATTATTACGCAAACAGAAATAATAATTCCGCGTAAATTACTTGAATTATAAATCCATCATTTTTATATTGTAAATATCGCTTATACATCTCTCCTTCGCAAATGTAAAAATAAATTTAAATAAAACAATAAAATAAAAATTTTTGAAATTAATACAAATCCTTAAAATTCGACGGATTTATTATAGTTTCAACAGTAAAAATTGTAAAACCCATTTGCAGGAGAGCAAGTTACGACAAGAAAAAAGAAGAAAAAATATATAATCAAACAAAAGGATTAAGCCGTTTTAAAAATGGTATAAGCTGAACGAATATCGGGAAATGTCCTCGCGAAAAACCCCGGAGGCAAAGCATTTCCCGTTTTCGCGCACACGTTAATTGCACACCTTTGTTATTCTCCAATCGCGCATACGACACGGATGTTTTTACTCATGCAAAAGATGGGTCATATGCACGTGCTGTACAAGACACACGAGTTGTGTTCGAACAAGCGATGCGGATTAATTATCTAATGCAGAGCGATTTCATCTTCTCTCGAAACGGTATTTCGCTAATATTCGCCGATAACAGTTTTTCATCATATTCTGTGCTTTATTATTTATAATTAATGCTATATCACATAGATTCGATAATTACCATGGTGATTAATTAACATTATATTATATATATAATGTAATTAATATTATGCAATATGTCCATGATATTCAATTAACCGACATATATTTCGTTTTAAATATAACATTAGACTTTAATGTTTATGTTTATATCATAAAAATTTTCGAGCAACAATAAATAAATAAAAATAATAAATTTTTAGGGATTCAATACAAGATGGGGACTGTAAATTTTAATCTAAAAACGAGGTATAATAGCAAGCTGCTAAGAATAATAATACGAATAATAATAGTACAAATATCGAATAAATAAATCGGGCTATTTCGAAGCAGAATTTCAAACTGGTGCAATTCAGACGTCAAGTTGGAAGAAAGGTCGCACGGGGGCTAAAAGCACGCGAGCGTTTGCCGGGAGTTTGTTAATTATGCGCTCTTTACTTTCTCACAGCGGCAATTGGAGAGCTGCCGCCGACGAGTGTCGCCGACTACGGAAAGTTCAAACGAAGAGTCAAAAGATAGTACCCTAGAACAGAACTAGAGAACTTCCGAGTCTTCTCCAATTACGTTGGTTTTGACCAGTAACGAACTGGATAAATGCCTAAGCGTAAAAGATCGCCAGTTAAAACGTCTTTTAAATTTCGATTATACGTGAAAAATAATGTTACATATATCTCATTATAATAATTAGTAATGTAGAGACTGTTTACTTCTACAAAATATATATAATTATTTTATAAATGATAATAAAAAATTTTATATAAAATATTTAAAAATATATAAAAATAAAATATTTATATATATATATATATATATATATATATATATATATATGCACACACACGTATATAAGGATAATATTTCCAACAGTGATCTTTTTACAAATATCTTTATGTCACATGTTTTTTTCCTCTCGAGTGCTTAAAATGCGCGTTTCGTGCACCCATCGTAAACTCTGATATTGCGTTTGACTTCGATGTATTTGTTCTCATCCATTTTGCCGATATTCTGCCGGTTTAAAGTCTACAAAATAAATGTATCGTGAAATCAATCACGATCAACAGTAAATATCTCTTTGTGATACGTGGAATAATACTTTTTTGCTTTTTTTCTTACTGTAGTTTAAAGATAATTTTGATATATATACATATATATATATATATATATATATATATATATATATATATATAAACTCGAAAATTCTTCTTCGTTATGTAAACAATAATGTTGTAATATTTTTTTCGTTATTTTTTAAAAAATATTTTTTTTCTAAATATTTATGAACATTTTTATTTCATTAATTTCAACATAAACCAACCAGAAACTTTTATAAAATAAAAAAAAAAATAATGCATTAAAAGATTAAGATTAAATAATCAAAACTAATGTATCATACATATGTTGAATGCAAATCAAATTAGTTTAATCCAATAAAAAATGAAAACCTTGAAGCATAGAAGAATAGTTAATATTTTATTCTCTTCCCACTTGAAAATTCCGTGTAAAATATGCTCTGCTGTCACTTAGTTAAAATTAATGCGATATTCCATTATTCTTTAACAACACTATGAAAATCTCCCATTATTCTGTATGTGTCTTTTTAAGAGTTTTCATATCGATCAAATACACAAGATCAACGTGTTGCCGATAAATCACAATTACGTGTAAAGAGCGAGGTCTATCTCATTAACGTCGAGATGATTTATCGATCTAGTATATCCTTTTCTCAGCAAAGTAATCCGCGTGAAAAAAGGTACTTCCACACACAGGAATATGTATGATCCTGTTTCTCAAATTTATAATCCGACATTTGCATGCGGCGCTGGCTCTTCTCCGTAGTAACGAGTGCGCTTTTTGCACCTGCATAAAGCCACAAGGATGCGGTAAAATCGAAATATCGTAGCTGGATTACGTTTCCCTCTGCGGTTCCCGTATTTCAACCGCGTGGACCGCTCGGTTACTATCGGAAAATAGCTCTCGTCGCCGAATATATCGTCCGAATAGAAAATGCGCTGCTTGATATACCTATTGCTTATGCATATCTAGGAGGAGTATTAATTCATCGCAATGATTAAAATTTTAGTTTATTGTTACTTTTATCCAAACCAATATTAGATTATTTTACGCGTTATTTTAAGAGGTTAAAACAAAGAGACATGATAAATGCATGCGCACGATAAACGGGATTTGTGCGCTTATTATATATATATCGTTAAAAACTTTTTTGTGTTAAGAAAAAAAATTATAGTCGGAAAGATGTTACAAAAATATTTTATTACATTCCGTGCGAAAATATTCCATGACTTACACACAAATAATACTTTAATAAAAGAAGGCGTTGTAAATTCATTTAACCAAAGTACGTAAAAGACAATGAGATACGTTTAATGCGACTTTCTAACTTAAAATATGTGCATACTTCAGTTTTCCTCTCACAAAGAAATCTTTTACAAACCATCTCAAAGAAGGAAGGAAAACGTAAAATCTGTTACGTACATTTGTTACCCAACCACTATTTGCAGAATTTTTTTACCGTCTTTGGCGTAATGTCATCAAAACATTTTCATTATTTTTTCAATCTTGTACCGCAACAAAGGCGATACCAATGAAACGAGATTCTTTACCCTGCGTTCCCGGTCTTACTTAATTAATCGAAACCAGTGCGTAACAAGTACGGCCATTGAAAGTCAGGACAGTTCGTTGCTCGTAACCGGGAGTGTCGGCAACGAGCGTTTTCCTGTTCACATGTGTGACACAAAACAGAGCCTATCCGACCATATAGGCATCCATGTGACCGCTCGACTCGAAAAAGA
This sequence comes from Anoplolepis gracilipes, assembly GCF_047496725.1. NCBI lineage: Eukaryota > Metazoa > Arthropoda > Insecta > Hymenoptera > Formicidae > Anoplolepis > Anoplolepis gracilipes. The sequence continues at coordinate 11,155,152 of NC_132971.1, read as the reverse complement.
GCAGATGAGTGAGTGAAGGAAATTTATCTTGAGTTGGGTTAAGCTCCTTTAGGGGCTCAGCAAAAATACGTTCAAATATAAATGTACAAGAGCCTCGACATGAATATTTAATAACAGCCTGTTGTATGTCGACTTAGTTGATTAATTTCATGTATATTTTTCACAAGCAATTGCAAATTAAAATAGTGAAGCTATGTTAATGCAACCAATTTGATTTCGAGTAAATATTTCAATAAAATTTTACTCCAATTTAATTTCAGTTTTCATTTTACTATTTGCTTTCTTAAATTTGCAATATGAAATGCAACAGCAGCGTTCGTTTATTAAATAACCTAACACCTTAGTGAGACACTATCAGAGATCCTCTCCGTCGTATATCGCAATGAACCACTGACTTATTATTCAACGCTTATCGAACAGGTTTGTGGTTGGCATAGAAACGTGACGGCGACAACAACGGCAACACGAAGCCTACCGAGAGCTTCGAGGCTCGAGGCTTGAAGCATTTTCGGTTTCGATTGCAAGCAAAGTATAATCGAGCACGTTTTGAGAAAATTTCAGAGAAGGCACGCAGAATTGAACTTGACACGCACGGCATCGAATATCGAGTGGCATTCACCGCATGTGATAACGAACACGACATCAGCAACACGAATGTCGCAATTGATGAAGGCGCTATTATTCATTGTATTCGAAATATGTTACATACATTCTACGTACTATACAGGGTGTCCCATTTTAAGTGTGCACCCCAAATAATTTTCTTATTTTTGATTTTAGAGAAAAATGTTTCAGACAAAAGTTGTACGGTTTCGAGGGGGCCATAAAATGGTACTACCGTTTAATTTCTTAAATGGAACTTACTATTTTTTATTACATATTCTTGTAGCTTACCTCGAGAGCTATCCAGAACACTATAATAAAACTTCTTTTGATTAAGTACTTTTCGAGTTAGAGGCTTGAAAGTTCCAATATTTTGACATCAAATACGAAATATCTCATAAAATATTAATTTTTCGATTTTCTTTTAAAGAAACAACCATGTATTTTTTCTTTATGATTATTATTATGTGCTAAAAAGTATTAAAATAAGATAATCGAAAAATTAATATTTTACGAGATATTTTGTATTTGATGTCAAAATATCGAAACTTTCAAACCTCATAACCCGAAAAATACTTAATGGAAAAATATTTTATTAAAGTGTTTGGGAAAGCTCTCGAGGTAAGCTACAAGAATGTATAATAAAAAATAGTAAGTTCCATTTAAGAAATTAAATGGTACCATTTTATGGCCCCTTCGAAACCGTACAACTTTTGTCGGAAATATTTTTCTCTAAAATCAAAAATAAGAAAATTATTTGGGGTGCACACTTAAAATGGGACACCCTGTATAGGGCATTCCCTATATACTATATAGGGTATTCCAGACCTGCAAGTCATCTTTCATTTAATTCTTGAAATAATTTACGAGTTGAATTAAAGGGCTACGGGCTGCCATAAAAAGCTGGTGAAAATTAAACAATTACTATAAATACTAAAAGTTTCTAAAAGTTCGATTCAAAATTCATCAGAGATTACTTAAACAAATAACGATCTTTTTTAGACACTATGTATGTTCGATACACAGTCGTTAGGAGAGAACTTTGTTCTTTTGCTCGAAATGCGGTAGATTGTTTTGCACCCTTGTTAGCTTAACGACACTGTTGCTTGCGAGTTTTCGGTGCGTTATTATGTCGCACGAAGAACGGCATTCTCGCCAAGTTCAATAACGACGGGCTATAATCGGGTACCGAAATCCAGTCAAAGCAAAAGCGAGAACATTACAGTCACCAAAGTCTCATTAATTGCTAAAGTTTTGGTAAGCCGATTATAAAGAATGATACATTGTGGGAGTATACATATATTCATTATTATCGCCAAATAATCGCGACAACTAACTACAGACATTTTCTCTCACACAGAGAGATCATAAAGAAAAACCGAATAATCTATATAAATACAACATATGAAAAATAAATCTCATGTTATATCAGGCAATTAATTTTTTTTGCGCGATTATTTTAAATAATTAATTAATAAATTAATCATTAATCGAGCCATTCAAATCAATTATAAAATTCATAATTTGTGCGGATTCGAGCATCAATCAATTTTATTAAGTTAATGGGACAAAAGAATCATCATGAAAATGCAATGAAACAGGAATGCATTGATAAATCCAGATTGCATAAAACTTTTGACAAAACGCCTTTGACCCAGAAAAAAAGTTAGCTCCCGGCCGCGCGCCGGCGTATAACGAGCCAGAAGCTCGGCCGAGCAAAGGTCTGTTGTGCGAAATTATTGCCCGCCGGCGCAATTTTTATTATCAGAAAATCTAATTAAACTGAATACCCAACTTTTACGCCTTGTGTAATTTCGCGTCTCCTCGCGCGGCGACGCGCGACGTCGTTCGATCGATATAGGTACGTTGCCCGTAGCCCTGTTCATCGTCACTCTATTAAAATCATTGGACGTATATTAGCGTGTCTTTTCTGCCCTTTTTAAGAACATACATTTCTTTAAAGTAGATGAGCAAGGTAATCATTTCAATATACGAACGTATACGAATATTAATTTCACACAGACGTAAAAGAAATTATTCTCGGCAAATGTAACGTCACAAATACGTAATAGATCTGAAACTACTGTAAGCTGATTCGTCTCGAGTCATATCGGTTTCAGATGAAAGAAAAAAAAAGAAAAAAAAAAACATTTATTAAAAAAGTAATTTCGCTTGGAATAGCTGCTGTGAGTTGCTTGCTCCGAAACCGGAATAAATCCGAAACTCGGCAGATTACTATTTCGCGAAGTGGAACGGAAATCTGATAGACACGCATAGTACGTGTATCCGCTGTGTAACGCGATCTTCCAGTAGACAAAGTATCGCCTCTTATTGTAATATTCGCCACAAGACCATTTAGTCGTGCAAATAATCGTGTTTGCGAACACCGAAACCATTCTTGATTGCGATTTAAAACGATAGTATCTCACAACAGCTGTTTAATTTCGACGAACTCGTAGTTCTAGCTCGTAAAGACAATTCTGTATTATATATTCGTTTTAAACAGACATCAAGCCATTGTAAAATTAAATTCACATCGTGGAATTTAATCATTTTGTTTTATCTTTTATATATATATGTAGTATATCGCTTTTTTGCTTTTAATCTTTTATAAGTAATCCTTTTCATTTTAATCTTTTTTTCTTTCTATTTTTTACATTTGATTTATTCGGTTTATTTTGATTCATTCGGTATATTATTAAAAATAATAATAATAATAATAATCGCGGCATTTCATGAGTCAGTTTAAATATCAAATAGAATCCCGACATATCAATAAATTTCTTTATGAATAGCTCGCTTTTAATGCAGTTTTTAATGAGCCTTATAATCGTGCTAGAATTGAGAGTTCAAGTAGCGAGCAGATGTCGATAAGGGCGATGAAAACAAGATCTAATTAAAGTAATATCAAATAAAAGTTGAAATGTCATAAGAGGAACATCCGCAGCCAGCAAAACTCCTCTCAAGAGCATAAGGAAAGCAGGCATCGATTCATCTCGAAAACTCTCGATAGATATGCTAATGAATCAACGGGTGAGAGACTCAAAGAAGTAAAAGTTCGACGAATCTGGCTCATCTCGCTATAATCATCAAAAACGAATGAAGTGGAGAACGCAATTACTTTTACGGAAATGTTTGCCTTGAGTTTGAAAAAAAATAACGCTATATGACCACGAAATAATATCTCGTATGGAAATAAACAACGTACGTTGAAAACAAACAGTATATACTGATAAATAAAGTTGGTAGGTATACTTTTGCAAAAACAAAACTCTAAATAAATGTTTGTCATATTGAGATTCTCATTTTACTCGTATTATGCGAATATTCTACAACAGAGATTAGAAATGGAAAAGAGAGAATAATTCACACCTCAGTATTACATTTCTGTTGAATTTTGCATAATCTATTTTTTATTTTAATATAAATTTGCCTAAAATATCTCTCCGCAAATTTATAATCTCACGTGTGCATCACAACGTTCAAATTCCATTTTACCTAGTAAAATGTAATATGGTAAAAATTCATTTAAATTTTAAATTTGTTAGTTTGAAAATTGACAAATATTTTTCTGAATCTAAAATATATTCTTGTTAGAGAGAATCTCTTAAAGAATTGTATTGTTTTTAATATAATAAATGTAGTAATAGATTACAAAATAATTATTATATAATAATAATAAAATAATAAATTATAAAATAAAATAAAACAACAGATTATAAAATAATAAATTATAAAATAAAATAATAGAATATAAAATAATAAATAATAACAGATTATAAAATAATATATATATATATATATATATATTTATTTATTTATTCTGTGAATATGTTTCGTAAAATATTAGTTTTGTTAGTCGATTGTTTTTTCATGTGTAAACAATGAAGTACTGTAATTTTATTTAATATCTTTTATCGTATTTGAGCGTTATTTTCTCTTTTCCATGCCTATCTCTTACATCTACTCTCCTCTTGTACTGCCTTCGTTCTGATTTCGATTAAGTTCCAGGCTTTGAGCAGGGTCAGGGTTGAACGCACAGACGTACATGGAATAAATTTCGACTTCTACGTGAGAAAGTCCCCTTCTTTGCGATGCACTTATTTCCGAAATGGCTCGTTGAATTCATTTCGACTTAAATGGACTCTCAAATGGAACTGAAGAATTCCCCGAGAATTCTCAATTGAAGAATGGAGATCAAATAACGACTAAATATTAAATATAATATTCTAAATTCTGATAAAAAATATTTTCAATATTTCACGGTTGCAAATATATTGTTGGAACAAACTGAAACGCTAAATGAATTAATACTTTTACTATTATGATAATACTTGTAATGCTTTGTACTTTGCATAGCGAAAAAGTTGTAGCATTTTATTCTCTTACATTTTATTTTTATAAAAAAATAAACTAAAAATAATATTTACTTATAGTATTTCCATACACTTTTCAATTGTATGCGATTAATTGCCTCGTACTGAAAAAACGATATCGAGACTTCTATCGTCAGATTAAATTACAGAAGAAATAATACATCAAGTAAAATTATTCCAATTTTCCACGCATTTATAAATTTTATTATATATTTATGGAAAAAATCTATTTTATCTTTATTTTATATATTTAAATTAATTTTTATTTATAACTGTATGTTTGTTTCATAATTTATTTGAAATTTTTTGTATATCATATAATAATAAAAGAAATCTTTTAAATCCGCTTAGTGAAATAGATTTTCTCCCTTCCCTGCAATTTCTGCGATACTTCGACGCTCTCGTTAGTATACACAGTATTCTTTCACGACCACATAGAGATTTGATTTCACTTGGAGCTTCAGTGCTTCATCCCCGAGAACCTAGTGAGATCGTTTCACTTACATTCGAAGATATCATATTTCGCTGGTCAGCTTTTGTACAAATTGGCACTATTCTATCCTAGCTGGAGTTCTCAGAGAAAATTCACTTCTATGCGGATCACGTTGTACGCTTCGTGCGGCAAATGCACATGCACATGCACATGCACATGCATATGCATATGTACGCATGCACGCATTTACAAGCGAGCTTATTATTTTAGCATTTCGTAAATTGTTAGCTCTGTATACAAATGTACGATGAAAGGGCCACGGAATTGACTGTCACTTGCAAGTAAAATCCATATTTATATAGTAAACAACAACAACAAATTATAGGAAAGTTGTATATATAAGGGTTTTCGAAGCGCTTTGATTAAAGGAAATACATCAAATTCAAATACAGTTTCATAACTGGTAACGCGGATACAGCAATTGACAGTTGAAAATTGACAGTTAAATTTCCTTCAAAAACTTTTGACTGATAAATAAATGGTACATATTTTTGAAGAATATATTTACAAACATACATACATTTCATTTTTTAAAACAAAATGCCATGTTTAAATGTGGCATGATGAATGTGTGTATGTGTGTGCAAATAAATAGTTTATATATATATATACATATATATACATCTTAACCAACCCAAAGTTCAAGTTACAGTCACAAAGTAGATAAAAGGAGCTTTTGTTTTTTTCCCCATTGGCTTCCATTTCAGTTTCTCATCTTTCTGCTTACAAAGCTTCGATTGTGCTCGGCATGTGTGACTCGGACGAACACATATATTTGATATAAATCTCTTACTTTGGTAAAATTACTTTAAATAATTTCTATTTTAATTTTCTTTAATTTTAAAAGAATAATTTTTGAAAATATTATATATGATTTGTTTCTATACAATTATATATGTATAATATATATAGATTTGCTAGAATTTTTTTATAATTACGTCGTTTATTAAAACTTCAAAAATGACCAAAGAATGTGGTATCCAATGCGGGATTGTAAATTAAATGTTGATAAAGAAACTATTATTTTACTTATCACTTCTACACGATAAAAAACATTTTGTATTTTTGTTGAAATTTTCTTGTGTAGAAATTTTTAACATACTCTTACGTTAACATAGCATACTGTCGTTATATTATTTTAACTTTTCTGCATTGAGTTAATATGCACCGTAAGAATTAGAACAACACAAATAAATCTTACACTAATTCACATTTTTGTGTTAATTTTTTACATATTATTTGTTATTTGTTTACATATTTGCCTTCTGTTAAATTAACATTAAAATTAAAGTGGATAAAATTGGGACACGAGAAATGTGTTAAAATTTAACACAAAATTTTTTACCGTGTACAAATGTACTACTGTTTATCAAACAGATCTATTAATGAGTACTTTGTATAGATAACTATGAACTTCGATTTTCCTCGTGGCACATAAATCAGAGCCGCAAGCATCGTACACATGTTGGGTCACCGCGAGATTTTACATTGTTAATTAAGTCCGGTGCCTATACGGTGGTTACGCAGTGACCTGTGATTTATGTTCCACGAACCCAAATGTATCGGAATCTCCGTATATTCTGAAAGCCCGGGTCGTAAAGCAGAAATATAGAAGCGTGAGTCCAGGTACTTTATTAGCAAGACTAAGCGAAAAACTTGGTGAACTATCAATTTTTCTTCTTACGCATATAAAAACTGCAAAAAGTATAAAGATTTCGCAAGAAAAAAAAATAAATAAATAACTTCAAAAAAGTTCAAGATAAATAGTACAATAATCTGGCTTAAATCGTTTCTTGATGATTCGAGCGATTACTGATGCTCCTAAATTTTCGAGTGCAATAATCGTGGCCATAGATAATAGATTAGCATAGAAATGGTGTGATGATAGGAAGCTTGAATTTCGAACGCGCGCTATCTTAATGGACATGAAATTACGGGGCATGAAAATCAATAGCAATCCGATTTTTGTGCTGAGCACAACGTACCACGTGTTCGTCACGTTCTCGTTTCCCGTGTCAGATTGGCTTGTCGGATTGATTACCGCACGATATCGCAAACGATTTATAGACATGTTTCTTGTCTGCCTGGCATATCCTACCGGCCATAATTTATTTGGCAATTGCATAATTCTCTCTTATATTCTTGAAAATGCGCTGTTTTAGAACATTTGATTAATGGCGATGTTTCGAAGAAATTATGTTTAACCGTTAAAGCTATTATGCATTTTCTTGTAAGAATTTTCGAAAGAGCAATAAAGTTATCTGAATATTTTATTGTATAAAAAAATTGTTTTATCAAAATTTGCAGAATAATTCTGCATAACAACAAAAATAAAAAACGAAAAGTAAAAAAAAATAGGATATTATATAATTAATGTGTCTCGTATATTTTCCTAGGCGTTCTTTTACAAGAAGAGCTTAATTACCGTTTTGGTCGGTTTCACTCTCGGTTAACTCTACTTTTACTTCGACTGACACCGTTTCTTCCTAAAACTACTGGAACTAGAAAGAGACCGAGAATCAATTAAAGTAAGATTAACTAACGGTGGTAAACCATAAATTTCTCATTTTTTTATTTTTTTTCCTCAGCAATATCCTACAATTTAATCATGATAAATTGATTGTAAACGACAAAAAATAAAAGAATAAAAATTACTTTAATTTCAGTTTTAATAGTGACGTTAATTAAAAGTTGAGAAAAACCAGTAACCCAGAATCCTTGAGTTTCTGATTTTTTTCCAGTAAAAAAAATTTCTCAAGTTTTCTCGGATTTTAAAAAGATATAAGATATTCCAAATATTTTTTTTTCTTAATACCAATTAAACTTCTCGTATATATTCACACGGTTGAATTATCCTGATTCCGTCTTTTCCTAGACCAGATATCTCGTACATTTTTTTTTCACAAGATTTTGAATGTCAAGTAACATACACACACATATGCACACATTGTGTTTTGAAATATTTCATATACAAAAGAAACATTACAAAATATTTCATATACAAGAGAAACATGTCACACACAAAAGAGATATCGTTTTGACACATTTTATATATATAAAAAAAAAGTTATTTTAAAAAACGTAGAATTTTTCAAAAGAACAGAAGAAGAAGAACTAATCCCCGTCCGGTATAACATTTCTGTTTCTTTCTCCTTCTACTTCTTAATATTTTATAATAAAAGTTTCCAAAATATATCATAAGTATATATTCTAAAAGTGTCTATGCCTTTATTTCTCGAAATTTGCAGTATCTAACTAGAAATCAACTGTCATTTTCTCTCTTGTATATCGAGTGGTAATCCATTTAGAAGCAGGATGATCGAACGGTTATCGGACGCGCGAGAACGCTGCGCTACCTCTCTCTCTCTCTCTCCCTTCTCTCCTTTACCGAACATTATGGACAAATCAATCCTCCGTTGAATGTTCCACGTTGCTGCTGGCGCGTACGAACGGGAGAGAAACGAGAATGAATATTGACGAGTCCGCGTGCTACGGAAATTGCGCAGCGAAAAAGGAAGCCGACGAACGAACGAACGAACGAACGAACGAACGAACGAGCGAGCGAATGACGCGACAGCGATGAGGCGTATGTATCCGAAGACTATCCGCGAGCGATGACGCGAGAGAGAGAGAGAGAGAGAGAGAGAGAGAGAGAGAGAGAGAGAGAGAGAGAGAGAGAGAGAGAGAGATGAGAGATGAAATTTCTTGCGAGTTATTCGGACGTGAGGGGATATGACGCTACGATAGGCGCATGAATTTTATTTTCCGCCTTGCAATTTTTTCAGCTTATATATGTCGAGACACATATATTTATATGCATGTAGTTTGCGCGCGAAAGCGACCAAGGTAAGAGTGAAACGCGACGGACCTTTTTATTTTCGTACCTTGCTCGTTTATGTATATTTGCGTCAACCAAACGGGGGCCTTCATATATACATTTGAAAATTACACGCAAAGAAATATGTCGTTCTACATAAAAAATTTAATCGGAAAAAGGTTACATACATTTTAACGAATAAATCGGAAAATTAAAAAAAGGAAAAAAGTTTACGATTTTTTTATTACTTTTTATTTTATAGCAGTGAGATCGCGCAAGAGGTGATCAACGCGGATCTGATGTGAATGCACTCATGTGAGCTTGGCATCCAATTTAAAAAATATGTAATAATGTGAAATCACACATATATGTAGAGATATCGCGACATTTTTCCCTCTACATTATTACATCGCGCATTTGCATATATGTATATTCGTATTAATTAGACAGATGAACATTAACACGTAATATCAGTTCCCAAGTTAACATAGATTTCAAAGGGGAAACAGAATATTAAATTTCTATAAATAATATAACGTAGAGTAGAGAACAACATTTATTTAAGAAATTTTGAACCGCACAAAACTGAAGCCCTATAAAAAAGTTGCAGTGTAAATTACGCAGTGTACTGTACGCACAATTATCTACGTGCATTCGATATCAAAACATCGTAATTACGTGAAAACCGATATACCGGAATATTATTTTGTCCATTATTGTTGTTGTGCATTTGCATACGTCTGCATTAATTAGAGAGAACCAAAATATTATTCAGAAATAACGCGAGAAAATAAAAACTCTTCCGATTAACGCGTGAGAATTCAGGTGGAAAATACACAAAATGACCAAGTTTTCGAAAATTCTACGGAGAATAATCCCTATTTCAAATATTCACTTACGAGAGTTTTAATCGCGCCAGAAACAAAAAAAGAAGATACGCAAAGATTAAAGAATAAATCAAAAGATCAAAGTATCTGCGAAAAACTTGGTTTTAAAAAGGCGTTATAACGTGAAACTCATAATAGAGGTATTTTTTTCTGCCACATGTTACACATTTGCATACGTCCGTATTAATTACAGTCGAATGCGTACACGAATATTTTACGAGAGATAAGTCCATTCTTCAATTGGCACAGAGTTTCTCGAATGGAAATTATAAAAAAAAAATTAGCAAAATTTTTTTAAGAATCCACACACATGCTATAATCCGTTTTATTAACAAAAGATTTTTTGATCGCAAAATTAAAATGCACGCAGAAGAGATACTATGTATGTAACTTAAGAGATAAATGTGATTATTTTTTATTCCATTTTTTCCCTATTCTACCCTCTCGTAGTCATCAAATCCTTTGATCTCTTTCTCCCTCTCGCTCTCTCTTTCTCTCTCTGAACTTTTAAAAATTTCCATAAATCGCTCGTAAAGTTTAATTCATTAAAATTTTTTTCTTTTGAATTTTCAATGTTGAGTATCACTTCGTGATTAAAAATATCAATTCAACTATTCTGCTTTTATTTGCTCAGCAACGTCTATGAGGGGAAGAGTACTATATTCTTGTTGCTACAAGACATCCTATACATATACAAGAAATAGCTGTAAGCTCGACGAGCCAACTGCATTAAATTCGCAATACACTGAATACGCCACTGCGTAGCCTGCTTACGCTTACTGGACTTGCATTCATTCGGTGCATCTGCAGCAAGCGAATTGCATGCACTCGATTTTACACACATGTCTGGACTAGTGTCCACAACGGCGTAAATCGATGCATCAACGGGACGTCCACACGTCTCACGAAATAAAAGCTCTCACTGAGCTCTCTCAGTCATTATCGTATTGAGTGTTATGGATCTGAGTGCTAACCTTATGAGATAAATAGAGTTCTCGATATATTTTGAGCCGAGTAAGCTTCATCATGTCCACTCCTTGAGAGACATTGAGAATTATAAAAAAATTATAGAATAGAATGATAGAACAGAAAAATCGCGAATAAAATTGCATATTTGAATATATATTTTATATTTTTTTTGTAAAGAATAAATTATGGAATTATTAAAATTGTTTTATATTGTTGTGCGTACATTAAAATTACAACATTATTTTACATGTACAACCAAGTACTATATTAATAATTATTTAAATGTATTACTGTCATTATTTTACACGTATCTGTAGACCAATAACGTTGATTACTGTGCTTCATAAAAATAAAATTAAAAAAAAATAGAGACAAGTAACTTTTCGTCTATCAATGTAGGTCCTAAAAAAAACTTCAACACTGATCACGAAGTGAGATAAAATAGGTCATTTTGCACCCAGTAGTAAGACTACTCGAAGAACTAGAGTTTGCGGTAAAGAAGACGTAAGAGAGTTTCTAGGTTGGTCGGAAAATCGCAAGAGAGGATCGCGTCGATCTTTTTCCATCTTCGTGATTTCTCTCTCTCTTTCTCTCTCTCTCTCTCTCCTGTTACTTCTCGTTTCCGATCCTCCCTCTTTTGTACCGTATTTTGCCGCGTATCCCTTCAATCCTCCGTGGGAATACATCTCCGGCGGATTTTTATCTCTCGTCGCGGAAAAAGGCGATGGATAGGTACAACCGTAAACGCGCACACTATTGTGGACATGTGGTATCTGCCGAATGTCGACGAAGCACGACATGACAAGCGATATCGGACGATTCGAAAAAAAGTATATAGTTATAAAAAAAAGAGCAGAAGCAGATAGCGGTGAAATTTTATGATTTTTTTGAGCAAATGTTGTAGATATGCTGACACAAATTTGGATTACTTGTCAAAACGTCATTAAATATCTTTTATTAAATTACGTAGCGTCATTTTTACATATGCTGTATACAAAAATAAAATAAATAAATAAAACGAAATATTCAAAAAGATAAATTATTCTAAGCAAGTTGTATTATAATTTCTTTCTCTGTTGTATTAATATATATTAATCTTTTACTAAAATTTTATTCCAATATTTTCTTTTTTTTTCTCTTTTTCTATGCTAGAAAAAAGGAAAATAGGTTAATTCATAAGCTTCGTAAATGATGTTACAAATCGATAGCTAGGCATACATTGATCGATACATTGATCACGAATTACGGGAGAAAAGCAGCATGCGATCCACTTCCGGAAACAGGCATTTGCACTTAGGCCTCTCTTGCGGTTCTTCCGTCTCTTCAGCCTAGTTGTATTATGTCGCGTCACATATTGTGTGCTGTAAACGTCGTTCGCGAAATCCACTTGATGGCAAACGGATCGGATACGCGTACTCATCCGAATAATACAGACAGTCTCAAAGGATTAGTACACAAGCAAACGTAAGATGAAGAGTGACATCAAGCATACAGAAAAAGATATTATTCGATACAGACAATTCAATCAATTTCCATAAATAGTCGATACAGTTGACACTGACTATTAATTAACCAAAGTAAAATCTGCTGAAATTTATCTTTTATTAAAAATTAAATTAAAAGAAGATCGATTCGAATTAAATCCTTAATTTATAACTAGGTATTTAACTAATCTTTAGAAAGTTCAAATGATAATGAGATATATTAAATAATTTATATTGTAACGTAAGTAAAAAATTATTTAAGCTAAAATAACAAAGGATATTAACACTCCGATTTTCTATATATATTAACTTTTTCGAAAACGAAAAATTTGCATGAAAGAAGATTGTATTTTCTGCTTATATTCCTTCGTGCACAATCATTTTCTTGGTTATATTATCCTGTAATATAACACCGAAAGAGATATATGCCAGACATCACGTGTATAACGCAGCAGTCAAAGTGTCAAAGAGTTAATGCCGTCGAAGATTACCGCGGACGTGTTCAGCAGTGAAATTAGCATACACGATCGAATCAGCAGTACGCTGTCGTCGTTGACCGATTGTGAGCGCAATAGGGGCGTATATGCCTTTGATGTTAGCGCTGACGTTTAACGCATACCGAGGAGAATGCGAAAACGATACTCGCGTGACGCGCTCGGATTCGCATCCGCCCATCAATAAGCTGTAGGTACTTGTATGCATTATGGAATTTCCGTATCTACGGAGATAGTGAGGATATATAGGTATCTAGATAGATGGAACGACGCTGCCATAATACTATAAGCCTACACGAGAAACACTGCTCACGAAGAAAGAGACATATCGTTAAAATTCACCATCAGGCTTAACATAAACACGTGTTTCTTTAGTCTCTTCTGTCAATTATTTCGAACTCATCTCTCGTTTTACGAGACATTAGATTAATTGGAAAAAAATTCCAATTATTAGTTAATTAAAAATTAATCTACTAATTGATTAATAAATTAATGAAAATTGAATTATTATGTATGCTTCTATTGTCGACAAATCAATTAATCAAAACTGATGGAAAATATATTATAATGCAATTCGAAATTTCTTTTGTATTTTATCAATTTTCATTAGGCCATAATTGTAATATAAAAAAGAAAAATCATAATTGTTTGTAAAATATATTTCGAATTAATATTAATTATTAAATAAATAATGATTTTTGAAAATTAGATAACTGCATTCAATTTTGTTATAAAAAAAGTAAATTACATATATTGCTAAAAATTATATTATTAATAAAAAAATTTGCATATTCCCTAAAGATGAGATATCTGCTCGCATAAATGAATTAAGCAAATATAGTTTTAAACATTTAGACATTTGCATTTTTCGAATAGTGCAATTGTTATAAAAGACAATTTATATATGTATCTCCCAACTGTAATTGCAACGTCCATTTGCAACGTGCTAATGGATACATTCCATCGTGGTCGAACATGGATCAAAATTGCAATCACAGAACATTCAAATAACTTGAGATATGCTGTTTGAGAGATAAACCGCTAGCAAATTCTGACGCGCGTTGTAAGGTATTAGTTGGAATAATCAGACTTATAAGACTATTATTTAACGTAAGTAATAACATAACAATTCCTGTTTAAATAATTTATGGTAATCCTTGGTCAGGAATTAGCCGTCAAATGTTTTCAAACTATTCAATTTTTAAATATATCAATATACATATTATAAAAATTATTTAAAATTAAATCAAATAATATATTATTCAGATAATATATAATATTAATAATAAAAACTAATTTTAAATAATTTTTATCATATGTATATTGATATATTTAAAAATTTAATAGAATATATGTTATTTGTTCTAAAATTGTAGCAAAAAGATACTCTATATAAAGTTAAAAAAGATATTAAATATTACATTATATTGCATTGTATTGAGTTTAATAAATATCAATAAAATACGTAAAATTGTGAATAGTAACACATTTTGTTAATTTTTTATGTAACATCTATTTGCACCAAATTAACCAATAATATTTGGTTTACTTCTCAATATAGTAATTTAATAGCGTATTATTTTATTGTTTTATTGCTGATCATATATTAATATAAATTAATATAGATTGTTATCTAAAACTAGGGTATGTACTGAATAAACAAGGAATATTAATCGTAATGCGTTCGATTCACGTTCAATCCGACTCGCTCGTGATGTAATCGATCAAAATATGTTTCATATAAATTTAATTTCACATTTCTCTGTTCGTTACTCGGTTGCTCTTAGCGAATAACCACCTTAATACCCGCACATTATAGAATTACAACTCATACGTGTTTAGTCAGCGGTTTACCTCAACGTTTCCTATTCTCGCGAGAAAGCTCAACACGCAAAAACGCTCTCTATATGCAGATTCTACAGAGAATACTTTCCTTAATTAAGGAGCAATATTGAATATAAGCGTGTCAGCATTATTAAATGGTTTCTCTATTCCTCGTATTTCGTTAACGTATTCGAACGGATTCAGTCATTTGGAAAAAGAAATCGAAAGAAAGGTCAGGATCCCTCCTCCATTCAGATCCGCCTCCATTACGTTATCGAGATAAATGAGAAAGAGAAAGAGAAAGAGAGAGGATGAATGACGAATATCATTAAAAACGTATTTGCTTATCTTGTAGGTGCGGTAACAGCCGTTGCTTACCTCACGCGATCGTCATGATTCTGCGGTTTTTTTTCTTTTACGATCGCAAGTAATAGGAGTCTCAGATTCCTATCATATCTTTTATTTGCCTAATGTAAAACTCGGATACTCTAAAAACATATAATGAGAGATGTTTTTTTTTTTTTTTTTATTTGAACAATTCTTGCGAGAAAAATTTTAATGTGTAATATTTTCAGCTTAATAATAAAAATACAATGAATAAATCATTAAAAAAGCTGACATAAAATGAAAATCTGATATAAATCAATTCCTTAATATATATGTATACATATAGTATTGGAGAATAATTCTCATTGTCAGTTATATACAAAATATGATTCATCGTTAAAATATTATTAATTCGCGGTGATTTTAAATCATTTTCATTTCTATATTTGTAAATATTATTCCGTATAATTTTTAAAGTCGCAGTTTATTATTAGTATTTTATATTATTGAAAAATTTTAAATATTTCTTCATTATTATTTAAATATTATTTTAGGAATGGCAATATATTTTTTTATTTTGTATTATTTTGTATTTTATTTTGTTATTTTATATTTATTTTGTTAAATATTATTTTCCAACTGATTATTTGTAATGAGAAAAGATATTGTTACATTGGAAATATTAAATATAATTCTGTATTTTGCCCGGTTTTATAATAAAGTAATCAAATTTTTTATATCATTAAATATATTTTTCTTCCATTTTTGCCGCTGGGATTACATGGAAAATATATGCTAATTAAATAATATCCCATTTAAGGAATATCTCCTAATTCCTACTAATAAAGTCAATCTTGTACACCAAAATTCTCCAGCGGTTAACCCGTCGACTATACACATCTAATCCCTAAAGGCAAAGCAGTGGTTATGCCAAGCGCATCTCCTTTGACTACGAAACTATGAAGATGTTACTAGTTGTATATTCAGATTTGTGTCCAACATTTCAGTACTTCGTGTCGTAATAGCTAAAGATAGAACGAGATAAAACGCATTCGCCTTTATCTTGCTTCAATGCATTTGATCGAAACATCGTGCAAAATTTAAAAGTGTCAAGAAAGTTAGATACGATGCATACAGATCTTATCGATAAAGTGCAACTGTCGGCACTTCACAGATATATGATCAAAGGATGCATCATACATGCACTTCTCTCTCTCTCTCTCTCTCTCTCTCTCTCTCTCTCTCTCTCTCTCTCTCTCTCTCTCTCTCTCTCTCTCTCTCTCTCTCTCTCTCTCTCTCTCTCTCTCTCTCTCTTCGAGAAAATTTTTCATATTTCAAATCGTATATTCTGTTCGATGTAATTAAAGCCGTATCATTAAAAAAGACATTTTGTAAATTCAACTTTTGAACTTCTACAAAATTAGTATCACATAAATTTTCAGAATTTTAGTTTAATTATAAAATTCTGGCTTTTACTAAAAAAAATTTTAATGTCCTTAAAACATTTCAAAAAGAATTTGGCGATTAATATATTGTAAAATATAAAGGATTTTCAAGAATAAATGTCAAATTTTTTAAAGAAATTAAGCCACGTAAACTATGTTCGATAATTACAATAAATGTCGAATGTTTCGACTTTTGAAAATGCAATATATATTTTTGCAATTTTCCTAATAAAGTATGACACGAAATAATTTGGTCCGGTATTTGCAGATGAAACGTATCCAAATCTCATTTAAGCGAACTAACGAAACAAATGGAACGCGAGATACGTACAATTTATGGCGACGATGCATTGTGTCCCGATATGTATATACGCGCGACGCAGATAAATCCGCTAATTAATACCATGCTGTTAATTGCAATCCGTCTGTCCAATGAGAAAGCATAAAACGGCCTGTGCCGTGAAATATGTCGATTAATATCGATTACATTCGTGTCGATTACGACACGTGGTTGATACCATAAAATCGTACGAGGTGATAACGAGATCTAATTCTGTCGTGTATTGCATAATGAATAGCGAGTAACGAGCAACGAGCAACAACTGCTGTCACCTGTCTACTCTTTGAGAATGCTATCATGTCTCTCATGAAATGAACACATTTATATTTCACACATATATAGAGTAAAAATAAATGATTTTTTAAATTATTTTATTAATTAATGTATGTTAATGTATCTGGTAATCTTGTAATTAAAGTAATTATTAATCAATTATTTTTATCAAATTTTCAACAAGGATTAATTATTTTATAAGACAAAATGTAATTGTCAAATATGCTGGATATTTGTAGTGTTAAAAATGCGTAAAAAATTAAGTCTTAAAACTACAATGAATATGATAAATATATCAGTAATGTGTTATATTGTTTATTAATTAATACATTGGACGAATTGCTAACTATGTTTGGAAATTCCGCGATTAAATGTTTAAATGTTTCGATTGGTTACATCTTGTAGCTATATCATTTACATCTCACAATTACATAAATCGCATTATAAGCATGATAAATAGAATGCGATAAAATGTACGAAAGTAAATCTGTACTGCTGGAATATTTGACAGAAAGTGCTTTTTCTGACAACCGTTCTTTATTATTGTTTGTAAATGATGTGCAAACTAACTCTCTAACTTCTAGTTCTTAGGAATATGTTCTAAAAATGTAAATTCAGAGGTTCTAGTTTTTAAAACTGTGGCAGAGCTGTCGTGAGAAAGAAATCTAATAACAACATAGCGCACACGCCTAGAAATCTCTTTTTTGTATTTAAAACATTTTCCCTTTCGTGACACGCAATTCAGCACATACATGCAGAGTTCGAATGGAAACGTATGAAAAGCGACGGAACGGAAAAGTTTAATATAAACTTTCCACAATCCATTAAAATTAAAAAGCTCGTTAACTTTTAACGAAGGAGAAATTACTGTGGAATTTTGATGTACAAGGTTGAGGAATTAATAGATTGGCAAGTATATTACATACTTGAGTTATCACGTATCTCTATTCCAATACGTTCGTTAATCTTTTTTTAATTAATTGCAAACTCAAATCTAAAATTTAAAGTTCCTTGATTTAGAAAACAAAATAAATTAGGAAAAAGTTACTCCTTTTAGATAAAGTAGAATAGAAAAATTGCTTAAACCTATTATCGTTCGCACGATTTTTAGTAGACAGTAGATTTAGTAGACTTTAAATTTTTTCAAGTGGAAAAGGATAATCAAATATTTCCGGTTTCGCAAAGTTGTGCGAGCAGACAGTTGCATTTCATTGGACGCACTCTGTCTCTACAAAACGCGTACATAGTATATTTATACCCCGCGTTTCCGTCCGCGTTTAGCAAGTCGTTACGCTGAATTTATACAAACTGCATGTTGCATGCTGTTCCGTCGGTAACGTTTCGAGTGTGTCGCCTCTCACGAATTACGGAGGACGAGAACGTATGTAGATCGCGTGAAATCGCGCGATCAAGTCTAATTTACCGAAGCGTTTTCCTCGCAATATCTCATTACGAATCAATTAACGCTAAATAATAAATTATCTGTTGTTTTTGTTTTTTTTTCATTTTCCATACCGATCATGTTTTCCCTTATTTTTTCCTCTTTCTTACTACTATCTCCTTTCTCCTCTCATCTCTCTATCTCTCTCTATACTGGATATTAACCCGGTAGCCTACTTCTCCCGACCGTCGACAGCCCGAAGGCTTTCGAAAATACTTGGCGCGGCTGTTCTCGACATGGCTTTGACGTGAGGCGCCAAAAAATAGCCACGATAACCGTCTTAAAAGAATATTGTCCTCCATCGTCGGATATTGTAAAATTTATGTGAGATAATAGGTATATAAAAAAAAAAAAACAAAGCATCACGTAGACGTAAATAATTTGCAGATGGATTAAAGCACACATAAATAAAATAATAATAAGAATCTCTTTCTCTCCCTCGTTATCTTTATTTCTCTTTCTACGGAGAAAAGTGCATTTTATTTACTCACCACGTCGGCAACGTTGCCGGAGCCCTCCCTCATGCCATCCCTGTCCGTGTGTCCTCCTGAAAGATAACACATTTTTTATCTATAAAGTTGTTTCGTACTCTGCAAAATTAAATACCTACTCTATTTCACAGAAATGCAGTTCTTTTAATTAGTTGAAATTTATACGGTTTTTTTTTTTTACAGCATGCTTAAGAGTTATATGCTGCAATAACTGTGTTACTTCAGAACCGACTTTGATGAAATTCGAAATAAGGTAGAAATCGTTTTAAATTTTAAATTCTGAGACATAGAGACAAAAAATTGCAGTGAAGAAAGAATAAAGAAAAGATTTGTTATCACTCAACTCATGTACGGCACAAATCGTCTAACATTTTGTCAAATTGTCCGAACAGACAATAAGCGACAATCGAGAAGAGATGTCGATTGAAATTGCGAAACGATCGAATCCGTAAAAACTTTTCCATCAAATTCCTGCCATAAATCATCTACAGCGATCGTTGAAACGGAAAATTCCATTTGTACATTTCTTACATCTTTCGAATGTAAATACATCTAAGAGACAAAATATAAATAAATTCAGCAAGCGCAGTACAGTCGGACGGGGAATAATAAGTCTGCTGCTTTTTAAGCTGCATGCACTTACGCTTTTTTGCATTTAAAATGAGACAAAAATGAGACAAAACTTAAAGTGAAAAAAGAGAAAAGAAAAGAAATTAAATTAAATAAATAGAAAAATCAGCAATATATAGGAAATTTCAAATGAAAAGAACAAACATCACTCACTCAGTACACAAATAAATACGTGTGTATCATTGTTAGCTTAAATTACATGTAAAAAGATGCTTCTAAATTATTGTAAAATTAGCGATCAAAAAATTAGGAGGCTTTTTTTCGCGAATAATTTTTATTCCTAATTACTCTATGTATTTTCTTGCAATATAAATATATAATAATATCGATTTAAAAAATAATGTATCATTAACTAATGTATTTTGCACAGATAAATATATTTGAAAACATTGAATGATAAATACATGATATGTATATCAATATATTTTCTTTCTGTTCTTTATTTTGTATCCTAAAAGTTTTTCCCCGTTTATTATTTAAATAAATAGAAATAAATATTATCTTGCAATGTATATCGATATAAAAAATAATGTTAATTAATTTATAGTTTCTGCACAGATAAGCACACAAACAATAAATTTAAAAAATTTATAGTTTGTGCATAAATAAGTACATATAATATAAAATAATTGAATCTGTTATTGAGTCTGGTACTGGAATCGATATATCCGTATAAAAGAATTGCCAACAAGCACGCGAGCTAACTTTTCTGCGATTTATTCGCGAAGGAAGGGGACTTCTCGTGCGACGGAATCGCGTGTATTCTAGCTACTACGCCGCTTTCTCGGGAAAGTGCACTAACTGGAGAGCGTACGCGGTGGCGAAATCGTTCGAATCGGTGACTCCTTGCGATGCTTTAAACTAGCCACCACTAGCGTGTTTAACAGGATCAACGCTGTCTGCCATTAGTAACTATCGGTTTAGAACCAAGTTCGTGAAGGCTTACTATGAACTTGGGATGTTATCCAACACGCTCTTATCACGAACGTTGAAAAGACGTGAAAATCACCCGTCAATATATAGTCTGGCATCGAGATATTCGTTTAAAATTAGAGTCTGAAAGAGAGAAAATCATACAGAATATTTATATTTTATTTATACTTTATTTATTTTATATTTTTCAATGTTTCTCTGCGAAATACAAACTTAAATATAAACGAAATTACATCAATCATGGAAATACGAATTCACTGAAACTACGATATGGTTTCGATTACAGGGAAAACGTATATTCCACAGAAAAAAAAAAAAAATGCGTGATCGAATTATTCGAACGGAATCAATGGCAGAACCGTTTGATCGATTAGTGATGCTCGACCGCTCGAATATCAGGACATTAAAAACAATTCGAGCGTAAAATAAATCGTTCGTTTCACGGGTACAAGTGACTAGGTTTTGTTTGTTTTCTTCTCTCGCAGAACATTACCTAACATTATTTCAGCTAATTTCAGATACGCGCATCCCGAGAAGAAAGGACGCGGATTATTTAGCGAGGGATCCTTTCGACAGAATACCAATACTTTCCATCTCTGTTTAAAAATGTCACTCACCTTTTTTACGAATTGGCAAAATCTTGGCGATCCTCGACGCGCCCGCGTAATCCAGATCTCGATCGAGGACTGCCTTTCCGTCGTCGTTTCGATATTCCGTTTTCCACGCTCGCGGACACCGATCCTTTCCGCTCTCCTTTTCCCGAGAAAAAGAGAGAGAAAGAGAAAGAAAGAGAGAGAGAGAGAGAGAGAGAGAAATCGCTCTTTCTCTCCCACCGACACGCGATTCTAACCTCGCACTATACACACTTAGTTAACACAAGCACAGGTACGTGACTCACCCAACACAGATGCGAACGGAAATTTCTGTGGATTCTCGTGACCTGTCAAATTCCCGGTGAATTTTCAGTCACCTTATTGTTAGGCACAAAAGAATTTGCATTAATCTCGGTCAATTCCTCCGTTTGTAAACTCGTGCTACTGAAAACAATGACTTGGATGAAGACACTATTATTTCATTTCACTCGCGTTATTTACCTATAATATAGTCATTATCAAACACGGTTTCAAATTTCGACGAATCTCGGCGAATTCTCGAATCCTTCGCCGCTAGATACGGAAAAATATATACTTCGCCACGAAACAACATCGGGATGACTTTCGCGGCAGGATACCGTCCCGCTGAAGAGAGAGAGAGAGAGAAATTTCCGAAATCACAGCGATCCGCTCCGAGTTTCAACAAAGAGAGACGAGGCGAGCGTATATAACTTACACTCTCCCCTCTCGCTTCCGCTCTCGTTTCTGTCCCGCTTCTACGCGTATTGTTAGGTTTACCTGTCAACTCCGGCGAATTCGAACTTTCGCGCATTCGCGCACGAGCTCGCGCAAAGCCAAAGAGAGAGAGAGAGAGAGAGACGCCCTCCGATCTCCGATACGCGTACGTATGTCGCGGCGACAACTGTTCGCGGCGGATTCTCCGTCCATCCGTCCGTCCGTCCGACCGACGCGACTCGACTCGACCGGGACGAGACGAGAGACGACGGAAGACGAGAGGAGAGACGCGACTCGACCGGACGGCTTTCTCAAAATCGTCCATACGGCGGCCGCGAACGCGATTCTCTCGCGGTTATTACGGGCGAGAGAGAGAAAGAGAGAGAGAGAAGAACGAAAGAAAGCGTCTCGGGGGACGTGTACGTGTACATATATAGATATATATATATACACACACACACACACACATAAATACATATATACGACTTTTCAAAAATACCACGCACCGACCAATCGGCGTATTATATACGGCGGGATTCGGCCGCGATATGAGAGAGAAAGAGAGAGAGAAAGACGGCAGGATGAAAGGAGAAGAAAGACGGAGCCGTTACGCGCGCGCGCGCCTACCCGTGATACACGAGTACATTAATATATACACGTATACGTATCTGTACACAACACATTCACTCACTCATAATACAAACACAATATATATATATATATATATATATACACACGCACACACGAGCCAGGAGCCAGTGCGCATTTTCGCGGCGAAGGCGCTGCCGCGCTCGCGCACACAGACTCACGAGTGACGCGCGAGCGCACGCGATCGTGTCAACCGCCGCGACGACGCGTCCTCGCTCGCGTTCGCGCACTCTTCACCGGTGTCTCGATCTCCGCAGAATCGTCACGCGCACGCACCTTCCAGCCGCATCGGGTTCGGGTTCGGGGGGCGGGGAGGGTTTACTTTACGAACGTTTGGCCGGCGACGTAAGCGGTAATTTCAGACCCTCAACGTTCGATTTGAACGTCGGTGACGTGAAGCACAACCGACCGTCCGACCGGCCGAGGTAACTTAAACTGAACGCCAGCGCGCCTACGGTAAATGAGATTAAGCCTTCGTGCCGGCGGAGCCGCGACCGTCGGCCAATCCGCGTCAAGCTTTAAGCCGGCCGGCCAATCGACGCGAGGCCTAACCTGGCGAACGGTTACCCCAGGTGCAGTCAGTAAGGCGCCATTGCGTTGGCACGTTACCTGCTTGGACGGGGGGGGGGGAGAACGGAGTACCCGCAACCGACGAAGAGAGAGGGAAAGAGGGGGGGAGAGAGAGAGAGAGAGAGAAAGACAAAGAATGTTTGGAGAAAAGACTGAATTATGTGCGTCGAATCGTATCGAGTACGGCGGTCCTTTCTCTCGCCGATTTTTCGCGACGATAGAAGGTGCCAAAGATATCTGACGACGTTCGACTACGAGGAAGCGCTTGTAGATTTTTTTCGATCGTCCTAGACGTCGATATCCGATCGACGTGGGTGTTCCGCTTCCTTCGCGTACACATATATATATACACATACATATATATATACGCGCGCGTACATATACACATGCAGATATATACGTGGACCGTTTCTCTTTTAAACGCGCTCGGTATTTAATCTGACAATACAGTGGGGGAAAATAGAGGATGAATAAGAGCAGATTGCGTGAAAGTAGATGTAATAATAAAAAAAAAGCTGAAAACAAAACAAATATATTTTATATATGAAATTAAATCAGCCAACACAATACTAAATATAATTATAAGTGAGATGTTATGTTTGTATATAATTATTATTTTAAAAAATATATAATAAATATATCATAATATAAAATAAATATATAATATCTTATACAATAAATTATATATAATATTAATGTTTTTTTTTAAACATTTCGGTAATGATAAGAATAATTGATAAAATAATTAATTATTTTGCAAAATAATAAATGGATATACAAAATGGATCAAGAGTCTAATCATTCGATATTTGAATATGTAATCGTTAGTAATATGAAAATGTACTGTTAATTATTAATTAAATTTATACTGAAAAAGACTACTACATATGACGAAACGTGGTGAATAAATATTACTTAATAATTAAATATTAATTCAACAGCATTGGTCGTTTGCCGCTTATTCTATCCGCGTCATACTCACTCACCGCATTCCAATTAATTTGACAAACTTGATAGAAAAAAATAAAGGGAGATATATATATATATATATATATATATATATATATATATATATATATATATATATAAAACTTACATTTATCATTTTACTAATAATGAAATTTCAATTTGTTCCGCGAAACAAGAGAAATACCAATCGTTTAATACATTATATATTTAAATCGATAATGAAAACAAAGCTCTAGATATATATCTGCAATGCAGTAACGGCAAAGATCGCGTATTAATAAAAGTCATATAAAAAAGAAAAAAGTAGACTGAAAAACGGATACGGATATAATAAATCGCATACTGGCTACCGTTAGTGAATTACCCGCGAGAAAGGAAGTCGGGATGAAAAGGCTTCATTTGCATCCTTCACCATCTTGTGATATCCATTAAAGAGATAAGATTGAAACGATTTAGCGCGGACTAGTAAGAAATTTATTATATTTAAGACAAGACTCTCGCGTGCGAAATGTAAAATGAGACAGACTTAAAAGATATGCCGAGCAGAGCTCGTCTCTCGCGATTAATCGTCGACTATACGAAGCCCGTATTTTGTACGCGAGATTGCACGTGTGTTTCTTTTGTATTTGCAGAATGATCAGAATATTATCCCTTATATACGAGCGACTGGAGGTGTCGGGAAAGAGAGACAGATTATATTCGTTTAAGAAGTTGCGAGGTAAGATTGCCGTTAGATCGACGACGTATTTCCCGCAAACGCGATCGATCTTAAGTTTCACGGCTCGACGCGTCGTAATTCGTTTCTTCGCGGTCGTACTTTCGTAAATTTGATTCTGAAATCTGCTCTTTACGCTGATTCTCCCGCGACCGTTCAATCAACCCTTATTCGGACGCGCGCGAATTTATTGAACTCCGGTAGCCACTATTCATTGATTAGAATCTAACGGGAGGAAGAATGACATACAAATGTCAAGCTCGCATTCAGAGAAAGAGACTCCTCTTATCGAATAGATTATTGTGAATGTATAACAATTACAACGTGACAAATAATTGAAGACTCGTCTCGTGACATTCGTTTATAACGAGCTTGACAATTAAGTACTGTCTGTCATCCACGAACGTTCGTTCGTTCGTTCGTTCGTGACAAACAGAGGTTTGCGGTACGACTCTCAATTTTAAACCTATTGTAATCTCCGAACAATTGCTCGCAAATATGAGATGCAACTGCGGCGGAAATGCTCTCAACAGTTATTCCGAGGAGAAAGCTCGACAACGAAGTACAAGTAAATTTGAAGTTTCTGTGGCAATAGTATGCGATAGACGTATCAGACTCTGGAATAAATTTAGAAAATGAGAAAAATTTTCTCATTTTCGGAATGAAGAGTCCACTGGAATTATTTAATCTAAAATATATTTTTCTTTCGCGCACACAGATACAGATACACACACGCACACACACGTGGGAACTTTCTTACGGTTAAATAATGTTTTAATAATGCATGACAATCAGGTTGAATCGCGCGGGACTTGCTCGTGCATTCAGCATAAGCTTAGCATAATTTCACATCGTCGGACGATAGTATTGCTATAAAAGGGAAAGTACCGCTCTCTTAATGAGATGCCCGTTATACATGGCTTCCAGATGTCCGTGATGCCCTATTGCAAGCGTGAGCGGCGGCAACTTCCTCGTTCCTGTGCGAAAATTTTAACGCTAGGTGAACATTGAAACGCGCGCGAACGACACGCGGAGACTGCAGCAATAGATTCTTGTGTCTCGTTATTTTAAATTAGAGAGCCCGGAATTCCGGGAACGAGTGCATCAGCGATACAGCGATACTCTTGTGTTGTTCCTATGTTTATCTCAACTGCCGCACAGCTTCTACCTGCCTAGCTGACTCTGGAGGATCGCTAAAGAATTTATATAGAGGCACATATATTATACACGATGCGTATGTGTGTTTGTATATATATATATATATATACACGTCGCGTGTATACACAGTGTGTGTACACAGTATATAACAGAAATCGCACGTTCTCTCGAATTGAAAAAAATACTAGACATTTAATTAGAAATAATATAAAATTTACGATTAGTTAATTATAAAAGTATACGTATTTTATTGACGTCTAAATTAGAATGAATTTTTTTCTCAGCAGGAAATATGTGTTATAATCTTCATTCGTTCATTCGTGATATAAAAGAAAGTTATCTCAACTAATGTTTCTTAACCGTATATATGTCTTAATTTATAATGTCGAGAAATATTTAGTTGGCATAGTGTCTAGTTGACATGTCTAGTAAATGATAAAGAGCCTCTATCTTATGATCATATTTTATGATAAACTTATCGCAAACATTATCAGCAATCTGTCATTTTCTACTAACCGATTTTGATGCATCATTTGTTGCCTATTTTGTTTCATTCCAACGTCACTAGATAATATTTGCGTACACAAAATGAAAAAATTAATTAAATTACAAGTAAAATTGCAATTTATACAAAATATTGTTATAAAATTAATATGATTGATAATTTAAGAAAGTAAAGTATGACAAATTTTGTATTTCTTTTCATTAAACACTTATCTTTTAAATATATATGACAAATTTGACAACAAAAAAAAAGAACTTGTAGACTTTAAAATTCTATTGAAAAGGATCTAAAGAATATCTGAAAGAGTAGGATGTCTGTTGACACCTTTGCACAACATCTTGCCGACATTAATTCTATCTGGGGATTTACGAATATTGTTTATCCGGAAGAAACATCTTCCTGTTTCTGAATTTGAAACGATGATTGACATAGTGGCGTGTGGAATTTAATTGTAGAGATTAGTTGATTACCCCTGCGAAGCCCCGTAACTCCTCGCTAATTGAATCTGACAAGGGGAAGGGAGCAAAGGGGGTTGGCTAGTAAATCGAATTAGCAGTTACCTCGGTTATTTACCAGCATCAGACGATTCTCCACGAGACATGTTCCGCTCAAGTGATTCGACAGAGGGAGAGAAAGAGAAAGAATTTTCTTTGCTACAGTACAAACGTCCCACGGTGAAATGAGAAACGAAGCGCAGAATTGGACGCTAAAGACATTGTGCATGTTATGGGACACGTTGTCTTATATAAATACATCCCTCGAGCATTCACGTAACTGGAAAAACAATGGAAAAATAAGAATAAAAAAAAATTACAGTGGCAAGACAGAAAAAATTGAACAATTTTTATATATATATATACATATATCTCAAAATAAAGATACTATATGTACGGAAAATTATATATAGTATATATATATATATATATATATATATACATATCTAAAGATAAGTAAAGATATTCTCCAATTCAAGAGATTTTCAAGCAAAAGTCTCTCAATTTAAACTCTCATTCCACAATTCCGAATTCAATTCTAGAGTTGTTTTGTATTTTATAGTTAGGAAAGTATTCTACTCGCGGTGTGAGCGTGTCGAATAGTTTCGCCGGAAATTGAGGGTCACAAAACGCGTTGCGTTGCTCAACCGACGTAAATGGGAAGAAAATTCCACAAACTCTCTTGTTCGCCATAAGCCACCCTCTCGCGAAAGAGATTCGCAGTCCATCCAAGAATTTCGTATGCATAGTTGTACAGTACCGACATTGCAGATTACTTATTATCAAGAATATGCACGGTGTAAGAATTTTAAAGAATTGCGCGATCTTATTAAAATTTTATTAATAAATTTCCAAAACCTAACAGATTTAACCTCGCAGATTAAAGATATTAAAGTAGATGAATCTACGAATAGTTACGCGCTCAATGTGATCCTTTGTTGTATTATTTTCTTTTTATTTTTATTTCCTGTGTAATATACCTAAATCGATATAAGTAATATTTTTACTTTAATGTAAATATAAAATATATACATATATGTATGTAAATAGATATAGTAATTTTCTTTTTTTCTTTTATCGCTTCTTTTTTTCTTTATTTAATAAATCTTTGTGCGTGTATATACTTTATACACTTAAAATGAAATAGTATACTTACGTTTTGCAGATATAAAGCAGAGAGAATGTAGCATACATAGAAAATGTAGCTAAAAGAGACAAAGCTTCATTAAATCATTATATAAAGAGAACTTGAATTAAATTTTATATATTTAATTTAAAGACGTATCAAGTATAGTTTTTCGATTTATATTCTCTAAGAAAACAAATATTCAATTGCGTCTTTTCTTTATGGTAATTAATAGGTCAATTATCTGAGTGTAAAAAAGCATCGTATTTTTCGGTCTCAAAAAAATGAGCGATTCGTAAATATATCTAAAGATGATAAATTCGTAAATATATCTAAAGATAAAACTTATAGTAGATAAAAAAAGTAGCTAATTTAAGTGACGATTAATTATGTAGATTATGCGGCTATCAAGTAACCGCGTGGCCGCATTTTTGGTTAGATAGAAGGGAGAAACTGCGGCCGGAGAATAGTCGGAAATGTTCAGGGATCCTTCCCAAGATGACGCGTAATTAAAATAACGAAACACAACAGCTCTCACGTAATTCCCAAAGATCCATCTCTTCCCGCGGTTCGTACATTAACAAAGATATTATACTACTGCCTGTGCTTGACCTCGTATTTAGAAGTAAGGTAAGAATGACACTATTTATACCTAGTGTAATTTCTTGACCTTCTTTCAGAAAACTGTACAAGATTTGCGAAAATGTGTGCGATATACTTTATATAATTTATATTTCAATTTATCGTGCGTTCTCTAGAAGTAGACTATAATTGCGCAAATTTAATTTTATATAAAATATAAAATGGATTTCTAATAATTTTATACTTTTTTATAAAAATTAAACTTTTGCAAGTAAATTTTTTAATAATTATTTAACATGGATAAGTCAAAGTAAAAATCAATTATCTTGACAGGTATTTTGGTATGAAAGAAATTTTACACAGACTTTATCATTCATGTAAAACTGTGAAAAAAGTATCTAAATTGTATAAAAACGGCTTAAGCATTTATAAGATGCTTAAAAAATGATCACGCGCGAAATGTCATAATTAGCATATTGTGCCGATATCTTTTCTTCATTTTTATTCGATTTTTGAAATATTCATAAAAAGAATTCTCCGTGCAAATTTATCACAAGAGTGGAAAATTTTCAAATAATAATTGCAATTGCACTGACCTAATAATATCAGAGCGCATGAAACTGATGCTCTCCAAAATTGTTTTATAATGAACAAAGATTGTTAAAATGAAATTGCAATCTTCTAAATAACGCGAGGAAATCAGTTTCACAAATTACGTTTACAAGACAAGTTGCAGCACGTAAATATAAATACGACTATTTAACAACGTTTAAAAGACTTTGCAAAGAACTAATAAAAAGAGAAAAAAGTTTATACAAAATTTTTCTCATAAAAGTTGCTAGATATATAATAAAATATAAAGAAGACATGTCTGAAAAAAATTAATTAAATATGTAAAAAATAATATAATTTTATCAAAAATCTATTATCTATTAAAAATATATATATATATATTAAAAAATAATACTACATTTATAAACTTTAATCATTATATAAATTCTTCATTAAAAAGTAAAATATATTATAAATAATATAATATAATATAAGTATACTGTACACACATACCTATTAGTGTAAAATGTGCAAACAATAAATTGTTTATTTGCATATAATCAAATAATAATTTTATCGGAGAAATATTAATTATTAATATATTAATTATATTAATTAATATATTGATAATTATATATAATTGTATTAATATTAATATTTAATTGTATTAACACATTCATAATATTTTACGATATATATATATATATATATATATATATATATATATATATATATATACCTAGTCGTTAAAAATAAGAACATAGCTGTGATATTAAATTTTTTTAGAATATTAAAATATCTCAAAAAGATTTAAAAGCGCCATTTGTCCACTTTTTTACAAAAATTATATAAAATTATATATATATTTTTTATGTAATACGTATTGTGCGTATTATTTTTTCACTTATTAATATAAAATTGATACTTTAGAAAGAGTAAAATGAATCGGAATGAATTGCCAATGCAAATAATTTTTAGAAATCTTTGAAAATAAAAAGGATATATTTTGTAAGTAAAGTTTCGAATTAATGATAAGATGGTGTAACACATCATGTAGCATGTGTAAATCAACGAAAGATTGTATCATATTTTTTAAATTTAGCGATGGCTATTCATCTGGACATAAAGCGCAGATATGTGTGTAACATATACGGCCAAGATAAGCCTGTCGACAAAATAAATGCGAGTATATGTTATACCATAGAATATCAGAGCTATATACATATATATATATATATATATATATATATATATATATATAGTGTGTGATTTATACACGTAATGTGCACTAGGCAGTGAATATCTTTAATACTTATACGAGATGCATTTTTAGAAGCAAGCAAACACTAAATGTCAATGTAGTAGAAAATAAGAAAGTATAGAGATTATATATAGAGATTATAATATGTATAGATTTCTTTCTTTTATGCTGCTAAATCAGATGAAAAATAATGAATGAGACATATATTTTTGTAAGAAAAATGCAAAATATAATATTGATGCCAGTTAATTAATGATGACGTGTTATAGATACCTGATAGTCAAGATGTATCTGCTTCGTTGCACTTTGGAAATGACGCCGTTAAATATGCAAAGAGGATTTCCATTCCGAGAAGGCGGATCGTCGATACCGATATTAACGTATAATATACGACGAGCATTTTGTGACACTTCCAACAATTTTTCCCGCGTATATAAAATTTATTTTTAGACAATAACTGCGATAATTGTGGACAAATCCGCGTGCATTCCGCGAGTGACCGCCACTCGAAATTTATCGAACTACAAATTACTGGTCGAGATATCGAAACGATATTGATGTTTAGGATGCGTTCGGAAAAACGCTATTTGCGAAACACATTGTTCTATCTTTGTTCAATTTTAGTAACAAAGATAGAACACGATATTTTTAGTACGAAGTGTTTCTCTAAACGCACCCTTAGACCTCTAGTACAAAATCCACAATAGTCCATATTAATATTTTTATATATTATTTATAATATTGCATAATTTAATATTATATAATTAATAATTTTATAATTTTATATATAATATAAATAATTTTATATTCTATTGAAATATATATTTTTTTATATTAATAATACAATAATTATTATTTGCATTGACAATTTATTCTGTTTCATTTACTTTTCAAAGTTCAATTTTATATTAATAGTACTATGTAATTTCAATTTCAACATGTTAACAATAAAAACTAAAAAAATTTATTAACATAGATAAGATCGATAGATAAGACAGTTGATATGGACTGCTGCAGAATCTTCTCACTCCCTATCCGTGCTTAATCTCGTCGTCATTAGTATACTTGAAACATTAAATTTCTGCAAATGACGACCCGAGATAAAATCGCAAGATGTTGGTCAACACATCACATAACAAAATACAACAAAATATAACAAAAACACATATTGGATATTTGATATGGACGGTTTGTTGCTCGGTAAATAAATTTTGAAACCGAGCTACAAAGATGACTTTTTTCAACTCGACTACAGAATTTATCTATCGCATTTTTTCTTTTTTTTTCTAAATACAGAATATCTATATATCAGACCTTCAATCGTATCGCCAATCGTTATGGCAAGAAATTCACGTGGGAGCATAAAGCACTTGATGGATTTCAAAATTAAAGATGTTGCCAGCTGCAGAGTTAAAGATAGTTACCATTAACGGCCGAGGAGTTCGCAAGCAAGAGATTACCGGGATCTACTGGGAATTACTTCTACATAACAATCTCAAGCTAGATAGTACTCTATACCAAGATTGATCGCTGACAGATCTCGCGATACCAAATGTAATATATATATTTCGAGAAATAATATATACGATCTTGTCCGAAATAATAGATGCTGTACAGTTCTTAAAGTATCTACATGAGAAAAACAATCCGATTTCATTAGCCACAAGCTACGAATGAGAAAATTACAAATTAGTTGAAAACCGAGCATTGGCATGTTGTGATATCAATGTAAATAGGATCAATGTATACATTATTTTGAAATACATAAGAATAAATGTTGCATTTTAATTGTCTGTCGATCGCCTCTCTCAGGTGTTGTACGTGGCCATCATGTTTCGTAAACACTGGGACAACAAATCTGGGAAAGCAGATTGAGAGACTCACATTCCTCTAATCGAGTTTCTTTGAATTTTCTAACATAACATGTGACAAAAGAGGATCATTATGTTTTTAAGCCAGTTGGCTAATGTCAAATATCTTATAATAGTAATAATATAATTAATTATAGAGATCTGTTCCGGAATACTGGAAAAGTATAAATACATTATAAGTGAAAATTAGAATAAAAATTTCATGTAATTCGATTAAACTTACTCTGCTCATGCTAACATCTTTGCACACTGGACATCTCTCATCTACATCATCTTGTCTTTTTCTCAATTTTCTTGTTCAGAATTATATAATCCTTCAAATGATGCATGCAAAAAGCATGTAACAACAAATACTCGTTTCTTTCTTCTATCTACAAAAGAGTATCCTCGATAAAATATTACATACGTGCGAAAGTTAATTGTAATTACAATGTACATTTAAAATGTTAATTGAAAACAAGGTATTATAAAGTGAATAATACCTTGATGAGATAGGTAATTTGAAATATGAACAGTATAACGTTGAGATCCATCATTATAATAAATTTCGCTTCTTTTAACGTCGCTTGCATTAAATTCAAAACTTTGTCCGCTGTATTGTATAATGGAGTCGGTGTAATCTCTTTACATTCATGTTCCTTCGTCTTTAACACCTGCAAAATATTTGTCAGACTTATGTGAATATCGATTTATAATGAAAGGAACAGTATAGTATGGTACTAATGTATCATGTAACTTACCGCATTGCAAAATGATTGCAGATCATAACTTCTGATTTTCAAGTTTAATTCCTTTGCCGAGATTTGTATTATATATCGCAAATTAGACAACAAACGCTTGATTGACGCTCCCTACAGAAATATTATTTTAATTAGTTTCCTTTACTACAATCGTCATCTGATAATAATTTGTATCTAATATTAATTTCGACTAAAAAAAGTATATATTTACCCTAAATAGGGGAGGAATTGTTGATTACAGTCTTCCTATGCTGTTCCAATTTGATACTTTTAATATAAACATTCTCTGTATCAAGACATCAAATTGAACTGTGGTCGTAGCCTATTATTAAATCCGGATCTATTTTCTGCATTAAAATTAATAGCTTTTCAAGTAATTTACTTTCGGTTTCGCATTTTATTAGTTTAGTATTCGTGATCTTCAAGGCATCCCTATTTATCACAGCCACGGAATCTCTCGCCGATGTGTGACACCTGTAAAAAATTGCAAATCAATCACAAGAGTTTCATTAATATCTTGATAGACAAATCAGGAAATATCCTATGATTTAAAGATTAATGAAAAGAAGAAGTATTATCTTATCTCTAAATTATGATTAAAATATTTTTTGCTATTTGTTTTTTAATTACAAAATAATATTTGGAAATGTCAATGATAATTATTTATGATAATTGAAACAATCAATAAATGATATTATATAAAATCAATAAATGATATGATATAAAAATAAACATACAACAAAATTAATAATCATAAGATCTTGATGCTTTTCTTATCGATATTATACTTGTGATGAATTAATACAATCATCATCACTTCATTCAGCTTTGCATTCAAAGATATTCTCACATTCAAGATCTCTATCACCATTGATGGCTTGGATTTCTCTTGGGAACACAGCAATATATTGTCCATATCTGAGCTAACCACCTGTTGCATCATATAGTATAAACTGTATTCAAAAATTCGTTTTTCTCTACTATTCCATATGACAAATGCGCGTTACTTACTATTTGTAGACATCAGGCGAATCATCCCACGATGAACGATATATTCTTAACGTCTAAACAACAGGGTCCTTTAATCTTTTGTTCTATATTTTCTCTATAAGTAATAATTCTAATGCATTCACTGTTGTATCGAAGACGCATTCTATTGCAGGATCCAAATAATCAATATTGATCGCTGGATAGCGCGCATTATATCTAATTTCCAAATAGGCAGATGTTCTTGACGACTCCTTCTCAAAAAAATAATACTTTGTCTCTTTGCAGTTAAATTCCATTACATGCAGCTTATTGGCAAATTCATCAAATTCCTTATACACGTTCTTCATGATAGTTAATTGTAATTTGTTTTGATGTTTTTATCTGTAATTTAAATCCATAAAAAGATTAGCATATTTGAATCAAATAGTAACTCAAGTAAAAGTTAATGAAAAATTATATGCACACATATTTTCTAGATAAGAGAAATATTTTCCTTGGTATATAATGCATCATGACACCACACAAACAGTACACATCATGTTTTATAGGTTTTGCCAAAGAGATATATAATTCCAAGATTTTTGTACAAATTTTCGTACACAGCCAAATAACAGAACCTGAATACTTCTTCCTTACCTTTTGTTTTAATCAACTGCAGTATTATTTCCGTCAAATCAATAGCGTTACCGATATTTATATTTTTAATGAAAATTTTACATCTGTAGTAGTCTGTACGTTTATTTCATTCTTTTGAGGTATAACATTTTTATTCGTTGGCAATGAAAATTCAATATCCACCATCAAAATCTATAGCAGACAATTAAAATGTATTTCACATTTTTATGTATAAAACTTAAAGAAATATTTAATAAGAGATGAGATAATAAAAAAAGTGGAACTCACATCCATCATCTTCCGCCGCATCTTCGATTATCTGACTTGCACTTTATACAATATTATTAGATTCTATTGATTTTGTTATATCTTGTTCTTCTGGCTTTGAATTTTTTTTCTACTTTCAAACAATTATTTGACTCTATTGATTTATATTCTTTTTTGTAGCACATCAAATATCATCCAACAGTCATCTATATCCTCAATTATTTGACTTACACTTTGTGCAATATTCATTCCATTGATATGACCGCATTTTATTCTTCTAGTTTTTCAAATATTTCTGGTTTATGGATAAAAATTGATAATTTTTTGTCTGCAATCAATTTACCATTAAAAGTTAAAACTCCTGTAAACTACTAATAATCACATTTAATAGTATACGTACAATTTAAATACAATCTATTGACTCACGTAATGTCCAAGTGAACTGCATAACAAATTTATTTTTATTGTTGTTTGCTGGTTTAGGACTATTTGTTGTCTCCTTACTTGCAGATATTCCACTCAGCAACTCTCAAAATATCATCTTTAGTCACTGTATTAGAGCCTCTTCTAGAAGGCATATTCCTAATCAGAGTTTGAATAGCCTCTCTTTTCCTATGTTCTTTTTCTCTTTTCTTTCTAATCATTATATCTGTTTCTTTTTTTGCTTCTGGAATATTTTCTTAAGTCAGATCATCATCAAAAATCTGCTTTCTGTCTTCAATGTATCCACCTTTTCCTACAATTTAAGTTATCATTCAATTTAAATTCAATATGTATACTTT
The DNA here is from genome assembly GCF_047496725.1 of Anoplolepis gracilipes. Classification (NCBI taxonomy): domain Eukaryota; kingdom Metazoa; phylum Arthropoda; class Insecta; order Hymenoptera; family Formicidae; genus Anoplolepis; species Anoplolepis gracilipes. Next base: position 11,119,152 of record NC_132971.1, on the reverse strand, counting down.
AATTTCTATGAAAAATTCTGTAAAGGTTTAAATTTCTTTTTTTCAAAATATTTTTCAAACAAATTGTTGTTTAATATAAACTGTTTTATTTATGAAACATTTTATATTTTTCTTTAAAATAAGAAAAACTTTTATACCATCGTCACCTATTCAATTGTTCCGCTGATGTTTCAGAATAATATTGCTAGTCTTTCTCATCCACTTTGTCATATATTTTCTTCTTCAATCTCATATTTGTGTTTTCCACTTCGACTTTCCTTCAATCTCGCCAAAGCTGAGAGTGCCAGTCTTATCACTCTTTTGACGCTTGATTGTCCTGTCAAATGCTAATTTTTAGAACAAAAAATGCTTGCAATACTGTTTTATAAGTAACAAAATAATAATAATGCAAAATAAAGCGATTCAATTTATCCTTATTGTTTATTCTATAATTAATTTCTTGTTAACAATCATAAAATCAATGTTTATTGAATCATCAGTTATACAAATTCTAAATGTAAACAAACGATAAGAAGAAAATACAGTAGTGTTTAGAAATATACACTACACCTGGTTGTAAATATATAATCACAGAATTATATCATTTTCGCATAATAATCGGCAAATTACTTACGAATCATTCCTGTACATTTATCAGCAGAAACATACAAATGCCATTTCACGTTGAGATATATAATTCGGCAAGTGATTTTGGCGGGAGATAAATTTTGATGGATTTAAGATTTGTTTGCATAAAGCCCGTATCAGATGCTATATATGCATTAAAAATTGAAATTTGACCAATCAGATATCAAAGAAATTTTAATTCTTTTTGTTCCTGATTAGTCAAATAGCCAACACTTGATTAATCAAAAAATATATATTTATATATATATATATATTTATTTATGATATATTTTATATAATTATTATAATTATATTTTAATATTTTAAATTGAATTTTTATGTTTATAAATTTTTAGCTTATCCATTTTGATATTATATCGTGTTGCGGTGTAAATTTCAAAGTTTTTAAAAAATGGTTTGCATAATATTTTTTTATGATTTCTTTTAAATATTAAATAAGTATTCCAAGTGTTGATAAATTGTGTTATAAAATATATATCTTTCTCACACACACATCAATTGACATTTGACGTCGCGACTGTATCGCTTAGTTCAAATAATTCTCGCATTATGGTACTGATGGCGCTACAGATGTTTGACAGCTGTCCGTGGTTATATCAGGTTATATAGATTATGTATATTTCATGCTTGAATTTCAATCCGTCAAACTGATCCTGTAACGAACTTCGGAGTGAAGATTTTATGTTTAACGAACAACACGGCGCGAAGAGGGTAAATATTCTCTTAATTCGAAATATTCGCGTAATGATACTTTTTTCTCTGATCAAACTTGAGTTCGTCGTTTAAAAATCTGCATTAATTCGCGATTGTTTTTTGCCGGTAGTAAAATTTCTAATCGGAGAGAACTTCGGAATCCGAATGACTCTCGTATAACCACACAACTAACATTCACCATGGATGAGTGAGTGATAAAAAAAAAAAAAAAAATACACGAAACACTAACTTCTCTCATCTCATGTCGATTGTGTCTCTGTGTTATTATTGATAAGAAACATGTTTTGTTACAATTAATTGACTTTTATAAAGCACTATTTTTTTTAAAAAACATAGGTACCACCATGTCAATGTTTATGAAAGTCATTGATTTTCTTATATTTTATTGTTTGCACATTTTTTATCAGTTTAGTACATAAAAACTATGAAATTTGAGTGTCGCATTTTATTGAATATTCTTTGTGATACAAACTTTTGTTATGAAAGCAACAAAACACCTTTGCTGCGCTATAGTATTTTAATCTTTATATACGAGTCATTTTTATATAATAAAACATTTTCAGTTATAATGTCGAAGACACACAGTCCAACACATTTTAATGGAGAAGTAGACAACATTTATTATCCAGACTTTAATGCGGATATTAATAAGCAGATGCGAGTTCCTAAAAGCATTCGTGTAAACGGGGATTACATAGATCAAGATAGTGCTACAAATACATCGACGTGGAATCAAATGTCTAATACAGAGAAACTTGAAATGCATGTGCCAGACAGGATTCTTGTCGTTGGTGAGATTTTAACTTAAATAGTTTTATCTATTACATATTTTTATATTACAAGAATTTTTTATATAATTTTGCTATATTTTTGTAATAAACTTTTGTAATAAATAATAAAGAAATTTATTATTATAGGACAAGACCAACATGTTGGTACCAAGGCACCTCCGCCAGAAATTGTTTTAGAAAATGCTGTGATGCGTACAGAGCCTGCTATAGTCAGAGTACAGGTAATATATCTCGAAGGAACTGTGGAATGACAGCATCTGTTATTAAATATTACTTTCATTGACAGACTCCTCCAAGAATTTTGACTCTGGACAATCATTATTTCCCAACGGTGGATGAAGAGGAGCCTTTGCCACATGTCGACGATGAAATTGTAAGTCCAGTGAATGTAAGACCTAGGACATACAATGCAGAAACACAGATAGTGAAACATGTCAGGTATAAAAATTTAGAACATTAAAGAAACTTTGTTAAATTTTTTATTTCTTACTTTTTGTGTTCTTATTATGCAGAGAACAAACGCCCTCTTACAATGCTCTCGACGTGTCTCTGCCACCCAGCGAAGAAGTTCAACACTTACGTCGTCAAGTAGGTAAATTGAATCGCAGAGTGATGGCACTTGAATTAGACATGCTGCATCGTCAGCAAAGAGACAGGATTTTGTATATTGCGACTATAGCGTACTTTATTTTGAAAACCTTTTCCTGGTTAACCAGAAACTGAGCTGTCGATTGAATAAGAGAAAAGAAAGAAAGAAATTTCAGAGATTTGTTTTGTTAGAAGAAGCTATGTTTTTTAACAGAATCTTGGATCACTCTTGCTGTAAGAAAGTATAACTAAAGACTTTTTATCACAGTCTTGTAAAATGAATCATCAAAAGAGATAAACGACGTATATAATATAAGATAGATGTGCATGAGTTTCTAACGCAATTAGATGACACGTGAAATATATTGAAAGCATGACGATCGATTCTTTGCTGTATTAAAAAGTAAGTCTGGCTTTAGAAGGACGTGTATGTATTGTATTAGATTTGACAATATATATATATATATGTTATTGTTAATGTATATACAGCAATTTGTGACACTATAATAAATTGAGTTAATTTTCATATAATGTAAATGTAGGAAATGTAACACGAATTATGTTCACTGAAATGCGCATTATTTCCTTTCTCACAAGTTATTAATGAAGTGTTTACGAATCGATTTATTTTTGTCACGTTCGATCGTGAATATTATCTATGATTATCTGAACATCTTATCTAAATTGATTTACTTCAACAGTATATAGTGGCGTTATATATATATATATATATATATAGTTGCGTTTTCACTGTGGCCATAGCACTCAAAGCTGTAATCTTGTCCAATATATATTGCGATTAATAAAGTTATATTATTATAGACAACATATTTTACAATGTAAAGAGTGTACCTGTATAAAAGTAATTAGGAGTGCTATTGTAGGAAATATTATTCTTATGTAAGAAGACTCTCCTTGTGATATAACTTTCTCTTTAAATCTCACTATTTGTTATTAAAATTATGTATGATGATTGCTTTCCTAGATTATAATAAAGGTGTGTATTAATCTCGCAAAATCCAATTTTTATTATTATATATTATTTTTACATCTTCCAAAAACAATTTATAAAAACATTATTCTCCGTTGATATCTGCGTACGAATTTCAATCAAATATCTACGATATAAGAATGTGTATCAGGCTTAATACAGGTTTATATCGAGCGTCCGGTTGATTCTAATGTCCATTTTTTGGCTACTTTTTATTCGATACAAAAAAGCTGTAGGAGGGATGAAGAATGAGAAGAGATCCAAAGAGCGATTGAATAAAATAAACGGAGAGGGGCTTTCTCTCCCGAAATCGCGCCCGTCCACCGTATTCCGCGCTGGTGAAAAGCGGAGCGTATAGTGACATTCGTCGGAGACGATTCAGGTTGGCGTACCTGCGAGCGAATGCGGGAGGTCAGTGCACGTCACTCACCGTAAGTTATTTGCTTCGAGCCGTGGAATTCGAGTTCGCGAGCCGTTGTCGCGACGGCCCGTGGATAGCGTCTCTCTCTCTCGCAGCGGGTCCACGTTAGCCATCCCGTAAATCGTTCCTGAACTCGTCCCACGAGCGGGCCGAGGACATTTGGTGCGCGGTCTCAGGCTCCTCTCTCCAGGTCCGTGCTCACGGGGCGCCGACGGGCGGCCACGTCGGGGGCGCGCGCGCGCGCGCGGAGGAACAGCGGGAACAATCGCGTGGAATAGAGCGGAGAGCGGAATATCGCGGACGGTGTGACAGACCGTTCGCTGCCGGAGATCCTTGTTTCGGAATTAGCGCGAGTTGGTGTGCAGTTGGCATAACTTGGCCGGTCGCCGCGGAAGAGGAGAGACGAAGGTGGAGGTGGCGACCGTGCGACCGCTGGACGTAACCGCGCGACGAGCCGCGATCCCAACAGCCGGTGCTCGACGACGGAGTTCCCGAACGACCGCCTAGATTTTCTCCTGTAACACAACCTAGTCTTCTGTCTCTCTCTCTCTCTTTCTTTCTCTCTATCTCTCTCTCTCTCGGTCTCTTATCTCTCTCCCTTTCGTCCTCTCTCGACACGGGCGCCGCCGCCGCCGCCGTCGTTGTTCGACGCCGCCCCCGCTGACGACGACGACGACGACGACGACGACACAGCCGCGCGAATCGCAGGTTATGTCAAGCGGATTGGCAGGCGCTGTCTCAAACCAGGTCAGTGTGTTGTGTTGACGTGACGCGGACGCGACGTTACCGCTCTGTCTCCGCGGTAGACACCGAGACACGTACTTTCTTCTCTTTCCTCTCGTGCCTGCCCTCCCGGCTTCCCCCCTCCCTCCCTCCCTCCCTCCATTCCCCCGTACTACTGTCACGTCTCGTCGTGGATCGGCCCTTCTCTAAATTTTGTATGTTTTTTCATGCAACGGCATGCAGCGGATGAAAGGACAAACCGGCAACCAAGGTGAGCCCCTTACCTCCTCATTGCAACTATAATACTTGATTTTTTCTGTTACTTAACTTATATTTATATTTCTCTTGGAAGGAGTGTATGCTTGAATGAGAGCGATAATCGATGAAGCAGCGAAAGTAAACTCTTTTGTCAAAGAACAAATTACTCTATGTTAATCATTTGGATAAACATATATAATACTTGGAGAGACGTCATTGTGTGTACATTGATTGCAAAGTTTATAATCCGAGACTCTGAGAGGATTTACCTCTATATACGATAAAGAAATAAAGAAATTGGGATTGACAGAGAGTGTTTAAACATGTCTTATATTGTATATAAAAATAATCTAAATAGCGATTTATATATATATATTTAGACATACAGAGATAAAACTCGACAAAATGATTGAAATCCAAAACTTTCCTATCATACAGTTTACGACATCAAGTTTTGTATTTGACGCTCTTGGCTCTTGTTAATTTGCCGCTTGAATAAAACTAACGATAAAAGGTTGTAAATTTTGAAATTTTTCTTGATAATAGTACTTTGATATACGCTAACTTATCCTTACTTCAAAACATTATACTAATATGATGTTTATTAATAATTTTAAGTTGAACAATATATATGGACTGTTGTTTTCATGTTGCGTATATTGAATCGCAATATACTTATAATATATCTCTGAATATGAAGTAAATACATTTTTTGTTTCGACCGCAGTGAGCAATGGTCCTAAGGAACACCAGCAGCAACAACAGACGGAGCATGCCGCTGGCGAGGACACCGGCTTCGATTCGTGGCGAGGTGGCAACAATGCTCAGCATCACTCGAGTTATCCGATCGGTACCGGCGATCCGTACAGCCCGTACTATCCCGGCACTTCGTTCCCTTATCAGACCTTCGGCGCCGGCGATGGTACGTGGTCGAACGGCACCGACCCGGTCGCCTTTCTCTCCGGTTACGGCGGTCAAATAAGCCACGATGCTTACGGGGCGATGGACGGCATGTTCTCGGCGTCGGCGGCCGGCGGTGGTTTCAGCACCTTCGGTCAGCCGCCATTCAACTACTTCCACGGCAACGGCGACTTTAGCACATGGGGCACACAGAGAAGGACCAAGTATGAAGATTATTATCAACCACCGCGTGGCAACGAGAGCTATGCCAATCCGGCGGTGAGCGGCACTGGTGAGATTAAGAGCATCGAGCAAGGTGTGCAAGGCCTGTCAATCGGCGGCGGTGGCGGCGGTGGCGGTGGTGGTAGTGGTGGTGGTGGTGGTGGTGGTGAGCTACCACGACAAGATCAACAGCATCCGCAGCAACAAAGTACGGCACAGCAGATCAAGCCTGAGCCGAAGGAACCTAGAAAGATTACATGGGCGAGTGTGGCGAGCCAACCGGCAAAGCCGGTACCGCCGCTCTCGTCCACGCAGGGGATGAAGAAGAAAGCGGGCATGCCACCACCGCCAATTGTGCCGGGTAAACATAATATGGACATCGGGACGTGGGGAGAGGGCAAGTCTTCCGCGCCGCCGCCGCCTACGGCGCCACCGCCTCCGCAGGTGCAGCCACCAATTCCGCCACCACCGCCGCCCGTCCAGAGGCAACAGCGACCGCAGCACCAACAGCAGCAGCCACCTCAGCCGTGCTGGAATAGGCAACCATCCACAGCAGTGACTGCTACACCACCGCTCCCACAAACGCAGATCCACATGCCGCCGCAGTCGCAGCAACAGCATCAACAACAACATCATCACCATCACCATCATCATCATCAGCATCAACAACAACAACAGCAGCAGCAGCATCATCAACAATCGCAACAGCATCAACAGCAGCAACAGCAACTTTCCCAGGGCAACCCGTCGCATCCGGTTCTCGACGAACTGAAAGTGAAGAATGATTATAATCCCATAGAGTTTGATCAGACCGCGCCTGGTGCCAGGTTCTTTGTGATCAAATCTTATTCGGAGGACGACATACATCGATCCATCAAGTATGAAATTTGGTGCAGCACGGAACACGGCAACAAACGGCTAGATCAAGCTTATCGAGAGGCGAGTCGCGAGGGCGCGCCGCTTTATCTGTTCTTTTCTGTCAATGGATCTGGTCACTTTTGCGGAATGGCACAGATGGTCTCTCCCGTCGATTATCAGTGCAACAGTAGTGTCTGGTCGCAAGACAAGTGGAAGGGTCAGTTTCGCGTCCGTTGGATATACGTGAAGGATGTTCCTAATGTGCAACTGCGACACATTAAGCTCGAGAACAATGAGAACAAGCCGGTGACCAATTCGCGGGACGCGCAGGAAGTCCCGCACGCGAAGGGCGTCACGGTGCTGCGTATTCTGCACACCTATCGTCATTCTACAAGCATTTTCGACGATTTTGGGCATTACGAACGCCGACAGGCCGAGGAGGATCAGCGCAAGGTTCCGAACAATTCCGTACAACATCATCATTCTTCCTCTAATCACAGAAACAGAGGGCACGCCTCGGAAATGTCCAGAGATCACCATCAGCATGGCCATCAGTCTCATCTGCATCAGCGAAAGGTAAACATCTAAACAAGTTTTATATACTCTATATACACATTATTACTATATCATAACGAGACGATCTTCGAGCAAGATTGTCGATGGTAATTGCTCGATAAAAGTTTAATGGAATTTTGTTGTTGTTTCATTGTAGGAGCGCGGCCGTAGTGGCAGAGGAGGTTCGCGCCAGTAGCGCTGGGTATCGCGGAAACGTATTACCGTTACTAACAAGAGTAAACGACGTAAAAGGAGCATGCTGCGACTAATTATCACATTCTACCACTTATCTTTGCTTTCCCGGATCCATGATAGGCTTCGTCTGATTTCCCGTGACCGAACAACAACACTCGTCGTCGTCGTCGTCGTCGACATCGACATCATCGGCCGCATTGTTTTTTTGTTGAAATGATTAATCCGGTAATGAGATAACATTAGCGTCGCGTCGGCATCATCGTAAAATAATATGTATAATCGCAACTATTATGACAATGAAAAAGAAAAGCAGAAGGAGAAGGAGGAAGATAATACACTATTTCGAAGGATATTTGGCTAAACTCACTGACGATCGTAATGCGTATAGTGTGGTGTTGCGTGCTATTCATCGAAAGGTGTTTCTTAAACGTACAAATCATGCAATGGAACAGAAGATGGGGGAGAGAAGAGAAGAAACGAGACGCGCGGTCTATAGAAGAAAAAGAAAAAAAAGATAAAAATAAAAAACTGTAATATGTGGACTAATCCTTGTAAAATGCTTACACTTTTGTTGAAAATGGAAAAAAATCTATACAAGAACTACTATATTATATAAACAAGTGTCATTTGGATTGGTTATATCGTTTTAAACACCAATGTGAACATTTAATCTGGTGCCTGCAGCTATTCGAAAAGGTTCGAATTCCCCCTTAATTGTTATAAAGGTGCAGGGGGGGGGGGCTTGTTATTACAACGTTCTCAGTTGTATTTATAATCATCTTGCTTGACAAAATGAATTATATTATATAATTTTATATCATATAATTATACACAGAAATTATTGGCGTTTATTTTAGCGCGTATTCTCTATATCTGTATATTGCGAGTATATCATCTATTATTATATTATTCACACATGGACTATACAGAGAGAAAAATGAGTTGAGATGATAATATAACGAAAAGTGAAATAATATTGCAATTAATCTATACTGTAATGTACACGATGATGACGATCATTATTATTATTATTATTATTGTACCATTTGATGACATTTCATGAGATATTCTTATTGTTAAACGCATCTCTCTCTGTTCTCTGCTTTTTTTTTTTTCACGATACATACATGATATATCCTTTGCAACGAAGAGACAACAGCAATACGTTATACAGAGCGATGTTGAATAATATAGACAAACTTTTCGCGTACGAGTTCTTTAATCGATATAAGGAACAGAAACTTCTTTTTTTAGCGTTGTAATTTATATATACACCTATCCTCCTTCCTCCTTTTTTGACATTTTAATATCGTACATTTTGACCATTTATTCAATTTATTAAAATATATAAAATTGAACAAAAATTTCTGTTTCTTTCAATCTTTACTCCTAAGAATATTTTATTTAAAATATATTTAATAACTTTCAATATATATAACTTGAAAACTGATAATTTATTTTACTTAAGGAAAGAGAGAGAGAGAGAGAAAAAATATAATCGACTTTAAATTTATTTCATGGATCCAATTATAGTTTATCGATATTATTCAGATTGCTCTGCATATAAGGTCATGCTACATTAAGAAACGAAGAAAAATCACCAGGAAATTTATTAGCGGACATCGCAGATTGAGAGATTCGCATTAAACACCATTTTTGTATCAATTAATTAAGTAACTATCAGTTCTTTATGGCTAGTCCATTAGCTTCTTCGTCAGTGCATTTACTTGCTTCATTGTCATCTTCAATGATCTTTTGATTTGCATTATCCATAAGGAGCTTATATTCATCCTCTGTCTCTAGTATCTTTCTAGCTTCGACGTCCACGTCATCCTGCAGCAAACCGTGTTGTACAAAGTAGTTACGCAGATTCTCCCGGACTTCCTGGCAGAATTTGTCGCGATTCGCCTCGACATAGCGATACACAAACAGATCGGCGCCGGTGATAATGAAGTGATGATTGAATAAGTTGACGCGCGCACCCACAAAAAAATCCTCCGGCGTATAATACTCCGGATCGTCCTTTCTCGTACTACACGGCTTCGGAATCAGCCTAAAGGATAGGAAGCAAGCCTCGTGTCTGCCAGAATTGCGTCTCTCCCTCTCGATGATTCGAATGGCACCATCGCTAAGTCTGTACTCTAACATGAAGTCACGATCCTCGTCTTCCGGATGCACCGCATCCATCCGCATGGAATAGCGCAGCTTCTTCGGGAAGTTGATCAGTTGACGAATGACGTTTCTGCTGGGTCTCGATACGTCGAAGGACGGACTGCTGACGTACGTGTCTTCAGGGCTGTCGAATTTTATCTGCGACGGAGCTTCGCACTTGACTGGTGTCAGTTTCTCGTCTCTCACAGAAATTGCGTCTGCTTGCGGAACACCTAGCACGTCGGAGTAGTACTTTCGCGTGAAGGCATCGCAGTCATGCAGCAGGAAGCATCGGCCATACAAGAGGATCGTTTCGCCTACCTGAAGATGATCAATGATATAAGATTCCCAATCTCGTTTTCGTTCGCTTCAGAGAATTTCTTTAAAGAAATATTCTACCACGCACTTGGATATAGCGTATAGTAATTGAAAGTGTTATTAAAATTCCTTAATATTGTCAGTTTACATAACAGGATATTCCAAAAATTTAATTCTCTATTTAAAAATTTGTTCATTCATTAAAACTGGTTATATCTGGAATATTCTGCATATCACTTCATAAAAATGATATTAATTTTGAGCTTGAAAAAATAAAACGAAAGCGTTCACCCGTTTAATCAAATGATTTCAAGATCATATTCTACGTTTGTATGATACACAAAAAAATTTTTAAATACTTAGATATACTCTTATCTGTATACTATTAATTAAAGAGTTTAAAGAGTATCGCGTCAAGTAAAGTAAACAATCGAGTCTCACTCTAAAATCTCGTGGTGTGTAATACTCGATAATCTCGGGATCTCCGTATTCCATATAGATACTTGGATGCCAGGACGGCAAATTTTGCCAATTCTTGGGCACGCGCGTACGCTTGAGCAGCATCGCCACCGGATCCTTGCCATCGTTGGGCTTGTGAATCTCGCGGATTGCCACAGTATCATCCGTTAGAAAATACAACAACCGATAATGATCGTCGTTCCAGATAGCGTCGAACGACAGCACCATGCCATCGAACTCTAGAAAACGTCGTCTAGGATCGTCGCTTATCATTCGCGTAGTAATCTTTCCAATCGTCCCGTCGTGCTTGATATTACGCTGCTCCGCATAAGGATCCGCGGGCAGACTCTCCTTCTCGCCAACGTCGATCCCTTGGCTCGTCAAGAACTCCCTGGTAAATGGATCGCAATCGACGATATGATAGACCACGCCGTAAATGCCTGCGAGAAAACGCGTACTCTGTGCGAAATTCGTATGATATATACATTTGATATAAAAATTTTTATCTTTTTTTTTTATAAAGTATAATCTCTTTTTTTTTAACATATAATTTCTGAACAAGTAAGTGCTTTTTTGGCCAGATTCTCTTAAGAAATCTTGAGAGGCATCTTGTATAGAGAACTGAAAGATGTCTTCTTTGCTCGAAATGGTCGGAAAAAAAAATGAAGCGAAGAATGTATTCAATCGCCGATAACATACACACGTTGATCCCGACGTTGAAATCTTTCCAGATAAATGGGTCTCCCTTGACATTCTTCGGGATCTTGTTTCGCCTTACTAATTTGCCCTGCTGGAAGCCGGCATTATCCACTACCGGCTCTATCACGCAGAGCGTGTCGTCCTCTAGATAATAAACGATATCCACGTGGCGAACGCGATAATGCTCGTCCGGGGAGTGGAAGACTCCTTGACGGAAGAAAGCCTTGAAATGGAGACATTTTTGCGCAAATAATGCGTAACGCGGCACAAATTGCCGAAACGCATAACGAGGCGCTCGGCCATAAGTCAATGATGGATCGTATCTATGTGATTAAAAACACAATTAATAATAATATAAATTAAACCGAAAAATATAAAAATATATAATTCATATAATTATTAAAACACACACATAATTACATTTAATTGATCAATTCGATACATATATAATATTTAATACACACATACGTACACATTTCTCTAATATATATTATTCAAAAATAATATAATATTTCTACAATAAAGCAGTAATATATACGTATATGTAGAATCGAGATTGAAATTACAAAATAATTATACTTAATTTTAATTCTAATAATCTTATTCTAGTGGCGTGTAGTGTGTGTTCTGTGGAATAATATAATATAATATATTAATATAATAATAATATAATATAATATATTAATATACATAAATAAAATAATTAAATTAAACAAATTAAGTTAAATTAAATAATAATACAATTAATAATAAAATGCGCGCAATATGGTCTTGGAACAGAAAGGTTCGCGATTACTTACTCAACTGGATCTGGACATTCGGCATATCGAAGGGATGCTGCATCTGTCGGTCTTCTACCGAAGCCGTAATTGGTATCACGTGTCACAGGAAAGCCGTTTAAAATGTCAAACTTGTGCGGCAATTTATAATCCTTGATCTTATAAAACAAGTGAAAAGTTCAAATATACCCCTCATATTAACTGATGATTTAAAATTTATAAAAATTGATTTAACCCACGCGCATTTTTTCAATTGTAAGTATATAATCTCATGATAACATGAAAGTAGAAAGAGAGAACTTACATAATTATTTCAGACACTTACGCTTACATCTCGAAAGACGTAGCCTGGTAAAAGGGGTAGGCTTGCCATGCCGATGTCAATAAAGTATCCAATGATATTAAAAATGTATCTTTCACCATGACATATTCACAAGGAGAGTTGATTCTTATAACCCGACCCACCGCGCGATTTCGAGACTCTTGTTTGAACGCATCTCTATAACAACGCGAGCTGTCTCCATCGATTTTTAACCCTCGCCGTGCAGCTCGCCCCCGGATATTTTTTTTTTTTTTTTTTCGTTTAGGATTATGAGGACGCTTAACTTAAAGACTCGAAAAAAAAGGAACGTGATACGAAGTTATTTCTGTTCGACCATATTTATTTTGTTGAAGAACTTTTTATTGACAATAGAGAAGAGCGGTATTTGGATGGCAATTTTCTGCGTCTAAAGCCGCGTCTTCTCGGCCACGCGACGATCATAAACTAAGTACTTCGCGGAAGATGGCCATGCAGCCGGCGGACAGGCAGCCGGCCATAGGCACGGTGATCAGCCACGCGAACGCGATATTGCGAAACAGCCTCCACGAGACTCCCTCGCCACCGCGTGAGGCCCATCCCACGCATACCACCGAGCCCACTTTACAATGCGTCGTTGATACGGGTAGACCGATCTTACTTGCCAGCAGGACTGTCACCGCGGCACCCAACTGCAATCAAACGAATTTATAATATACTCCAAACAGAGAAAATAATATTTATGTTCTATTGTGCATTATTTTTAATTTCAACTGACAAATATTTATTTGTAGCGAAATCTATATATATAACTTGCACTTAATCTAATATATTATTTATATTTTATAATTTATTATTTATTAATATATATTTTTCCTGTACAAAAAAATAACTGAAAATCAAGAATTCCATTCATATTACTGTAGGTATTTGACAAATTAATCCAATTATATCAATTGTAAGTTTAATTGGAGTTTATTAAAGTATTCTTTTTACGTCGAATTGTAAACTTCTTATATTTAACACTAATAATTTTTTCTACCTGTGCATAAAAAAACACAGGGATCGAAAATAATACATAAATTACTATGAAAATGTATCAAATAGACAAGTTTATTAATTTGTGAGAATTCAACACAAATTTATGCTTGTATGTATAACTTGATATATTTCATTAGTAGGTAATCTTATTATTAGGGAATTCTCCAAAAAATAAACATGTATCAATCACCTCTATAGTGAATCCGGTCGTCGGGGTGATACGTGCCAGGTCTTGGCCCAAGGTCCGTATCACTCTACGTCCCCATACCCATAGTCCTGTGGAGATACCTAGGCCGCCGTACAAGAGTATAAGTATGGACGTTTCAGCTTCCTGTCGGGCCGAGCCCTCCGCGTACACCGCCCAGAGCGCGATAAGCGGACCGATCGCGTTGCTGACATCGTTACCGCCGTGGGCGAAGCTACCAAACGCCGCGGTAAGTACCTGAAGAAAGGCAAACAGCCGCGAAACCTCTGGCTGCTCCTCGTCTATCATACCATCTGCCTGCGCATTCTCCGCGTCCGCCTGTGTGACGGACATCAACAACGGGCTTTCGCTGCTATTGCCGCGCAACTGTGGCGTTACCGTCAATTCGTTTTTCGCATTACCGTTGCTGCTGTCACCGCAAGGTGCCTCCGAGATTACCGATAATGCTGTCGTTTCCTTCTTGTCTTGGCAAGCGCCAAAGCTAGGCGTTGTCGTCTCTTCACCGCTACCACTCGATGTTAGTAGTATCCTTGCTCTCTGCCATGGTACCACGAACACGTACACGATCACTGCGACGAATTTGCCCAGTAGCAATGCGGCTATCAAACTACCCCACCACGGCAATCGATCTAACATTAATACTGAAAATTTAAAGGTAAAAGATGTATATATATATATTTCTTCTTATTTATAAAGGCAATGATACATTGTATTCTTTTCATAATATATATTTTTCCTGTCTTCTAAACTTTTTGTTTTTGAAAATACAACTTCGGAGTGCGATTGAAAATTAATTCTTTAATTCCAGGAAAATACTTACATTTAGGTCCGTCGAGCGCAATTGACATAATATTGACAGCAACGGTCAGACCGTATGCCACGGGGAGAATATAGAGACCTTGCTCAAACGGCTCGTGAGAGTGGAGTACATATTTTCTCAAGAGCCAAAAGATACTGGAGGACACGATTCCGCTGAGTATGGGACTAGCAAACCAGGATGCAGCTATATTAGCGAGTGCTATCCATTTTACCTGTATATAGTTTAACGTTAAGGTATGTTTACTCGTTATCGCTAGATCGCAACGCATTGTAGCGCTACTAACCCCAGCGGTACCTCTGCACACAAGGGAAAATCCAACTGTAGCACCAACAATGGAATGCGTACCGGAAATTGGAAGTCGTAACGCGGTTGCCAGCAGTAGCCAGATACCAGAGCCAGCTAGACTGGACAATGCTCCTATCATCAACTCCTTCTCATGACCCTCGTACAACGAGACGTCCAGTATACCCTTTCGCATCGTATCAGAAACCTATGGCAGAGAAAAGTAGATGAAATTAAAACAGTTTTTAAAGACTATATATCTCACTCCTTTAACTTATATAGAATTCTTTTATCACATTCATAGATACTCGACACCTACCTTATATCCTATCAGTACAGCGCCTGCGATCTCGAAGAAGGTCGCCAGAACGCAAGCTTGGAATATCGTGAGAACCCCGGCACCGACGCTCGTTCCAAAGCTGTTGGCGACATCGTTGGCGCCAATACCGAACGCCAGGATAAACGCCACTATAAAGCCGGCCACTACTATCCAGATTAAGCTCTCATCGTACGGTATACTCATTGTTTTTTTTCGTTTCTAGCTAGCTTAAAACTATTCTGCTTGAGCCTTGCGTTGCGCGTGCGTATGCAATTGCTATGCGCTTTATTATCCTTCTATTATCCTCGCCCGTCAGAAAAATGGTAGGCATAAATCATCGTCGTATCTTCTTTTTCTCTAAATGCTTTCATAACAATTGCGGTTAATCGATTAAGAGCAACCTCGTAGCACAAGGAAGAGCCTTTTCTGATACAGAATGTTATAGCAATACTGTATGTGTAAACGCTTATTCATCAGAATATATTCTTTCTATATACACTTGGATGTATATATATATATATATTCTTTCATAATATAATATAATGCATCTATCTTCATTGTAGCCCTAATACGATCAATTCTTCAATAGTTTTGTACATATAGCAGAGGTAGTGTTTTGGCGCAGCACCTGATTTAATTTTTAACATCGTGATGTAATTTTGTCACAGGTCGTCGATGCACAACTGTGTCGAGTTAATTAAACTTAAAAAACAAGGATGGTTATTCACCAACTATCCTTGTTACGATCGTCGAGTACTCTTCCTCGAGATCGAGATTGTGGCGTATGATCTTCGAGTCTTCTTCTATCAGCTCCTCTGTCAGCGCTTTCCTTATGTGGAAACACGCCGGTCGCTGTATTCCCCGCATCTGCAAATAAATGATAGAATGATTTCATCAACGTTCTCCGATATAAAGTATTTTATTCGTAATACATAATTTTTTTTATCGTTGCAGCATTTTATGTTTAGATCTCTTATGATTACAATATTTCAAATTTGAAACTAAATAATCGACGCTTTTCGTAATAAAACAGAAATTTGTTTCTTATCGATTTTCTTGGAAAGAAGATAAAAATTAATAAAATATATTTTAGAGCAATTAGCAACTAGTATGAAAAATATGATATAAAAAAAACATGTATAAAATAAAAGCCGAATATTCATTATTACATTCTAGAATAAAGCTGGATAAAAATTTAATTACTAAAAAAACCGTTAAAAATTTAATTAATTTGAAATTCATTCGTCTAAAAAAAGATAGAGAAAAAAATTCAATGATGGAAATATTAAATTTAGATTTTTTCGAGAAATGAGCCGCGATACCTCCTTCCAGATTGCCGGCTGAATGTAGTATTGCATGCACTCGCGAATGAATTATCCGATCGTTATAGGTACTGATTTTTCTCCTTCCCCCTCCCTCTCTCCCACGAGACTCTACAATAAAGCCGTTCTTACGTCATTCCCGGATTATTACGACACACTTTTTTCTAATATGATATTCGGAATTTTCGGAATCCCTCATCGAGAAAAAAAGGTCGAGAAGTCGTAAATTTCGCGACAGCACGACAGCTAACGATCGAAGCCGCCTCGTGCCAACGCGCGACCCCTGAGTCATCCGCCGCATAATTCGATCTTCGAACCGTATAGCGATAAGAAAATTGATAGTATATGGTTACAGGTTCGCTTCGAAATTTATAGAGGAGCGTTTTTTCAATCTCTGACTACCTAGAGGAGTGCAACCCTCTCTGGAAACTTCTGGGACGAAAAATTTGCTGAATATAAGAATTTCACAATCCCCACATTACAATTGCATCATCTGGCGATTCTACAAAGGTCCGGATTTTTAGTTGAAATGGGAAAAGATGCTACAAAAAATGTCGCCAATATTATATTTTTCCCCTTGATTTACATATATGTGTGCGTCCTACTAAACGGTCGAATCAACTGTTGCAACTAAAGCGATAATAAAAATGTTTGATTTAATCGTCGAGCTTTGACAATTTTTCATAAAGGAAATTGTCGACGAAGGATTCGAGAGGACAAATGTATTAAGGAAATTTCAATTACCACGCTCCGAGTCATTTTTCGTGCTGGCCAACGCGCGTGTCCTTCAGCACGTTGCAGGCAGAATGTCGGTAATCACACAGCCGGGTGGTCATTCAGATAGGCAGGAATGAACAACGCCGTTCGAGAGACACTCGCGTTTTTTCAGAGAGATCCACCGGTGAATCACCAGCAGCAGCAGCAGCAGCCGCACGAGACGACCCGAAACCGCTCGGCGTTCTTGAAACTTTGACGGTCGCTCGTTCGCTCACTCTCGTCGCGATGCCGCTCAGCCGTCAGCGTGGGGGTGAGATATTGATCCGTCAATTTGCCCGCGAAATGCCACGGGGGATGATGATGCGGCTCAATGACGATCAATAGACGATCCCTGTGTTGGTGCCGCGTCGGTCGAATCTCGAATCCGGTCGAGACTTCCTCGTTTTATCCTCTTTCGCATTTTTTCGAATATCTGGAAAAATTTAGATGTTGAAAAACAAGTCGATATAGAACATTATTAATCGTTTTGCGATGTCGAGATATCGATTTAAAAAGTAAAAGTTTTTTCGAAGCTGATATCATATAAATTTGAAAAATAGTAATTTTCACTAAAAAAGTTGTGATCCCAGTAATTTTTTTTAAACTCACAATAGGGAACGAAACCTGTATATATATATGAAATTTAAAAGTCACAACAAAGATAATTTTTAATAAGATTTAATATTTTAATATAAAAAAATGTTAATATTTTTAAAACTGTATATATAAACATTTCTTTTTGAAAATTGTAATGTAAGAACTCAATTGTATAAACTCATCCACTCAGGCGTTTAGCCAAAAATGATAAAAAAGATCGTGTCTTTTTATTAAAGTGCTTTTTTCATCTATTATTAAATCTATAAATATATATAAACATCTAATACACACCACATATTCATTTTATATAATATAATTCTGCTACATTTATTACGTTGTTGTGCATTTTCTATGCACAAATGAAGATTAATCACTGGAAATGTGTGCTAATAGAATATATTAACATCATTTTAATTATTACCGTTTAATTATCGTAAATGAGTACTCGCTTATGTAACTGATAGTTTATATTATTACATAAGGAGTATTAAATGGACGCAGAAACACACGAGTTTCGACTATATGCGTTGTATTTTTAACAATTTAATATTCCTTATGCAACAAGTTATCACACGTCCGTCACGATAATTCGACACTAATAATGATGCAAAATTAATGTTTTAATGTGATTATTTCTGACAGATTATTTGATAATTATTATCAATTTGAATTATTTGGAAGTAGTCATTTAGGAAATGAGACGGATAATGTACAACCAAGAATGTAGGATATTGCTTGAAAAACGACAAAAAACCGTCGTTTATTTCATAAATGGCCGTATTTTTTTAAGGAAGCAAATATAATTTATTTAATATCTATTTATCTTAAATATATATATGTACAGACCAGAGCTCTTTATCGCACAGAGTGTGCATCAGAGAATGTAAGTAAATTTTTGTTACATTTACTATAACAATTGTTGCATCGCATTAAGTTTTACGACGACTCCCATTGTTCTCTTTCCTCGCGTTCTTTCTTGACCTCCTCAATGTATGGCTGGAGATATAATTTGTCCTGCAAAAATATTTTTTTTTTTAACCAAGTGAACTTTGGATTGATTGAGTGGTATAACTGATGATCACTGTTTACATACATCTTCAAATTTAGTCCACTGTTCTTTAGGTAGAAGTCTCTTGTTGGCATCCAACTGCATGGCTCTCACTATACGAAAGTTGCGCTCGTCTTTTATTTCTTGAGGAAGGCGCCTTAGTGCTTCCTTTACATCCTCACTCTCATACAGACAATCATCCCTCCATAATCCTTAACAGAACAATCAAATCTTTTTTATTTTATTCCAAAATTGTAACAATTCTTCTCCTATCAGAATATTATCTGCATGTAAATTATTATACTTGTCAATACTAACTTTTTTATATAAATAGAAATAGATATACAATCAATATGAAATATTAGATCGTATCAGATGCAATTTAGATTAGATGATATAATTGATGTATAATAAAATAGAAAGACGACTATAAATATTATTCAAAAACGAAAAACATTAAATACTTGTATATGAAAATTCAACAAAAGCGAGTTGTTAAAAATTACTCTATATATATATATATATATATAAAAATACGTCATCAAATATATAAAAAAATCAGATTAAAAATATTAACGTCAAACCACTAATAATGAATTTTAACACAAGTTTACAATATAAATCCATCATTACCATATTGATTAAAACCGCTGAGGTTATAGCACCATTTCCTGAAGTTAGTGGCTGCAAACAAGTAATGCGTTATATAAGAGATATTGTAATCGTATATAAAAAAAAAAAAAACAAAATCATATCAATTTTCATTAAAAGTAGACTTTGAAATTGTCTACTTACTGATCAACCGATTCATCTGTTGACTCATTTTCGACAAGAGACGCTTTTAATTAGGATGACGAAAGAGATCAATCGGTCTTCGCTGACAACACGATCGACCTGTCCAAAGTTAAATGGCGGAGCGTATTTGATTGCCATATTCTCAAAAATCACGCGACATATTCAACAAGCGTGGACACCGACTGGCTGCTATTGCAAGAAACTTTCGGAACCCTAGGAATTCTCTATCCGATAGCCAATCGGGATAAACTAGTCACGTGGGCGGCCAATCGAGGACCCTTTTGTCCATATCAGCAACCTGTCATCGCATCTAGACATTCTTACATCGATGAATGTTACAGGTTGGCACAACGCGAATGTCCCTAATTATAGATGTCGCTGAAGACCGAAGTGGGACTACTTCGCCGGAAGTGGACGAGACGGTTGTGCGGCCCAGTATATAAATGCGCGCAGGAAGTTCCGCGACTGCGACTGTCCGCGACGCTCTTCTGCCTCAGTAAGAGTAGAGTTGTGTTCACGTTTGGTTGTGTGTCTCCTTTTTCGCCGAAATAGGCCACACAACCTACGTTCATTCGTGAAACTAACTCTTCTAGAAAAACCCCAAAAAAAAAGTAAAAAAGTCTCCGAAAAACGCATACAAAAAAATCGCAAAACCGTAAGGCGAAAACCGTCGTAACCCTGGCAGTGTGCGAGTGACGACGCGACACGACACGACACGAGACAAGAGAGGACATCGTGCGAGTCGGAAAGAGGACGAGCCATATTGCGAGGAAGAGAAGAGGCGGCGGAGGTGAAGGAGGGGGTGAGAAGCGAAAATCCTCGCGTGTTCGAAGCCAAAGGGAAATTGGAGAAGAATCGAAAGAAGCACCTCTCTCTCTCTCTCTCTCTCTCGAGCCATCCATATTGGTATATTCTCCTCTTCCCTGCATCTCTCACTCGCTCATTCACTCGCTCACTCTCCCCGGTGAAGACTCGAAGAAGCACGATACTCCGCAGCCGCCAGCAACATGAATCCCGGAGCGCCCAACTACCCGATGGCCTCGCTCTACGTGGGCGACCTCCATACCGACATCACCGAGGCGATGCTGTTCGAAAAGTTCTCGTCAGCGGGTCCCGTATTGTCGATACGCGTATGCCGCGACATGATTACCCGTCGTTCGCTCGGCTACGCATATGTCAACTTCCAACAACCGGCTGACGGTGAGTCATCATATTACAATTTATCGTCTCTACGTGTTATCCCGTGTCATCGCGAATGTATGACGCAACGTGGACTTCCACGCGCGCGCGCGCGCGCAAATGGCGACCGCCTGCTGCATGTGCCTCACACACGTGCCGCGCGTTACGTGCTTGCTGTTGCTGTCCGCCATATTGAATCGCGTTTGTCGTTCGTGATGGTAGTTAACGGTTAAACGTTATAAACTGCCTCGTGACGACAGGGGAGAGGAAAAGGTGTTCCTTTTTTTTTTTTTATTTTTTTTTTTCTTGTTTTTGTTTTTAACTTTATATTTTTTTCTATCGAAAAGTATAGTCACGTGGGAAAACTGGTCGAGATTTTTGGCTCTGTACGCATCACCCCGCGCTTTTCACGCGTTTCGCGCGTGTAAGATGAAAATGGCCTAGAAAGAGAGAGAGAGGGAGAGAAATCGAGAAAAGTGTGACTGCGCATGCAAATGTAGATCCTGCGTACTTCGATGACGAGCTTCGTGGTTCGCGCGTGTTTGTAACGTCCGTGTCGTTTGAAAGTTCATTTTGTTTTTTTTTGTTTTTTTTTTGTTTTTTTTTATGTAGTTATTCGAGAGATTTCTAGAAGAAAAATGAAAGGGAAAAAAATTCCAGAAATGTCCGCACATTATCTTCAAAGGATCAAAGAATGTCCCGAACCTTTGTTTAACCTTCGGATTTGTGATACATAAGAACGAAAATATCCGGCAAAGAAAGAGAAAGAAAAACCGAAAACAATTTTTTTCATATTTCCATCTCTGTCTTGCATTCTACCTGAAACCTCTAGGCATCTCGAGAATAAAAATAGACAAAGAAATTGACCAGAGCCATTCCTTTTCCCTTTTGTCTATTATTACATTTTTACCTACCTACGTTTCACGTTCGTTTATAGATCTTTTGGTTTAGCCCGATATTCTAACTGCATTCTAAGCAAATAAGATAATTGTATCAAAGCAAAATTTAAAAATGCAATAAAAATTAACAAATATCTGTAATTACAATTTATTGTCATAAATTTATTGCAACAAAGATAAATAGAAAAATATTGAGATTTTGAAATGAAATCTTTACATTTGGTATATACTTTCTAAATTATGTACATATATATATATTTTTTTCTACTTTTTTTATAGAAATTCCAAACAAGTTAACATCTAAAAATACAGAAAACACAATAAGATATAGGTATATGAACATAAATCTGTTTTCAGTGGTAAACATGGTATGACAGTTTTTATTTCTTTTTTTTTCTTTGATCTTGAATTTCTACCAAACAAGTAGAGATTCAAAACGGAAATTTTTACTTTCGCCTTTTTCCGCCTATTTTGTTTGTAAAATTTATTTTACATTTTATTCGAATTTTATTGCTTTTTCTTTTATCAGTCAATTCAATGCCACTGTTATTTCAGATTTTTTTATTATCATTTTACAATGTCAAATATCTCTCAGATTCTCTTATCAGACAAGTGTTTACTTCTTTTGATATCAGTTGATGAAATCGTATAAAATAATTTTAATTTAATAATTTTATTTTGTACAGTTTTAAAATTTTGCGTCAAATTTTTACAAATATATCTCTTTAATTAAATTCTTTTTAATTGCACAAACGACACTTGTACATACATGTGTAAATTTATTTAATGATAAGGAATATCAATTTTTTACAATGTTACATTAAAATTTTACTTTACATTTTTGTGAGAGAATTTCTGCATTAAATACAAATTAAACTAATTTACGGATATTTATGTTTCAGCCGAACGCGCCCTTGATACTATGAACTTTGACATGATAAAGGGGCGGCCTATTCGAATCATGTGGTCCCAGCGTGATCCTTCCCTACGCAAATCGGGTGTCGGAAATGTATTCATAAAGAATCTAGATAAAAACATAGACAATAAAGCAATGTATGATACATTCTCCGCTTTCGGTAACATATTAAGTTGCAAGGTCGCGCAGGATGAGTCGGGCGCCTCTAAAGGATACGGTTTCGTTCATTTCGAAACCGAGGAGGCGGCCAACAAGTCGATTGACAAAGTTAACGGCATGTTGTTGAATGGCAAAAAGGTAAAGTATAACACTTTTTATCACTTTAATTAAAGCAAGAGATTTACTATCTTTTTATTTATTTATTTATTTATTTTTTTTTTTTTTTTTTTCCCTGAAACTAAAATGAATTGTTCGCACAGGTGTACGTCGGTAAATTTATCCCACGCAAGGAACGCGAAAAGGAATTGGGCGAGAAGGCCAAGTTATTCACAAATGTTTACGTGAAAAACTTTGGCGAGGATATGACGGACGACAAACTCAAAGAGATGTTTGAGAAATACGGGACCATTACCAGCCATAAAGTGATGAGCAAGGACGACGGCAAATCACGCGGCTTTGGATTCGTCGCATTCGAAGACCCGGACGCAGCCGAGCAGGCGGTGATCGAACTAAATGGCAAGGAGATCGCTGAAGGCAAGTGCATGTACGTCGGCCGCGCTCAGAAGAAAGCGGAGCGTCAGCAGGAACTCAAACGGAAATTCGAGCAGCTGAAGATCGAGCGGTTGAATCGCTACCAGGGTGTGAACCTCTACGTAAAGAATCTGGATGACACAATCGACGACGAGCGTCTGCGCAAAGAATTTACGCCGTTTGGCACAATTACATCCGCGAAGGTAATGATGGAGGAGGGTCGTAGTAAAGGTTTCGGCTTCGTATGTTTTTCCCAGCCAGAGGAGGCCACTAAGGCTGTCACAGAGATGAACGGAAGAATCGTGGGCTCGAAACCGCTCTATGTAGCTCTGGCACAGCGGAAGGAGGATCGTAAGGCGCATCTTGCCTCTCAGTACATGCAACGCATGGCGAACGTACGCATGCAGCAAATGGGCCAGATATTCCAACCTGGTAATGCCGGAAGTTATTTCGTTCCCACATTGCCGCAACCGCAGCGCTTCTACGGACCCGCTCAGATGGCTCAAATTCGCGCCACTCCGCGCTGGCCAGCACAACCGAATCAAGTACGACCGAATGCGCAGACCGGAAACTCCGGATTCGCATCGATGCAATCTGCACCTTTCCGAGCGGCACCGCGCGCTCCTGCCGCACAGGCTGGCGCCTTGCGTAACAGCATGTCCGCCAGACCTATTACAGGTATGAAAAGATGCAAAAAACAAAATCGTTTTGTAGTTCCTATGATTCAAGTTTACGCTTAGGTTTTTGCTATTATCTATTATTTGTATGCATTTTATTGTAATTGTATCAAAGTTTACTTCTTCAATATCAGACTTAGATAAAAATTCAATTATCTTATAAAAATTCGAAACACTTTTGACTGCTTCGAATTTTTATGAAAGATTATAAAAGAATTTTTGACGTTTTAAAAAGCCTGAACGAATAGAAATTATTTTCTTGAATATAACTGAATAGATAATATAATAATTAAATATATATAATATATAAGTGCTTTTTAAAGAGACTTTTAAAGCAGTGAGATTATTATATTTGTTAATTAAATTTGTTGACTAAACTTACTTTCTATTTATATCTGTTTGAAATGGAAAGTGATTTTAAAAGAATTATATTGCAAAAAATACATATATATATTTTTTTTTATATTTTTTTTATATGTAATAAAAGAGTTTTGTTTTTAAGTAATTTTATTATTTATTGTAAAAAGCGTGCAATCTGTACGTGAGTCCATCATTGGATTTCCTATAATATTACTTCCATATCTATGTATGTGATTATTTTGGCATCCAACAAATTATAAAATTTTAATAGGTTATCTTTAGCAATATAAATAGATAAATAGAAGCCTTAAATAGTGATTATAATTCCGAAAAAAACTTAATGTATATACTTTTAAAATATATTTATAAAAAAAGAATAGATAAGATAAACATATACATATATGAAGGTGAAATATCGTTAACGTTCTCTCAATTAATGTGAGTTTTGTATCAACTTTAAAGTAATTAATAATATAGATAATTTTTTCCAATGAAATTAATATCATAATCTTGAATTCTAATTCATAAAAAGCACATAATTGGATATGTGTGAGTTAACTGTATAACTGTCTATAATTTAATTAAATATCTATTTAAGACAAAATAATATAATTATTAAATTAATTCATACACACATTATACACACACACACACACACACACAATGTATATGAAGAACATATGTTGTGATAATAATTGACCTTTATATCAAAAACTTCAATATCAAAGCATTCGAGACTAACGTTCAAGATTTTCAAAACTTTCATAGTATTATTACGAATAATTAATGAGAAAGAAAGAATAATATATGAAGAATGACAGAAATAGAACCGTCAGACTTCTCATTAGAATTTGATGGTGGTACACAAACGTATACATTTAAAGTGTCTTATTTACGTTATCTAAAGTATGTTTATAGTGCTGTAAATGAAGTTTAAAGTCAATTCTATGTATGTGCATCCGTGTAACGATGTATCTAATCATGTGACTTGAAATAATCATTAGCATGGCACAATCACAAAACTCACTTTTTGATTGTAATCGATTTTCTTATAGTCACTTTTTATGTCAATCATATTATTGGATAATTATCGAAAATAGAGTAAATCCTTTACGACAGAAGGAAAAATTGAAGTGATACATTGTTCGTTCAACATCTGATATTCAGCATTACTCTTCTAAATAGATATAAAACAATTTCTCGATTATTATTGTAAAATTGTAATAGATGTAACGATTATAATGATTATTTTTATTATCATAAGAGGAGAAAGATTCACGTAGAACTGATATTTTGTTTTTTCTTCTTCAAGGTCAACAAGCGGTTGGTGGCGCCAACATGCAGAGCCGTTCCATGGCCGGGCCCGCTGTCGGAGTTTCGCCCGGGCAGAGCCGTCCGCCGAATTACAAGTACACCGCGAACATGCGCAACCCGCCGCAGACAGCTATGGCACTACCAGCACCGAGCGGTCCTTCGGTACAGCAGGCCGTACATATTCAAGGTCAGGAACCGCTCACCGCGTCGATGTTGGCAGCGGCACCACCGCAGGAGCAGAAGCAGATGCTGGGCGAGCGATTGTTCCCGCTCATTCAATGCATGTATCCGTCGCTGACCGGCAAAATCACCGGTATGCTGTTGGAGATCGATAACAGCGAATTGCTTCACATGCTGGAGCACAACGAATCCTTGAAAGCCAAGGTCGAAGAGGCCGTGGCCGTGTTACAGGCTCATCAAGCCAAACAAGCTGTTGCACCGAAAAAGGAATAAGAAACCGTGCTTTGTGAGATTGGACTTTTTGTTTGAAAACAATGTTCAATTATTTTAAATTTGCGATTGAATTGATATAAAATTACATTTGATAATCTCTCTTTTTTTTTATTTATTTTTATTTTTTCTGAATTAGACGCGATTAAGTTCATACAAATGCCATGTAAAATACCTTTTTCATTGAAAAAATTATTGGATAATAAATTTTTCTTTCAAAATATACCCTATTCGTGATTTTTCTTTTTTCTTTTTTTACTCTAATACACTGATGGCAACAATTACTGACGAATCGCCATCTGTTGTTAAAAGTAAATTTATTACGTAAAAATGCTTAAATGCAAACATTTAGAAGATAAATATAAAAGTTTAATCGCGTCTACTTCAAAAAAGAAAAACAAAATGAAAAAAAAGAGAGATTATTACACATGTAATTTTATATTAACTTAATTACAAATTCAGAAAAAAATAGAAATATTCAGAAAAAGAAAATAAAAAGAATGAAACAAAGATTATCGTGTAATTTTATATCAATTTAATTGCAAGTTTAAAACAACTGAACATTGTTTTCAAGAAGTCCGATTAAAAATAAAAATAAAAATAAAAAAATTGGATTAAATCGCATTCAGCGAACGTAACGGTTAGACGATCAA
Organism: Anoplolepis gracilipes; assembly: GCF_047496725.1. NCBI lineage: Eukaryota > Metazoa > Arthropoda > Insecta > Hymenoptera > Formicidae > Anoplolepis > Anoplolepis gracilipes. The sequence continues at coordinate 11,092,282 of NC_132971.1, read as the reverse complement.
TTTTCAGAAAAACTAATTCGATTTATAGAAATTTGAAAATGTGTACCAATCAGCTGACAATTGTTGCTTAACAGTATCTACAACTATTGCGTCCGCTGATTGCATTTTTTTAAATTTTCCTACGTATTTTCCTTTCCTACACATATATTTTTTTAATTTAAGAAAACTTAGATGAGAACAAGTCACAGGATTTCTATTGAATATTTTCATCTACTTCAGTTGTCTCTTAGAGTTCATCGAAAGATAACTTATGCTTGGCTCGTCTTGCGTTCTGCAACTGCCGCAGAATGTAAAATGATACTTGAGCGATAACAGAGATTTAATGATGTCATCAGTTCATAAGAAGTTTCAATTTCTTTTTCCTTTCCTACGCTCTCTCAAGTCCACGATATTGCTTTAGATCTCGAATGTGTACACATATTCCTTTCCAAGATAATAAAATTTTTTGATCTACGATTGCGCACAAAGTACTAATTGATTTACGTTTGAAACAGGATACGAGATTGGGTAAATCAAGGGGAGAAAATGACATATTTTTAAATATTCTGTAGTTAATTTCACGTAAGATTTATATATATATATATATATTTTAATATGTACAATATATTGTTGATATAATATTTAATTAGTACAATCTTGATTGAACCTAATGCATGATACAATTGATTCGAATAAAAATTCAAAGATATTTTAATTTAAGCTATTTCGAATTTAAAAAATTAAAGAATATAAAAGAGAAATCTTATACATCACTCTTTGTATGCTAATTAAATTCGAGCAAAAATCGAGATTTAAAAATATCAGAGTGCACCTCGCCAAGGGTAGTCGGCGGTTTAAAAAAAATTTCGCGCGGAAATGCGTTTCAGCGAAGAGTCAAACGCATGATTGGTAGCCGCGACCCACTTCGGTGAGCGGATAGGTTGTCGCGTAGAGAGAGAGAGAGAGAGATTCCGCGAACGCGCGCGGCTCTCGCGAAACGTCGACGGAACAGTCGGGTCAGTCCGTCAGTGGTGTTCGGTGTATTCGTGCGTCTTCCCAGGAGATATCAGGTGAACGTCGAAGAGCCGGTTCGGGGACACCAACGAAAGGAAAGCAAAGAAAGTCGCGGTCGCGCGATTGCCGATCTTCCGAATAAACATTCCGTGAACGGACGTCAGGGCAAGAGCGACAACGAGCGGCTGACGAAATCAAGGGAATTCGAGTCGGTCGACTCGCGTCGCCAGCGGCGACCGAGAGCAATTTCGTCGCGGGTGAACCAGAAAAGGTACGTACACATATATAAGTATGCTACATTCCTGCACGTAGTATACATTCATCCGTAATATACCGTCCCACTGCTAATGACCTCGATCGTTGCGTGGAATCGGCCGACTTATCGCTGACGATACCGGATACCGTTTTACTTGCCGCCCGAGAAATCGTCATCCAGTTGTCTAACAAACGTCCGTCGTCATTACCGTTAATTACGACATATGGCAATGCACGGTGAGGAAACGCCGACACCTCGCTGGCGAGGTCGTACATTTGTTTGTCATTTCGATCTTCGTCTACCTAAAACCTCATCCAGTCGCGCGACTCGACATTGTTCTCTCTCTTGATGCACATCCGCAGAGATATGTAAACCGCAATTTGCGCAATATAGCTTTTGAGGTACATACAAGGTGTTCAGAAATTAAGTAACAATTTTTCGTATTTTTTTTATTCTAGGTAGAAAATATCTGGCATTTTTCATGTCAAGAAGTTAATAATAGTGTGATTTTTTTTAATCTTTAAAAATTTATTTTTTTCTCCAACAAAGATTTCACCGCAAATTTGAATTTCTATGTTTTTTTTTAAGCATCTTGCTTATAGAAAGCAATCCGAGATCGATAAAATAATTGTTTTTCGATTTTTTTATGCCAAATATACAGCCTAATTTTTTGCACATCTTCAATTGTATATCTCCAATTGCAATTTTTTGCTGCAAAAATTTTTCAAACATCGGTAGAAATTTATTTTTGATCTATCAACATTTTTCTCTTTAAAATACTTTTAAAACCAGTTACAACTTAAGAAAAAGTGCATATTTAAATTTTTTTAATTACTCTTTTCTCTCTTTTTTTCTCGAATAATTGCAACTCCTATGTTGCTATGACCTTAAAAAACAATATATTATAAAAATACAATATCATAGAAAAATTGCAACCCCTAAAATAAAAAAATAAACAAATACAAAGAAATGTTACTTTGTAAGTACTTCGTAGTTTATATATCTGATTACATTGTCTTATTTAAATACAAAAAAACAAAAAAATAAAAGTATTATTTTCAATTGTCACAGTATATATGTAATATAGATCAATAAAAGAAAATAAAATTGGACAAATAACAAAATAATTCCTATAGAAAAATATAAATTCTATTCACAGGCTAAACATGATAAAATTGTAATGTGAATTATTTAGAAATATTTTTCTTTTTTTTTTTTTATTTGTTTTTGAAAATGTAATTTATTATTAGCTATACAATGTGTCAAAATTTAATTAAATGTGCCTCAGCAATCGCAAACGCCGCGCATTTCTATCCTATCCTATCACTTTTTTGCCGTATCGCATAGGCGGTTTTACGAATGTAAAACATCTTTCTTACATTTCTCCATCTTCGGGCCTTATATATTATTTTATTTTATATTATAAAAGAATTTGTAAAGGTTGTTATTTCTTATTTCAGTAAAAGTTTAACATGCAACGATATATACAATATAAATCGAAATCTAATAAAAGATGCCATGCGGTTTCATCCGCCTTTTACCTTCAATATAATTTATTCCTTTATTGTCTGATTTTGTTTTATCCTTAGAGTGTAGCAAATAATCAATTATGCTTTGTTATAATATTATTTGTTTACTACGAAATTCTTTTCAGGTCGGTCAATTAGAATAGCCGAAAGATTTAAATTCATCTCTTCCTGTGTTCTCTCTTTTATGAGAGAGAATTATCATGGACGAGACATATCAAGACAAAGTTGTGAAGAATTTGCGCTCATGTTTGATATCATGCAAAGGTGGTATCAAATTAAATAATTTAACAGGTAAATAATGAAAGTATTACTACAATCTTGTTATTAATGCACAATTTTAAATATCATTGATATACTTACAATTAATCTCATAGTGATATTATTCATACACTTAATCTCGCTATGCTATTAATTTATATATTATTTTAAAATACAATTAATTTAAAATACTGACAAAAATCTTTCTCTCCTTACAGTGGATTACTTAACAATAACAGGAGAATTGCTACCATTTAAGAAATTTGGATATTCCTCTGTTGAAACTTTTATACGTAATATACCAGAAGTCATTGTGACAAAAAGAAATGGGGAACTATACGTGGAAGCCACACCTTCCAAGTCAACGGCACATCTTACGAAAATGATTTCACGACAGAAAACACGACGAAAAATAAGACCTCAATCAAAAAAAGTAATTATTTATCGATATTTTATATTTTTCAAAAAAATATAATTGTGTTGGCGAAATATACTGTACATACATTATTTTGTCAAATTAATTGATAAACGTTAATTAATAAAGAGAGAAAGAAACTAGACGATTATCTGATCTGTGCGTTCTACAATGTACATGTTACATCAAATTGTTAAAAACCATTTTTTCAGTGGAGTCCACCTCGACAAACTTCCAGAGGGTTTTTACAAGGGAATGCTAGAAATAATAATGTCAATGGGCTTCAATCTACTAAAACCAATTATGTAAATTCTTCTGGATCTTTCGCCAAATCAACTCCTGGAAAGAGCAAGTTGTACACAGATTTCAGCAGGTATTTAGGAAAAAAATAAATTCAAATATATTTTTATTATCTATTATATACAGTTTGATATGTTGCCCTATTCTTGGTAATTAAAAGTTTAGATATGTAAATAATTAAAATAGTTTTAATTGTTCTTTCTTATTAGTAGACTAAAATTGTTTAATATATTTTGCACGTATAAAAAATATAAATAATCTATAATTATAACAAATAATATTTTAGACCTGCACCACTCATGGAAACTATTGTACAGTGTCCATTACCGATTAATAATAAGAAAGCAAACTTTGCTCCGAGTACACCACCAATTTCTCCTATTAAAGTGAGTGAGAATATTCCATCGATTCAAAACTCTTGATAAACTCTTTTGTCATTAAATATTAATCATATACTAATAATTTCAGAGACTGACAGATAACGCGAATTCGAATGTAGCGACTTTGAACCAAAGTGTTACTAATTATAAAAATATTGAAGATTTAAAGTTTAAAGTATTAAATGACAAGACAGCAGCATCGCCTGTGATAAATCTGAAACCAAAGACTGCAGAATTAAAACCCACGAAACTGAGTGAGAGACTCAAAGTCTCTTCTCCTAAAAGTACTCCTATTATGCTTAGTACGCCTTCGCCGCTTGTCAATAGTTATAATAACGGTCACACGTTTTCTATCCCATCAATTTTTAATAAATCACAAGTAAGAATATTAAGAAACTAAAATATCTCTCGATCAAACTAATTCTTTCTTTCAATCGAATTATCCTTGTAGATTATGGCACCGCAGCAGATTTCTGATCCTAGAAGGGACTTGCAGGTTCATGTCAATAAATTAAATCTATCACCACCGTTGTATAAAATGTATTCGAAAAAGGAAAGAAATTCTTCCAAGATTACCATCTATGCTAGTGTGAAGGTAAATAAGCATTTTTTTTTTTTTTTTTTTTTTTTTTTCTCTTTTTGACGTTGACGGATGCATGAATTCCATAGGTTGGTGCACACACGTTTCACACGTATCCGGAAGACGCGGTGTCTGAAGAGGAAGCCGAAAAAATCGCAGCACGTCTGGCTTTGGTAAATCTGGCCAAGGAATTGTCAAGCCCCGAGATAACGACTGTCGATGAGAAATTGGTGATGGAACGTATTTTGAATATTGTCACCAAACATCATAGTGGGGTCTTTATGCACCTATTACCCGAATATTACTGCGAGCACTATAAAGAGGCGTTGCCCCATAATTGGCAGAAGATTATCGAGGAATGTGGTGATATAAATCAGGAGGAGGGCGTCGGTAATTCAACGATACTTTGCCGAATCTCACCGACTTCGAAAGTAATATACGATATATACATACACTACTTCTTTTATTTATATATTATTTTCTTTTCATTTTCTTTTTATTCTAAAAATTTATATATATATATATAAATTTAACTTTTTTATATTTTTCTCCTTTAGCGATCGGAAAATAATACTACTCCATTTAAGGATGCTGTCGAAAATAGCTTCCAATCTAATGAGAAGATACAATTGAACCCGATTGGACCTGCTGCGCCTGGTAAATTGACGATACCTAAGATGAACATTTGGCAAGTTTACGTTACTTGCGTTATAAGCAGCGTCGAACTTTGGGTCCGTTTGGTTGAGAATAATGTAAGTTTAATATTATGTTTGCTTTTCATACGAGGTGAAACTTACTTTTTCTTTTTTTTTTTTCCTTTTTTTCCAGGATAAATTTGTCGAAATGACAAAAGAAATGACGAGGTATTATGATAAGAAAAAATCTATTTCAATTCCATCGACAGAATGTGTCGTTGGCGATTTTTACGCCGTTCTCGAAGAAAACTATTGGCGCCGAGTTCAATGTATAGATTTTGACTTCGAGACCGGACTCGCCACAGTTTTCTTTATTGACGAGGGCTATGACGAGCAGTATAAACCTGATGTGCTGCATCCTCTGGACAAGAAATTCTGCAAGCTTTCAGCTCAAGTAATCTTTCAGTTGTATTTTTTATTTTGATTGTTTTGATGTTAATCGTTTTGTATGTTAATCGTATTTGCGTGTGTTGTTTTTATACAGGCGACCAGAGTCGCTCTTGAGGGATTAGAAGCGTTTCAAGATTATACCCAGTTAGTTACGGAGCTTGAGAATCATTTTTTGGTCGACCAAATGTTTTCAGTTAAGGTGCATGGCACGAATACTGACGAATATGGCTCGTATACGACGGTGACTTTTTATGACATCAGCAAGGAAGGAAAGCATATAAACGTGAATCAAATTTTAATAGACAAGATCGTAAAAGACATTCTCAACGCATCCAAGATACAAGTATTGTGAAAGTTTCAATTTGTATTACAATTATTCAGTCTTACAATTCTTTTAGTTTTCTACATATATATTGACTATTTTTCCATTGCAGATGGGTCAGTTAATCGAATTATATATCATGCACATAGACGAGTATGGTAAGGTCTATGCGCAGCTAAATTCATTTATAAGAAGTTTATTGAACAGTGAGGCCTTGTCGCAAGTACTTGTAAGCAACACAACCTCTTTGGGAAAAGAAACAATTCATTTTACTAAAGTATATGTTGCAAAATGGGACTCGCAGTTGTACAGAGCGCGAGTGACCGACGTACCTTGCAAGGATGAAGTAAGAGTGCTCCTTTTCGACATCGGTAAAACTGTCACGATATCGAAAAGAGATCTATTCGACATGAACGAGAATGGTCTGCACTGCATCCCGCCACAGGTAAAAAACGAATCTTTATCAAGTTTCAATCTTTAATATTTCTTATCGTAAAGATAAGACGATTAATACTTGTGGACTTTGTATGCAAAAAACTAGGCGAAGCAGATCTTTCTGCACCACCTCGATCAATCAAAGTTCAACAACGAAAAGCTCGTGGCGAGATTTCGTGAACTGGTGTCGGGCACAGATCTGCTTCTAGCAAAGATTATGAAAATCAGCCCAACTGGAATCCCAATAGTGGAAATTTTTAAAAGAATTGGACCCAGTAACATGCTGGTCTCTATAAATACATCATTGACTTTCGATAGTGAACTATCAAAGTAAATATTCATGTTTTCATTTCCTGTCGAGTAACATCTGATTTCCTCCTTTATATTTTTGTATTTTTGTTCTTGAACTTTTTATGAACTTCATATCTTTTATATATATATATATATATATATATATATTTTTTTTTTTATCGTTTCATTTTACTGTTTATATATGTGTACACACGCGCGCACGCGCACACACACACACACACAGTAATATACATATATATGTATATTACTTATTATATACTTTACTGTTTTATAGCTTTCTATTGACTTCATGAATCTATCTAAAAATATTTTACATGCACATACATATACTTTATATTTGCAGAGTCAATGAAGATGGTAACAACAACATTAAGTCATCAAAAAAACGTTTGGAACGCAGAAATTCTCGTGCACTTGAGTCTGGTGGTAAATTAAATCCACCCACTATTTCGGACATTGGTCAATATTTCGATGTGCACGTGACATTAGCCGCGCATCCGGGGCATTTTATCGTGCAGCCGTTGAATGACGCAGGAGCATTGAAGGTATATATATGCACATCAAAGTTTAATTGATTAATCAAACAAATGAAATAAATTTTATTTTATTTTCAGACGATGATGTTGAATTTGCAAAAATACTGCTATGAGTATGATGGTCCACCAGTAGAAACTGTTGGCGAGGGCAAGCTCTACGCGGGCAAGTTTAAAGAGGATTGGTACAGGTACGTGATATATGTAACCTTATAATGTATAAAAGGGATTTCCTCGATTAATAGCGACGTTCGATTTTGTTTCAGAGTATATGTCACCAATATTATCAGCGATAACGAGGTGTCCGTATATTTTTGCGATTTTGGGGATGTAACGATAGTGTCGCGCAGTAGCTTGCAGCCATTAAAAAGTGATTTCATGAAGCTACCGTATCAGGCCGTGAAGGCTAAACTTGTCGGTAAGAAAATATACAGTTTTCCTTTATATTTCAAATCATTTTTTTCTTTTTTTGATGTGAATTTTAACGATGACCTTTTTCTTTATAACATTGATCAGGAATAGAGCCGATGAATAGTGACTGGTCAGTAAATGATTGTGTCAGGTTTAAGGATTTAGTGCTTGATAAGGACTTTGTCTCAGTGGTTGCTGAATCAGTGTTTGATCACCTTTCGCCAGCCAACGACACTGTACTGGGCTTAAGATTAATTGATGTCAGTACAGAAAAAGATATATACATCGATAAGTTATTGGTGGACGAGCACAGAGCAAAATATATTGATGGATTCGAAGAGTATTTTGCATCTAGTTAGTTTGTTATATTGGTTAATGGGCAGAAAAAACCATTTATTTTCTTTATCTTTTCGCGTTATCCTTTTATAATGACACAGTAATGTATTACTCGCATAATCGTCGATACTCAAATATAAAAGAGTAATGCATAAATATATTTTTACTATTTTTTATTATTTTTTTGTAACATGGCACGCGTGTGGACGATATAGAAGGATAACTAATGAATATTTAAATTTTATTAGCGCTATTTGAGTTTGTCTCTGTAACTGCGCATTTCGTTGTTCGGAAATTATATTTTTTTTCTTTTTAGTATTAGAAGATACGGACACATAATGCGCATAACAGGGTTCGATTTATTAAAGAGACACTTGATTTATTATTATTGTTCGTTTAAAAGCTTATGTTTATGATTACATAGACATATGTTATTTTTCCTTCAGCTTTTACTGTTTATCGTTCTTTATTACTAATTACATTTTTGTTATCACACAGACAGATGTATTCTATCCTGTTAAAGTTATAACATAAAGTTTATTTAAAAGCCAAGTTTTATTATTATTATTATTATTATTATTATTATTATTATTCGTGTCAAGTATTCTTAAGCAAAAATGTTATGTTCTTTTAAATTTCTTTGTCGTTGTTTAACTTAGCACGACCATGATATTAAACAGTATGATTATCCAATGACAAAGATTGGCTGTGTATAATAATTAACTGAACATAATGACATTCCATATATATACACACGCACGCACGCGCACGCGCTCACACACACACACACACACACACACATTAATTGTATCACGTACGATGCAAATTATGTCTTTAAACATATGATTAGTCGCTTCCGCTACATGATCCTGAATTAAAATAATTTACTTCATTGCTATAATATAAGTGTATTGTTAGAAATTCTTGCGAGGTTTATTTGTAACAGATGTATATTTTTATTTTTTTATTGATCTAAAACCGAAGGAAGAGATAGAGTTACAATAAAATAAAATTTGTGTACACAATTTTCGCCATCACCTGTGCATTTTTTAAAATACCTTTACATTATATAATTAAAATATTGTTGTATACACCATATACGACAGAGATAGACTAATACAAAAAAAAAACAGAAAAATTACTCATGTTCGCTCGTTCTCTATAATAAATGTAACATTGCTGGCCAGCGAGCTGTTGCTCAATCGAGTGGAATCCATCTTTTCGGCTATGATTGATACTGTATCGACATTTTTATTCAAATCTGGCATTTCTACGACGTAAGTCCCGGCACTGTTTGGAGAGCTTAGCTCGATCGCGTTGGTTTTTTCGAGAGAAGCTGAAATCGAATTGCGGGAAGAGCAATGACTCCTAGAACGACTTGCAGAGCTGGACAGTACATTGTTATCGTCCTCGTTAAGATCACTCTGCTGGTATCTAACGGAATTTGCAGTGCAGTCTTCAAGAAGTATATCTCCTTTAAGAGCGATGCTGGACGTGCTAGTATTTGATCGGATCCAGGAACGGCGACGATCGTTTATTCGACTGGAAACTCGTTCGCCTTCATCCTCGAAGAACATTGAACTCTTTGACAGCATCGAGTCGATCTTTTCGATAATACAATGCAAGCGATTCCGACTCTTTTCCCTCCAGCATCGTTCCATTTCTTTTAAGCGGCGAAGCGTCGTCCATGATCGCTCGCAATCATCGTTCTCACAATCAATCTGGATCATTGTGTGATCATTTGCGAGGTGACTAGAAGACGAGAAGACCTCTTTCCGCGTTGTACCACCACTCGATTTGCCCTGTCGGGCTAGTGGAGGCTCCAAGACGTTCATGATCACTTCATTATCGCAAGCTTGCGACGTATTCTCCGTAAGAAGATTTAATCCAACGTCGCTGCCATTTGCGTTCTTATTAAACCTCAAGACGCGGACTGACGTCGAATTGCCAAATGTTGAGAATGCCAGCACGTGGTCGTAGGGATGATAATCCACGCAAGTAATGACTGCCCTGGACGAGCTACGTCCGTCGTACGTGTATTTGGCCACGTGCTTACCCGTTTCCAAGTTCCAGATGTTCAATACGGAATCCTCTCCGCCGCACAAGATCAAACCACCACAGGGAGATATGCAGGCTCTCAATTGTATCCTATAAATAAGAAGAACGAGAAATTCAATAAATTGAATTAATAAATAATGCAAGGAAAAATAAGAGAAAAAAATGAGAAGGATAGTAATAATACATGAAAGAAATATGACATACAAAGATTTGAAAAAAAAAACAAGGATCATATTAAAGCGAAACTAAGAGCGTGAATTGAATGGAAGAAGCCAAAAGGAAAGGCATAAATTTTTAAGATGGATGATAAATCTGTGTGTGGAAAATATCAAAATATATATGATATAAAAGAAATAAAGAAGAGAGACAAGATATAGAAAAAACGGAAACGACAGAAGAAAAAACTGAGGAAAGAAGAAAGTATACAGAGCATACAGAAAAAAATCTTGGAAGAAATCAAAAAAAATATAAGGAAGATTAATGTATTGAGAATAAAAAGAGACATTCCTGATGAATATACCTTTGGTTGTTCAGCTGTTTGTACTTTCGCAAGACTACGCCGGTCGCAAGATCCACCATTCGCAGGCCATTGTCCCTTGAATGCACGAGAAGTCTAGATTCAAGGGGATGCAGAACGATCGTGTTGATGACAACCCCCTCAATCTCGCGAATCTTTATCCTCCTCGAGACGCACCATTCCCACCTCGATGACATCCTATCGTTTCGGCGAACCGTCCAAAGGATTATCGATCCTACACTGTCGGCTGTGATTAAGTTACCATTTTTTTGAAAGACCATGGAGCTGACGAAACCCTTGTGGCCTTCCAACTCCTGGCTCAACTCTCGTTTCGTAGACCTTCTGTTCTCGTTTGCCCAGATGCGAGCTACTCCATCGTAACATCCTGTTGCTACAATCGTCAACTTGCCGGGAGCGTACCTGGCACAATAAACGTACGAAGGATGCGGCAGCATCTGCAATCAATTGGACGGCCGAATAAAATCAGTTGTTAGTTTCATCCAACGTTTTACAGCTTGTAAGTATAATGTAAATTTTCCCTGAATACATTCCTTTAATTTCCATCTTAAAAAACCCTTCGTCGTATACTACACAATACACATTTTTTTTCGACCAAAATATGTGACAAAATTTTTAAGTATATTCTTTTAATATTTTTTAAAATTATATAAAAGAAAAAAATTATAGCGTAAATATATATATATTAAATGCAGGCACTCGATATCGAAAAAATAAATATATTGTATTTACTTGAATATTTAGAAAAATATTGATATCTAGAAAGCGCTATAGAGAGTATCACTAATTTTAAAAAGAAATGATCTGCTCGTTCTCTCACCTCGATGTGCTGCACAATTTGATTGCGAATATCCCAGATACGTGCCGTTTGATCCGCGGACGTCGACAGCAGGTGATAATCGTCGCTGGACCAATTTAGAGAGTACACAAAAGTTTTGTGGCCGAGAAACCGAACATGGATTTTGCCGGTTTCGACCTGTAAGTAAAAGTATAATAATTACACACGATTCGGAACATATCGTTATTTCGGTGAATAAACATCAAAACGAAAGGTAACAATTGTCTGTCAATGGTGATTATTATATATATTAGGTACGCTATTAAATTTTGTGCAATATACTTTGTCTTGAAAAAATTGAAATTTTAAATGAAAATGAAATTTTTTCATCCTCTCTTCTCTCTCTCTCTCTTTCTCTCCTCTATAGATGCGATATTATTTCAATACCTGCGACATTGCGAACGCACCTCATAAATGACAATTGGATAATTGTACTCCTCGGAATGGACGCAGGCCAGATACTTGCCGTCGTTGCTGAAGGCGATGTAGAAACAGCCGTTCTCGCTCGCCTCCGTCTCGAACATTTTCTCGTTCGGGATCTTGCAGGACTGGGCGGCCAATCGTGCCCATTTTGGCAGACCTATCGTCGATTCCGACGTGTGATGCTCCGTCGAAGGTTTTCTTCGTGTATCGTTACGCGCGTCGTCGAGAAGATCGAGATTTAGCGGCAATTGTTGATAAAGTACAGACTCGTGTTTCGATGGCAGGACTGACGTTACTGTTACCAGAAGGCTGCTCGGATACTTGTCCCTGCTGTTCGATTGCCACCACGTGTAAACCTGTATATGTGAAAGAAAAATTATAGAACGCTATATTGTTTTTTACGAAACTTGACAAATTTTCCTTCTCCGCTAAAAAAAAATATAGAATATTCAAAGTTGTTTGCTTCAGCTCTTTTGGTGTTTTTAAAAGTATAAAGAGAGAAAGAGAGAATTACATGACCTTTTTAACACTATATCGAATTAAATTATTATATACGTATTACGATTTACGATTTGTATTCTATACATGATAAATTTATGAATTTTAAGCTAAAGATGAACTATTGTAAGCTAACTATTAAAAGATTCGGAGCGAAACGCAAATAGATAGAAAGCAGACACGTATATAGAATTTCTAAAAAATGTTTAAAGGTTCTAGATAACAAATCAATGAAAATCCAATTAATCAAAGGTTCGTTCGTCAAATAAGAAACGGACGGAGAGATATACCTCGCATGTATGTTTCCCGTATGTTCTTCTGGAGCTTCGTCTAGGTCTATAAAGCTGTAATCGCACTTTCTTATCCGTATGAAGAATATTGTTGACTCCAACGGGTTTAAGAAATGCCCAGGCGATTTTGTTCCAACATCCCTCGCTACCTAAAATCAAACATAAATTAAATATACTTAATTACCGGACTTCAAGTAAAGTATCGTAATAACGAAATCGAGATATTACTTTATCAACAGTTTTTACAATCGAGTAATTTTTACTGAAAATATCCTTGGTTGTAAAGTCATCTTTCTTCCCTTGACTTACAATTAGTATATACATTACATCAATTATTTCATGTAATAATTAATTTATAGAGAATATAACAAAACTGTCCGATATAAAATCACAATAGAATGAGAAAGAACAATTAGATAATTAATATGCATTCTGGTCACTTTTGTAAGAATGTAGTTTATTCGCATATATTTCGTTCAAGTGATTGATACTGTTTCAAAAAAACAAACAGCTAATTGATTATTATTTTTTTGTTTAATGTCAAAACTGCAAAAAGCTCTACTGCATTCACTGTGAACATTTCAAACAAATTTGTTGGAATCGTCTTTGATTGATATATAGATCTTTACTATATAATAAAGATGTCACATTTTTTATATTTATTTTATAATGTAGATATTATATTTATTTTTCATATATATAATTTATTGTAATAATAATAAAATAAATAATAATAAAATGCGACATTTTGACGTAAAATAATAAAAATCTATATAAAACTGATCCTGCATATGTTTATTAAGAATAATTAATATAAGATGTCATCGAAGAAACTTGCCGATTCTATCGTAGCCGAGGCTCGCTTCAGCAAAGCTTAGGAGGTCTATCACTTCGAAAAGGATCACCACTCGATCGCCATCCTCACGTTTTACGAGCGCATCAAAATTGTACTCGAAGACGAGTTCCTCTTCCCAGACCGGTATCATTGATCTATTTTCTCTGAAGTCGAATTTTCCGGTAATCAACGGCCGAAGGTAGGCGTCGCCGTTCTTCAGGTATGAGCCGGTACGAGCCTCTACGATGTGGATCATCACCATCGGCCGTTTCACGTTTGCATAGTCGGCTTCGAGCACATCCGCTCGATGAATTGTTACGGAGATGTATCTCTTCTCATCCTTCTTCGTTTCTTCCTTCTCCTGTTTCCGTTTTTTTCTTTTCTTTTTTTTAACCGTCGAATCGATCATATCCTTCGCAGCTGATGAACTGATGACCTCGTCACCGACAGGAAGCTTTTTCTTTTCAAACAACGATCCTCGCGACGTCGCTTCCGATTGAAATCTCCCATCGCCGCCTGTCGATGTCCGATCTTCGGACATCGAGCTCGATCGAATCTCGTCGGTGACTCTCTCCAGACTCGTCGATGAATCTAGTTCCCCGGTGCTGATCTTTCGACCGTTCAAAGATCTCGTTGTCCTCGAAGACCGACTGTCGCTGTTCATCGCGGTATGTCGCTCGTTTTGTCGTTGCTTCCTCGAAGAACCGGACGTCGAGCTAGCTTCATCGATGTTCGAGCGATCGCTTACTATCCTCCCCATCTCAATCCTGGTGCTTTCGCGATTGTGATCGGTCTCGATCCGAAGCACCTCGTCCTCGGACACGAACGCTGGATTGTCAAAAACGAGGGTCGCGTTGCTGGTTCGCGGCGCCGGAACCGGAACTTTACGTTGCGACTCGTCGATCAACGGAGACGCGTCATCGCTCGTCTCGGGTAGCCGGATGACTCCGGTGTCTTTGGACCAACGTTTCCGCGGTGGCTTTTTCGAATCCATAATCTCTGTCTCGTTTGTCCCGGGGTTCCATTGCTTCCTGCGGCGCGGTTTCTCTTGGCGGGAGTCATTTTTGTTCCCGGATTCCTCTATCAGATCTAATGATACCATTGTCATCACCTCGTTATGCGACCGATGAGAACGGTCGTTCTCAGACGACTTCCTCCTTCTGGCTCCGCGATCAGCTGAGCTATTCCCAGACGCTTCGCTCGCTCGCGAAGAAACTTTCGAGCTTTGAGAGGATCGTTTAGTCTCCTTATCCGAGAGTTCGATCGCCAGACCATTCTCGTCATCCCGTTGTTGATTTTCATTGTGAACATCCACAATGACACTCATCGTCGTCTTCGGCGGTGAGGTCGCATTCTCCATCGACTCCTCCAAAAAGGACGATACATTGCGCGATCTCCTCAATTTTCTACCCCTTGTAGACTCGGCGGACTTGGCCATTCTTACAATCTCTTTCTAGTCACTCTTGTCACGTTAAAAGGAACAAGGTCGTTGAAAAAATGTATCGCGTGCATATGTTCCACTTGTGCGAATCGATCGGCTGCATTTACGAAGATGACAAATTCACCACTGGTTTTTAGTTGTAGACACTAGGTAGAATAATTTCTCGTCTTCGCTATATCAGTAATTCTTGTTAATATCATTGATATGAATATTTGTTGTTCATCGCGTAGAAAGAGTAACCCGTCAACAGCTCGTTGCTAGGAACGAATGTACGCCAGGTGCGGGAGTATACGTTCAGTTACTGACCGCGTGAAAGAGTGTGGATCGATCGATAAACAACAACGGTCACCAATTTTAAACTCTTACGGATCTTGATGTGAAACAAGTTGCGCGTTTCACATCTCATGTGATTTTCATATTCGCGATAAGATAGAATTTGAGATAAAATATAATAATCGTTATCGCGATTACTCTCTTTAATTCGTGTTTGCATAATTTTTCTTTCCCATCATTTTCGCAAAAAAATGCGTTTAGAATAAGTGTTTTAGTTCTAAAACTCTTGTAGCGTGATTTAAAAGGTAACATAGACATAGAAAAAAGAGAAAGTTTTTCAAGGGAAAGAAAAGCAGTAGAGGAAACAGTAGTTCTCGAAGGAATGGAAGAGATTTTCTTAAAGATTTTATAAATTTAAAAACTACATATCTCTTGATTTTATTATAAAATTATTTATAAATTTCGTTAATCGTTTATAAAACTAATATATAAAATTTAAATTTTAAATTATATATATTAATTATATATATTTATATATCAATTATATTTATATATATTTAAATGTATTAATAGTATAATAAAATTTCATGGATTTAGCCGGTGCCTAATAACATTAAGAATGTTATTAACCCTAGGCTGTCACACTGGGTCACTGTGACCCAACGCAATTTTCGATGAGCTGCAGTTTAAAAACTAAGTGTCCAAAATTATTGAAAAAATTCTCAAATAAAGTTCAAACATAGAAAAATATATTTCAATTATAAAAAATTAATATTTTAATTATTTTTATTTGAAAAAAAATTGTGGAAAACAAATTCTTTTGTTTAAATTCACATTTTATTTGAAAAAGTCCGGATCATGGTGACCCGGTGTGACAGCCTAGGGTTAATGACAAATAAATCTTTCAATATTAATAATAAATTAATAATTATTACATTTTGCAGTAGAATCATAGACATAGTACTATGTCTATGAGTAGAATATAAATACATACTGTATAATGACATTTTTATTTTAATATTTTTTACAATAATAATATTAAAAATATATTAATTACATATAGTTTAGAATATAGTACAATATATGATATATATAGATGATAGTACAATATATATATATTATCTTGTACTTTTTCTTTTTATTTTTATAAAAAGATTTTACATTTTAAATTTAAACGTTATAATTCCTTTTTAAACAAGTGATATACATATACAAAATACAATAAAAAAATTAATATTTTTGTCAAGGTAATACTCCGTTAGACCTAACCATTTCAATATAATCATGTCGTGGTAACTAAAAAAAAACCAGAATATTTGTGTAAGTTCTAATATAATTTATACACATGTTGTGCTAAAAATATTTTTAATAAATATTTTTACACTTATACTTAGTTTGGCCACTGCCTAATAACATTAAGAATGTTAATAATGACTAAACTATTAATTAATGTTGTAATATTTATTTCTACGAAAATACCTCGTAGAGGCATATGGATCCTCACCTACGTTCCGTCGGTTCGCAGCCGACGACGCAGCAAACGTAGCCACACTCGTCCACATATCTGAGGTAAGTTTATATAACAATATGATAATATCTTTATAATAATCTTTATAATATATTTTATAATAATTTGATAATATCTTTTTTATCCCTTTAATTCTGGTTGAATACGCAGCTATTGTGGCACATATATCTCTGCCTTCGAATTTCACTGCCAGTAACTGGCAGTACTAAAAAATTTATATCTTTCCTATTTTGAAAAAATCATAATTGTTAAGCGACGTTCGATTTTGTTTCAAAGTGTATGTTACCAATGTTATCAGCGATAACAAGGTATCCGTATATTTTTGCGATTTTGGGGATGTAACGATAGTGTCGCACAGTAGCTTGCAGCCGTTGAAGAGTGATTTCATAAAGCTACCGTATCAAGCCGTGAAGGCTACACTTGTCGATAAGAAAATATATAGTTTTCCTTTATATCTCAAATCATTTTCTTTTTTTCACGTGAATTTTAACGATGATCTTTTTCTTTATAACATTGATCAGGAATAGAGCCGATGAATAGTGATTGGTCAGTAAATGATTGTTTCAGGTTTAAGGATTTAGTGCTTAATAAGGACTTTGTCTCAGTGGTTGCTGAATCGGTTTTTGATCACCTTTTGCTCGCCAACGGCACTGTACTGGGCTTAAGATTAATTGACGTCAGTACAGAAAAAGATATATTTATACTTCTTGTTAGATTATTTTTACACTTTTTTCTTTCTTTTATAAAGAAATAGAATATAGAGATGAAAGAAAAAGTAAAAAAGAGAAAGAAAGAAATGTAGGAAAAATTTGAAAAATGAAAAAGAAAAGGACGAAAGAAACAGGGGGATGAACAATCAAACGATATAAAATATTTTATAATCTTATATTAAGGAAATCAATATACAAACAATTAGATATTAATATTAAACAACATTTTTAAAATATGATTTTGATTGTATTTCATTGTTTTAAATTATTTTCCCTCGGATCGTTTATCTATTTATAATGTATTTTAATAGTTCAATTAAGATTAAAATATTTTACTATTTGTAGTTTAATTATTTGTATAATTAAATTACATAACTTTTACGTAATCATTTCAATTTATAATAGCATTATTTTGCATCACATTATTGTTCAATTCTACATTACTTTCTTCCACTTGTCGTGTCAACTCCTGTAATAATTGAAATTTAGAAAACATATCTTGCATGCAAAATTAATTGAACTTAACGATGAAATGGTTCCCTCACTGTATTGATCATATTTTCGTACTCTTGTTCGCATTGTGCTATCAGCGCATTCCTCAAACCCGAAGAATCTTTAGCATTCTCCCGTTCGTCCAGTTTCGAGGAAGAATCGGCAAAATCTGACTCGCCGTGCATTTTTAAAGTCTTCATCTTCAATCGTGCCTCTCTATTTTTCGCTTCTATCACTTTCTCTCTACGCGTCTCACGATCCAGAAGCTGAAGCAAAATCGATATAGTGTCATTGATCGTATTAATTCAGGAATATTAGAATAATCTGTTAAAAATATAATCTGTTTCTTTTATTTTCCTAAATGATTAAGCTATCATTCCACGGCAGCCATATTAAATTATGGTGACAGAAATGAGAAACTTAACAATATATAAATTTTTTCATCATATATCGAAATAGATTGATGCTTCGCATATATTATATTGACTGCAATAATTTTCTTTAAAAATATCAATATAATTGCACCAAAGAAAGCTTATCAAACACACTAGTATTTTTCTGTTCTATTAAAATTGTAAAAATATAGCTCATAGCGTTAAAAACTGATCATTTATATAATAATAATAATAATAATAAAATAATTACTTTTAATAAAAAATGTTGTTAAAAAATTAATACATTAATACAAGATATTATTACGTATAATCGAAATTGTATGCGTTTATTATTATAGATATACATATGTTATATAAATATATTATCTTACAATAATAAACAAAAAAGATTTTTTTATCAATCTTTCTATTGTTATCCGATATACGTTACCGCGGTTAACAGTAATTTATCGTTCTTTTGATTGACCGTTAAAGCTTCAGAAAATTCGAGTAGATAGGTCGAACCCTTTTTGTTCGCGACCGCAGCCAATTGTCCCTGTTCGTGTGGCCGTAAACACGTCAAGCTCTCGTCGCAGACCTTTAAACCAGATTGTTATTGTAAAGTTTCGAAATTACAGTCGTGTAAGTCGGGTTAACAATACCTTTACGCTAAGGACCGGACTGTCCTGTTGAATTAAGAAATCCCATACATCTAAAGTGCCGTCGGTTTTGATTAGATAATAGACAGAATAACGCGTGGCACTCCACGCGCCGCCAGTTAAAAAATCTCGATGACCACTGTAGGAATATTTAATTATTTCGTTAATTGTTTAACAAGTTTGCCGCACAAATTTCTTGTTTATTTTTAAAACGCTTACGGTGTCCACGCTATACAGGATTCTCTACAGTCTTCCGACCAGATTCTCGAAGTCCAGTCGCCGACTGTCAAAAAGTTTTTCACAAATGTCGGATTTCTCTCCAGACTTATAACCGGTCCGTATTGCGCCTTAAATCTCGTAGCAATCTTCTCACCAGGTGTTTTACCCTTGCGATTACCCGATATCACGATACCTGGACGACATTGGAATTATATCCTCATCGGCAATATTTTACAGATTCAAAATTCAACTAATTCAAAAGCTGAATTCTACACATTCGATGATTTGGTATTAATGTGACTGTAGACTTCGTATATCACTTACTTACACGATTGTTTAATATCGTGTAAATAAATCTTTTCCCGTTTTTGAAAATTATTTGTTATTCGCGATATCAATGTTTTACTTATAAAACAATTTATCTCGCTTTATTTGTCTATTTCTTATTTCTCGAAGAGTCTATAGAAACAGAGTAATTTCGAATATGTACAAGTATATATGATTCACCTAGCGGATTTATCATACCGTTTTCCAAACCACACATGAAACGCGTGCCAATTGACGGTTCGAATTGAAGAGCCGAAATGCCGATTGCTTTGTCTACATTCTGATCTTCCGGCTTCAGCAAGTCTATTACCAACGTCTCCGTCGGAATCTGCATTTTCCTGGTATCCCACCACTTTATCTACAAGATGAAATAGACAACGCAGGCCTATTGGATACAATAGATGTCTTGTGAATAACCGAAAAATTATATATATATATATATATATATATATATATATATATACACCTGTCCGTCTTTCGAAGCGCTAAAGAAGTCGGTACCGGTTTTGGAATTAATCCATAGGGTCTTATCGCAGGGATCCCGGTGGCTGAACTCTACCGAGCTGATATCCACCGCTTCCGATCCTCGCCTGATATCCCAGCAGGTTACCTGACCGGTCGCTAAACCACTTACCAAAACATTGCTGTCCTTAGGGTTGTATTCCAACGTCAGACTCGGACAAAACGGTTTTAACATCATGTAGGGATTGTTTGGGTTCTCTACGGAATAGAATTTTCCTTCCAGTATATTATTCGTCAACGCGATTGCTATTCGACTTCAATCGATTGTGCGTGCCCGACACGCACCTACCTCCCAGATGTACGACGCGTAATTGCCGCTGGAACTCTTCTTGAAATCTTCATTGCAGTAACTGGCCGCGAAACGATTACCTTGATCCGGTGACCATGACAGATGAGTAATCTGCCGTTTCGTTGTCAGAGGATCACGATAAACGTTCACCGTGCGCGAGAAGGCCCTCTGTATCAACGGGTTCGTCTCTACGTCTTCAAAGTACTGCTCGTAGATGTTGCAAGCGTTGTTTTGTAAAATGCAGTGCTCCATCGACTTGAAAAGAACGAAAGAGTCCCAATTCCGATCATTTCAAAAAGATTGACAAAAAAAGATAAAAAGATGAAACTTTTCTTTTACAGGTAACAATTGCAGCATCGTGTGGATGTACAGCTCATCCTTCTCGATTTTGCGTCTATACCTGACCGTCTGTTCCAAATCTTTCATGTTTATATCCTTCGGCCAGCCGCCCTCATAATGAAACATCTTGTTGTCTTTGTATGTTGCGGTAGTCGTATTTACCTGCGACATAAGTTCTATGCATCTATTGTGACAATGTATTTTTCACAAAAATATTGCAAAGAAATGTATCATACCTCGTGAACTGCGTAAACTTTACCAAATTGTGTAGAATGTGTAACGGGATCCATTCTGACATAATTGCTCATCAACGACGGATTTGACTTGATTTCCACCTCGGTCTTGTCGAAGTCGGAAAAATTGCATTCCTTTCCAAAATGCAATCTTTTCCTCGTATAAGCATATTCCGTATTCATTGTATATAATAAATAATTGCGGAATTATAGAACGGAGAAAAGAGGAGACATACACCCTATAAGCGCATAATATTATATAATATTTAAGATATATTCAAGATATATTTTTAGAAGATATGATATTCTAAGAATATACCTTAAATATTATATAATATTATGCGCTTATAGGGCAGATCCGGATATACTCATAAAAATTGTTCAGTATTTGATATTCAAAACTTTATTTTCACCTCTTAACAAATAGCACTTTTAGAGTCGAACACAATGAGAAAAAAAATAATATATGAGAGATAAAACTAAAAATTATGTTATAGTAAAAGAAATACAACTCTATGTATTTCCTTATATTTTTCACCGTTCATCTAATAGAGTTCTATTTTCGCAAAAGATAAATAGATATCAATTAAGCGTACATACATGGTGGTTTCTATAGTAACACAGAATATATATGGCATGAGACTTGGCTCAATCGGTTCTCACTAAAACTGGCACTTTGGGATTTAAACCCTGATGAAGGACAAACATTGTCTTGTACACCAACGCATATTCCGCGTTCGTAGGCTCCACGTTTGACTTGACAGTAGGTATTAAATCACGTAAAATAATGAAGATCAGCTTATTCAGATATTCCGTACGCTGTAATTTTTGTATCGCTTCGTACAACGATAACAATTGCTTCCTGTTACGATATCTTATGTTGTACGCTCGGGAAAAATCTGAAACGTTAAATCGAAATAAAATATATTTGAGCGAAATTAAAAATTAAGTATTCAAAAAACCGATGTATGTATATATAAAGTATAAATTTACTTTCAAAATGTTCTATACAGGAGACATTCCATATACCGTTCGACATCCAGCCTCTTGCCAAAGAAAAATTATAAAATGGTGTTTTCGCAGGTTTTACAACATTTTTGATGTTATATTGCTTTAAAGAAGCTGCTAATTGATCGAGAGTACTCTTCATATCATTCAGTTGAGTTGAGTTTAAAAATTCATTAAAAATTTTACTAAATATAGATATTGATTCAGCTGCTGTTTTAAGCAAATGATGCTCTTGTGGTAAACAATCTTGGGAATTCTGTGTGACGTAAAAATAAAAAATCACAAATATAAAAATAATTTTATATAGTTTTAAAAATACGTATTTTCTCTTGCACTAATTTTCTCTTTTACTTACCATCGTTTCGAATTCTCTTAGAAAAGCATCAAGTGATTTCCCGTATCTATCTTCTTTAATATCGTTTGAGTCATTATTTTCAGTCTTTAAAAATGCATGATAAGATCTCGATACTTTAACAATATCATTCGGTACATTAAAATATCGCAGTGCTTCTACTACGTCTATCGTTGCGATCCGTTCTTGTACAAATTGATGCGCGTTATCTCCATGTAATGGACAATCAATTCTAGCACGGTCGGGAGAAGGAATTAACGCACTCTCGGTAGGTTGTCGCGCTATTTTGCGTATTAAATCGTTCAATTCAGCAGCTGATGCTTCAGGCGTTAAAGACTTTCTTGACTGAAATAAAAACGCGCACAATAAAATAATTTTATATTAAAACTTTATATATACTCTTTATATACATATATTTAATAAATATATATAATAAAGAAATATATATATATATATATATATATCTATATATTTAAACATGTGTATATTATATTACATACATTTTGCGGATCGTCATTAAAATTATTACGTCCAGCTTGTAATTTATTCGTTGAACTTATCTTTTTAACGTGTAATTTATTTTCTAGTATAAAATTTTTTCCCCTCTTTGATTTTGCCGCAACCTTTGTAGGTGACGTTTTCGATTTTACGTCTTGTATTTTCTTATCAGTTGCATCACTTTGTTTCGCACTGTCAATAGATTTTAGGGATGTAAATTTTCTCGCCATGTCGTTACCCGTTACTTTGTCGGTTTTAGCTTGTACAGTTTTTTTAGCGTCAAAACTCTTCACGACATTCGCCTTTTGCGTCGAAATATTATTTTTTGATATTTTTTTACGGTCGTTAACTAACATAAGATTGGACGAATAAACATGTTCAATCGAATCTTTCCTCCAAAATTTTTTCTTCGACGAAGTTACATTAAGCTTCAACTTTTCCCGCAATTCTTGTGCCAGAATTATTGCTCGTCCTATCCCCGCAGCGATTTCCTCAGTTTCGTTTTCATTCGCAATCTAATTAATGACAAGTATAAAACAAATATTTATATATACATATATAAATTATATAAACAAATATATATATATATATATATACATATATATATATAAATACACACATATATATATATACATATATATAATAATGGATGGATTATCATACTTTGTAACAATTACAAATGCCCTCGTCATTTATTTGTTTTTCGACAACGGTCTTCACTTGCCACGGCTTTAAGACGAATGCTGCTTCATCGCAGTCCATTTTCAGTATCTGTTTCACTTCCTCCGTAATTAACAAAGTGTCGTGTAACAATTCGTACAAATTTGACAAATTCAACATATGACCTGTTATTTCCATTTGTCCGCGATCCTAATAAAAAATATAAACGTAACATTATTATAGAAGAATGATAGAAAAAAATAAAATGTTTGCCACTCAAAGTGTTAATTTTCGTACGTAACATAATTATTGCTTTAAGCAATAAGATAGTACACATAAGTACTTGTTTATATGAATTATTATATAATCGGTGTGATTACTCGTCACACTGTTGCATATTTACGCAAACGCGCAAATCATATATTACTTGCTGAACGCAAGGCAAATACGCGAGTTTGATAACTCACGTGTAAAAAACGAATTCAAAACTATATTTGTAGGTATGTGTATACATTACATACAGTATAAAACATATATTTATAATTTATACCTTATAGTATAATGATAATAAAATAGACATAAACCAGAATAGAATAGTATCTTTCATATATTAAGAATAATATATAATAAAGACTTGATAGTGTGTATATATATATATGTATATATATAATTTACTTTTCTCTTTTCTCCTTTTTCGACAATATGTGCCTCATTGCTAATTTTTTTTCCTAGAGTTTCAGTCAATCAAAAACTAGAACATTGAAAACAACTGTCTATCCTAACTATATATATCTAAAACCATCACCAGCCGTGATAGTTTTAAAAATGCTGTAAATTGGAAATGTACTTGTAAACCACTAGCTCTTGCACTGCCCGAAGACTTGCTTTCGTTTGCGCGCAGCAACGAGCAATAAACCGCTTATATGTGTTGATAAAAATAAATTTTTATAAAAAATAAAATATGATTCATGATTTTTTCAAATTTGCTTAAATGATTCACTCTCCGGTATTAAAAACATTTGTGGAGAGATAAAAGCGCAAAACTATATAAATGTCGCATATCCAGAGGATAGAGAGTCACGTCAAAACTCGAGTCAATAAAATGATATAATCGTGTAAAAATATATATTTCAGATATCATTATCGAGCATTTTAAAAGCTTCAAGTATATTTTTATGATTTACTGCTTATACAATTTATTTTTTTACTATTTAAAAGATAAAATGTTTGTGCATTGCAACATTTGAGCTCGAAATTGTGACACTAACTCTCTGTGTGAAACTGCAAACGTATAATAATTTTCTATATAAATTGTACACATTTACGACAACTTATTTTCTAAAGTAACGAATGTGTGAGAATGCATCACTGAGAATTATGTATATCATAGTAAATGAAGTATTTTTTTGTAAAGCGGGAAAAATTAGAGTTCATTGACTGGATGCAGGAAATATAAAAGACAAGTCAATGTTGATTTTACTTCTTATAATAATGATTATGTGCGTTTACAACTCGTCCTTCCTTGGCACATCGTCGTCTTCGTCCTCTTCTTGAGCCTGTGATGAAATAAAAAATATGAGCAACACAGAAGAAAATCACTCGTCAAATTCGTCAATGAAAATATAGCGGGGACAGTAGATAATTTACCATCTTTCTCTCTCTCTCTCTTTTAAAATTTAAAATATTTGTATTGCTTTTCTTTCACAATTCAAATATAATTCCATGACATACCTCTTCCGCAGCTTGACCATATTCTCCATCGCTTTCGATAAATTTGGAAAGACCTTCGAGTGTCCTTTCACCGTTATAGCTTACAGCCTAAGAGCACAAAAGTTATTGAAATAAACGTATTCTAAAGTCACAAAGTGAATGGAAGCGAAATTCGTACCTCATTTGTCTCTTTCTTGTATAACGTGAGTGTGGGGAAACTGGTGATCTTTACATCTTCCAATTCGTTAGCAGTGGCATCCATTTTAGCGATAACCAACTTGTCATTGTCCTTATATTTTTCACCAAGCTGAAATCAACGCTTTAGCGATGTAACA
This sequence comes from Anoplolepis gracilipes, assembly GCF_047496725.1. NCBI lineage: Eukaryota > Metazoa > Arthropoda > Insecta > Hymenoptera > Formicidae > Anoplolepis > Anoplolepis gracilipes. The sequence continues at coordinate 11,066,691 of NC_132971.1, read as the reverse complement.
AAGCTACACACCGAAATTAATAGCGTTTATGAATTTTAACGAAAAGAGGAAACATACTTGATCATAAATGGGTACGAGCTGCTGACAATGACCACACCAAGGTGCATAGAATTCAACAAGAACGTCCTTCTCCTTGTCAAAGGCAACTTCGTGGAAGTTAGTGCCGACGAGGACTTTAACCGGGTTCTTATCCCAATCCTCGGGCAGATCTTGCGTAAGTAGGTGCCGTTTCAATTTGCCCTCCACAAAAGCGCTGACGAATTCCAGGATATTTTCAGCGGTTATTTCTGGATTTTCAGGCTTATATTTCGCCATGTCCTGCTCGAGCTTAATAAGCCGCATAGCTGGTACATTTTCCTTCTTCAAGCCGAAGAATTCGAGAATACGTTCGTGATCAGTCTCATCACAGTCGATCGTCACGAACAGGACCTACGTTCCGATATTTTAAAGTGATATTTTAATTAATTTTTCTGAAAATAATCTCCAAGAGTATAATGTACAAATATATTTCATACCTCGCCGCGATATTTTTTCGCTGGCTCTCGAATTCCATCAATGTGTTTTTCAAAATGACCAGCTTCCTTGCTGAGGAAGACTAGCAAGTGACTCTTAACGTCTCCGCTGAAAATCTTCTGCGCTGTGTCTTGGTTAAATTCGACGACCAGAGGTAACGAGTGTACGGAAATAAAGTTTTGTACATCTTTAATGGTAACTTCTCCGTCGTAGACGGCCTTTCCTTCGTCAAACTACAAAGAATAAAAAATTAAAGTGTTTGCGAATTCTTATCTTAAAAAATGGAAATAAATTTTGCTTGAAATTGTTCTTACAATACAGTAATGTAGACATACCTTCTTGAATAGCACAATCTTTCCATCTTCAACCTCATATTCCTTTAACACTTCATCGGCGCTAGTAATACCAAACACTTGATCATCCACACTGCTACCAACTTCCAAGAACACTTTGGCGGCATCATTTGTGACATCCTAATAAAGTCAATAATATACATATATGAAGAGCAAAATACATTAAGAAAGTTGCTACTGTATCAGATTTTGATCATTACAATATATAATAAAATACAAGCAATTTTATACATTAGTCAGGTAATAATAAACATACATAAATTACATAGCGACAAATAAACCAAAGAGATACGTTTAACAATATTTTATGATTGTTATACCTTAAAGAATCCAACAATAGAGACATTGTGTGCCTCGATAAATGCTTTTGCCTCGTCGACTGTCGGCAAATCTTTGGCAGGCGGACCAATCTTTTTATTTAGCCAGTTGACAATGTCATCAGCTTGACGGCCACCGGTATATTCGCTCGGGATTCCTTTACGATAAAATTTGAGAGTGGGATATCCCCTCACTCCGTGCTTCTCGGCGAGTTGTGTTTCAACTGTTGCATCTACCTTGCCTAATTTAATTGATGATTTAGCATCTTCCAGTTTCTTTGCTGCTTTAGCATATTCAGGTGCTAAAGCTTTGCAATGTCCGCACCATGGAGCATCTGTGATAGTATAAAAGAAATATGTTAATGTTCATATTTTGATATTGTACCAAAATACAAGACTTATTATTATCCAAGAAAAATTTTATTGACAATAATCCTTCACAGCACTATAAATTTTTTTATTTTATTTCTTATTTTTACTATAATTTTGAGAATGATATAATCAAATATATAAAACATCATAACTCTACTGAATTTAGAAAGATTATAAAGAAAAGATTCTCAAGGAATTCTTTTCTATATTAAGGCTTTTATTTAATAAAATAAAATAAAAATAAAAATATCAGATTATCATCCTATGACTTTATAAGTTAAAAGATATCATATATCTTTCAGATATATATTTGTACTATTGAATTACACGAATACCATATGGTATACCATATTAATCATGTAAGTCGACAAAATGGCAATTAGTGATTTAAAAAATGATAAAATTGATAAAAATGATGCATTAATCTCTCGATCTCAGTTGATGACACAATTAATTCGATTTGATTAAACCTGGTCACGATGGATAAATTTGGAATCATTCTGTTCGTGGACACTGTTCGATTACCGGCAATCGTCATCATCATTATTATTATGGAATCATAATTGATGCCATCCGACATCTCGGTCCGATCACGGACTTTACAGAAGAAATGTATAACGGTAAAAAAAAATACCAAGATAGAGGCCTGTCCTTGTCTCATTTTTGCACTTTCCTACACTTAGACAAAATAAACGCGTGGGTCTGCGTTTTATTATTGGGCGAAGAGTCATCAAGAACGTATACGAAATAGTCACTGAAAGGCATTTTACGAGATGAAAATCTCGTAAACATCTTATTGATAAGAATTTCATAGATATTATGGTCAAAATGGATATTTATTTTTTTTTTGTCATTTTTTCGCTTTTTTCTATGATCATGTGGACTAAAGGTGTTACAGGCTTCATCTTTCGAATATCATCGAAAAAGAGGAGAGGAAGAAGAATAAGACTAAATTGTAGGAAATCACACTGAATGTGGCCGAAATCTTAGGTCGACCTCGTGTACCGCTGCTACCGGTCTCCCGTTATCTCTCCTCGAAGATACTCGAGTGATGACGTGTACGGTGTTCGTGCCTCACATCTGGATCGCACGAGTCAAACCGGCAAACTACGCATCTCGGCGTAGGAGTTGCGAAGGATAAATTTCAATAAACTTCTCAACTCCCCTTTTTAATCATACGTAACTCTGTTACATTATTTTCCGTAAAGAGAATCGTATTATATTTTTTCTTCATCTTTGTAATCGCGAAGCGTGAATAGTCCCATCCCGAGTACAGAAAGTGCAGATGGACCGGTGTAGCTCCTTTGGAGCAACAGATATACCCCGAAGAGAAAGAAGGTACAAATACATGAGATATATATATACATCTATATATATATATATACACACATATATATATATATATATACATGTGTGTATATATATATCTCTATATATACTTACAGAACTCGAGGAGTACGAACTCGTTGTCCTGGATGACGCTGTCGAAGTTATCCTTGGTAACCACCAAGACACCCTCGTCGACCTCGACCTTGGCGAGACAGGCCGCGGCCAGGAAAAGCGTCGCGAAACCAAATTCGCCGATAAAACCTTTCATGCTGATCTGTCTTTTTCTTGTTGCCCGCAACACTCTCTTCTCGTCACTGATTCCTTCGGAGAACCGAGTCGAAATAATACGTTCACCTCGCTGACGCAGACTGCGATGACGGCAACGATGAAGGGATAATGAAGGAAGACACCATCCACGAGGAACGCGCGACGAATGAGCGGACGCGACGCTGCGTCGGCGGGCAATAGGCTCGCGCTTTCATACGCGTGGCATCGTCCTCATCGTGGGGGCCGCTGATTGGTTGATCCGGCCGCGGTCGGCCATCGGCCATGTGTGTCGTGTCTCATCCGCGCGAGCACGTCAACATACGTCAAAGCCCAACGTTACCCTCCGGCGAGAGATATAGCCGCGATTTCCGGCGGAGATCGCGTTTTCATCTCGGACGATAAGACACTCGTTGTCAGCGAATCGAGAGATAACGTGGATTTGAAGTTAAAAACAAATTTTGCATGGGACAGTGTAAATATATATTTTATTAGAAAAATATGCAATTTTATTCTGAAATAAATTCCTGCGGTTTTCACCATTCAGATGCGGTGAAACGATTCTGGAATAATTGACAAAGTATATATTATATATTGTTCGAAATAAAATATATTTTCTAAAAAATGAAAAATATTACGATGTAATACTCGCAAGTATTATTCAACTTTTAGAACATAATTTAAATAATAATATTCTATAATTTATTTTCAAAATTATTATTTGAGATGGTATTATTCGAATAATTCATATTTTTGTTGTAAATAATATAATTATAATCTTAAATCATTATTTATTTTTATCGACAGAGGAAATATCTCTGTCGTATCAGCCATGCTGGACAAATGGGATGAATGTCAAGATGCCGGCGTTGATACAGGTTATGTTCTATGTACAGAAAATCTACAATACATGTAACGTAAATTATAGATTTCCAGGCACAATTACAGTGTACAATCAGTAGATATCGAAACAGTATAAAATAATATTAGTGATGCAGCGATGCAGTCTAAAGCAGACGAAAACAGGAGAAAAGTTAATGAACAAACTTAATTGTCAAGCCTACTGGGCCTGTAAATATTACAAAAGCTACAGTAAATAAAATTTGTCCAATTTAGATTCAAATTTAAATAAGATCTTAACCATAATTCATATTTTGATATTTGTTACAGTCATACGATTGAAGCAATGGCAAAACGACGAGTACAGCTGATGAAAATTCACGCCCTAACAAGATTCTGTCCTGCGAAGAAACTGTATAATGATCACTTATTTAAAACATCCAAGGTATCTTTGATTATTTAAGCGAATGAAAGAATTTTAATGATTAGATAAATTTTAGCATCTTTGGTCTCATACTTTTGTTATTTTTTATTTTAAAGAACGTTATTATTGCCAAGAAATCTTAATACTCTTGAAGAATATGTTTTTTATAAAATATTAAAACATTACATGTTTCTGAAATATAAGAAGAAATGAGATAAATATAATCTTACGATCCCAAGATATTATTATGATTTTAATATAAATATTATTTACCACAAAGTTGGATAAAATCCTTCCTTGAATCTCTAAATAGTATTTTTTTTTTAAATCAAAGAATTGTTTTACAATAAGGAAAGAAGTTATCTGTCTGTAACTGCATAATATTTAATTTTAATTTAATTGGAAGATTCAATCTGCATTTTATATTCAGTAATAATACAAGCACAAGACACCAGTATATGATTATGGATTATGTAATTGTCGCGTTAAGACAGAAATTCCCGAAATAAATGCAGCCACGAAGGCTATAATATTGGCGACGATAGTGCTTCATTATCGTGGTCGACCAGTACAAAGTCACTTCCGTGATTTATTTTCGCGCATCATCTCAGACGTTTCAACCCCGAGACATTAGCGTTTTACTGAAGATTTTCATTATTAATAATGCATATATATTTAGTGCAAACACGCGCGTACATATAATTCGTATATTACATAAGTAAAATATAATGGCATCAATATTTTGTGCTGTGCATAATTCATGTTCCTAAATTATATCATAATTCTTAGAAAAATGTTGATGATCTATATTCTATATTAATAAATCCGCAACTCTGAGGTAATTAATAATTATAATAATATAGTCACTCTTTATTTGTTAAGATAATGATGCATAAGGTAACGTCGGAGATATACACGGAAAACGATCACATTTCTGAAAAGCTCGACAGTGGCAGTGAGTTGCACTTTCTTCTTTAATTTGGTATAATATTTTTGGACTTCCAAATATAAATTTAAATGTGCAAATGTGTTAAGACACGCCCCAATTAATTTCAGATACAGTAACCAAATTCACTTTTAAATGTCCATCATATATGATCGACTCGAGATCAGCGGAAAAAACGTTAAATTATGATAGCGACGACGATCTGGATGTGGAGAGAGGTAAAGAAGGAACGTTTCAGATAGGTACGGAATTAATTACCGCCTCGCGCACGTGCTGTTGCACATCCGTATCTAACGGATTGCGTATTTACAGAACACAGCGTATCCACGGATCTCAATTTAGTCGGTTTGCAAGTGTGGAGAGGCGCTTTCCTGTTAGCCGACTATATCCTATCGCATCCGGACTTGTTTAAGGACCAAACAATTCTGGAATTAGGATCCGGAGTTGGTCTGACCAGCATTGTAGCGAGTTATTTGGCCAAGGAAGTCATTTGCACAGGTAATACATATACAAATATTTCTATTAAAAGCTTCAGCCTTATTCATCTGAAAATTTCAGACATCAATGCGGGTGATATTTTGAATCTAATCGAACGGAATTTTCTGAGAAATCACTCGTACGTCAGATCCGGTTATCACATCAAGGAAGTGAATTTCTTAAACCTAGGATGGTCGAAGAAATTAGAGGAGAAATTACAGAGTGCAAATATCGTATTGGCTGCGGATGGTAAATTTAATAATTCTGTATTTTGCGATAACAAATGTAAAAGATAGAAAAAAAAGATAAAAGGAATTGTAATGTTATTATAATGATATGGAATATTATTCTTTTTGGTTCTTGCAGTGATTTACGATGACAAGATTACGGATGGATTTGTCCGCACATTGTCAAAACTTTTACACACGAAGAAAAAAAAGATCATTTACATCGCATTGGAGAAGCGATATGTCTTCACTATCGCCGACTTGGACACTACCGCTCCGATGTACGAGGAATTTTTACGTTGCGTCGAAAAATACAAAACGAACTGGTCTGTAGATTATATTAATATAGATTTCCCACGCTATTTCAAATACGATAGAGTCAAACATTTGGTTTTAATGAAGATACAAAACAATATAAGATCTATTGCGTATGTATAGAACAACTTACATTCTTAATAAGGTACGCGAGTAACACAATATATATATATATGCGATATAACATATATTATATAAAATATTCACGTCAGTATTACAAATAGAAAGACAGAGCTCAAAGTTGCCAGATTAAAAAATTAAGATTTTTTTCGTAGATGTATTACTTATATCTAACGAAATATATAGCATCACAATTAATGTAAGTTGTGTAAAAAGTAATTGTCTACTTAAAACAAGTCACTTCTTGGGTATTGTTTTCGTCAACATATGTGCATAAAATGATTAAACGATAAAAATTTTGCACAATTTATAAACAAGATTAAGCTTAAGTTAGGATGTTATATAATATGTAGAAATCTCTTCTCTTTAATCCTTCGATTAAAAACGGTTAATTTAAGGATTAATAAGAAGAAAATACTCAGATTGTTTCTGAAAATGACAGTTATGTGATATAGATTTCTCACGTCCACATTTTTATTTTTCATCGTTTACTTTCTTATTTACAACCTATTATAGATAATATTATTGGACAGTGAATTGGAAGTCGATCGAAGAGAACGATAATTCCGTTAAGCTTAAAAATGCCCCGGCATTTGATCGGCGGCGTATATGTTCTAGGAATAAAAAAATTTCATTAGACTACCTACAATGTAAAGAAGACAGTATGTATATATAAAGGAATGTAAGCGCTTCTTCGAACGACCGCGGCAGTAGAGGTTGTAATATGTTACACGTAAAATTCATAACAGTTCTAGTATACTAGTTGATATACTAGAGATCTGAACCGCCAAGAGTATGTTACACACGCGAAAGAACGACGATCGCCAGAAGGATTAATAGTTGATTAATAGAATGCAAATGATCGATTAATCTTATTAATCCGAAGCAAGAATATAATAATTGATTACGCGTGAACTTCAGAACAAGTGATTATTCGATCTCCTGAATCGTCGATCGTCGTTCCGCGGATTCAGATCTACACTTGGTTTGGTAAAAAGGCACTTTCACTCTACCGATCCGTCTCTCTCGATGTAGAAAATGTATAATTTACAGCCTCACAATTTTCTTTGTTTTCAATATACTTTTATGTGTACGTATATACATGTACACACGTATATAAATACACGCTCGCGGAAATCTCGGAAATTGCAAACATAACATTTTGTCATCACATTCAGCGTCATACACCTTACTCCTTTTTCTCCCCTGCCCTTTCGAGAAAAAAAAATTGAAATCAGAAAAAGTTTATAACGTTCACCTACAATCAATCTGCTATAAAAAGTATGCACATTCCTAGATAAAAAATAATCGATTATTGAAATATATCGTGGTGTGTGAAACATTTTATGATTTTGATTACCTCGCAGAAAGTAAAATTAGATTTTTGTTTTCATTTTATTTGTGAATAAAGAGAAATCGTTCATTAAATCCTAAGATTCTTTGTTCTTCGCGTTTGTCTGCTACAACATGTGACAAAATGATTCTGCGTTATTTCTGAAACATAGTGATTTCGCGAGTTTTATGAATCAGTTGTATACCGAAAAGAATCTATCGGAAATGCCATGTATATAAAAGCTTTAAAAAAAATGAAGTAATAAAACATCATTGACTAGAGGAAAAAAAGAGGAAAAAATAATGTATATGATAAAAGTTGCACGCCCGCGAGAGGCATCGTTCATTTATTGTTCGCGATCGGAATCATCGACACAGAGACGAACAGGATAGAGTCGTTCGCTGGGTATTCTCTTCCCCGCTTTCTCTATTCTTGATTCGTCTATATATACGTATAATCATTTACAGCTTTAAATTAAATCTCGAAAATCAAATCTAACTAAAACGATAATCATTCGGTTCATTTAATAATTTCAATTGCATCTTATTTATATTACTTGCAACAAATACTGTACAAAAAAAAAGAAAAAGTACAACTTGCATTACAAATGCGCGAGATCGGTCTTATTGTTACCGATGTCAGTAACTTATTAAAAGCTACCTTCATTCGCGGACGGTTTCTGGCTGGCGGCGACGCTCGCCGCCGGCGCATCGCGTCCAGGACCAATTTTCGCCATTGATTATTCAGCGGTATTCTTTTGCTCTCGCTTGCGTCGATTAGTAGCACAGCTTCTGCTCTCTTTGTCACTTGCACTATACAGTTTGTACTTTTGCGCATTTGCCGCCGGTGGATCATCACTCAACGATATTCCAAATTTCACTCTAATCGGATAACACCGCACGTTAAACTATTGCAATCTCACTCCGAGATGCTCCGTGTCAAAGGAGGTCGCTCCTGCAGAATTTTCGCCGATAAACGGACTTCCGCATCGAACTATCGTGAATAAGTCTTGTTGTCTGACAAGGACGACGAGCACGCCATTACTGTCAATTAAATGCTGCTTATGTGTTGTGCACATTATTGTGTATGCTCTTAACGTTTTGCGAGCTGGGTGAACTCAACGGTAACGAAGCGGTCGTCTTTCGCCTGGCGTTTGTCGACGAGTTCGACGAGCCGTCATTGCCGAAGCTGATTTTGACGCCACTCGACATACCGCCGATTTTGGATGCATCCTGTTGCATTAATTGTGCACCCACAGCTCTCCAATGCTCCACCTGGGCCTCATGTGACTTTTGCAACACCTTACGCACATCTCCGTCCTCGCCGCCCTCCTTCATAATCTCCTGCAGCTTCTGTATAGTCTGGTACAGTATCACCGGACTGATCAATCCGAAATCGAACAGACTGCACATGTGCAGCACAAAATTGCGATAGAGGTTCTTCATGAGCAGCTCCTTTCCCTTACTCTCTAAGAACATTTGGCAAGCTAGTGGTATCTGGCAGTCTCCCACATATCCATGCTTCATTACATGTAGGTTCCACATCTTCATCAGCTCCTTCTCGCCCTCGTTCACGTCCGTGAAGTCGTCAATCATCATCATCGTCTTTGTTTGCAACCATTTGGGATCATTTTCACCTTCGGAATCAACGTCCATCTCTTTGGGGTATATAGGCAGACATGTCACGGTATGATGATACAACCTAAAGAACATAAGCAGGTTTTATAATGAAAGATTATTTGTGCTGTAACTTTTGATTGTTCATTGTATTAGTAACGCTTACCTATTGTGACCTGTGATGTACGGTCTCTGGCTCTCGAACTCGTTTTCGTCAAGCTCCAGAAACTCAGACAGGCTCGGTTTCGTTCTCTTCGGACGGCACACCAAAATATTTGTCACGCTCGTGCGCCTGGTTGGTCCTGTCCTTGAAAAAGGTACACTAGACGGTTGGGAAATTAATTCGTGAGGACTACCTGCATACGAACCATCATAGCATTCGTTTATTGCTACGTCTATTCGGGCACCTTGTGGAATTGGCTGGAAAAAAAGCATATATAGTGAATTAATTTAATGATGTGCAAGCCATGATAGTAATGCTTGCATTTTTCTTTTATTGATTGCAGCCTTCATTAGTCTCATCCTTTTCAGTTCCATTGTATTAAGTCGATTGTTCATTTCTCTTTAAACATATATTTATTACATATCCACATTATTCATAAAAAATATTGTAACTGCAAAGCTCTAATCTTTCAAGAACATTATTAATATCTTTGAAAAATAAGGGCACCCAAATATCCAGAAATTACAATATTTTTCACTACATATAAATGTAAATTGTATTTATTATTTATATAAGTATGAATCGAGCTTACCACGTATGTGAATGTGAATCGCGAATGACACAGTTTCAAGTGCTTTAATAATGAATAGAGTTTTCCACAATCCAACGAGCACCAGGGGCAGTGTAGGTCTTCGCAGGCCTCCGTCTGTTGCCGGCTATTATTATTGTACAAAAATTGATAGACTATCTGCTGAGTTCCGTTAGCATTAGCATTAGCATCCACCTTTTCGTTGGAGACACTCATCCTCGATGAAGGTGTCAGCGGACTAGGCGTTGGCAGTGTCGCGTTATTGTTATTGTTTGTGCTACTATTATTATTGTGATTAACAGAAGAGGAACGCTCGAAACCAGCTGAAAAGATTATAGTAAAGAGTACTAGTATAGTAATACATTTTTTTTGTTTGATACGGACACGTTACATCATAAATTACACGCGTGCACGATAACTAAAAACAACTGACCATTGGCTGATCGATTTTCTTTATTGTCGCCGCTCGGTATCGAAGATATTGGCGACGGTCTGTCGACTAAACCGTTGCTTGGCTCCATAGTCCAGCTGAGCCGGAACTTTAATGTCGGTCCCTGCTTGAACATCTCGAATGGTTCGCAGTCCTTGATGTCGACTACAGTCTCCCAAGAATTGTGCTTCTTAGGACTGGACCTAATGTTGGTTTGCACCTCTTGCAGACCCAACTCGTATTCACCATCCGTCAACAGACACCGATTGTGTTTGTCATAGACAGTGAGTTCTGAGCCGTACTGTTTTACTTCATCGCCGGTTTTGATCGAGCCCGTAGACGATTTACGACGTTTTTGAGCTGGTTCTGAATAAAAAAAAAAAAAAAAAAGACAATTTGAAGCAGACAGGTATTATTTTTTACTCGCGAGCGTACGTACCTTCTAAATCACAGTTAGTTATAAGGCAGCCATTGTTAGACATGCAATAAACCCTGAGCAAGAGCATGTAAGTTTTCGCTATATGACCGTTGTTTAAGCTAAAAGATTCATTGGGTATGGAAATCGTGGGTGCTTTCGGCGGAGGCTGACTCTCAGATGGGTTGATTGGGACCTCGCTTGTACCGACTGAAACCTAAACACACAAATATCGTGTATTAATTAAGAGTCTATTAATAAAAAGTCTGATTTTAAACTTGCGTTTTGTGTATGTGTGTGTGTGTGTGTGTACATAAAACTGTTACTTCAAATCCCATATAAACTCAAACTTACTTGCATGATAGGTGAGCTGACATCTTTCCTTTTCTTGTGACAGATTTTTAACAACAATGTTTCCACTTTGACTGGCTCTTGCGATATCTCAACTACAATTACATATTACAACTTTAAAAAGCATAATCATTATGTGAAATGCCTCATCGAATATTGCCTAAATTTCTTGAACAAAAAAAGTGTGAGATTAATCGAGATGTACCTCTTTTGTCATAAAATCCTAAAAACGTAAGAGTCATGTATCCGCGGACGCCGAGATTCTGTTCTTGCTTCTTTTTCGCTAATAGCTTATCTAGAATCGTGTCAATCTTAAATCCTCGCCGTGATTTGTGACTTCTGGACATACGTTGTCGCATATACGTTAAGTTTCTGTATAGAAATATTGGCTAAAAAGAAAAAAAAAAATCAGTTTTTAATGTACATTCATTAGACAAAATACTCGGTAGTCTTAAATAATTTAAATTTTTATAATATAACTTATAATTAAATTTTATACCCACCACACAAATTTTACATAGCAATTCTGAGAAGCGTGTAAATATGTAAATCTCGACTTGGCCAAAAAAATATATTTTAACTTACCTTTAACAAATGCTTGGTAAATTTCAATTTAACATTACGTATACATTTTAACTATTTATTTCCTTTTGTATTTTTGTTTCATTTAAACTGTTATTACACCAAAGACACATATAAAAAAATTATATGCATATATAACAGAACCAAACAAGATGTACAATTAACACTTTGAGGGCAACACAAATTAAAATTATATGATACAAAGATTAAAATAGAATATTGTCTACTCACTGAAATTTGGTTTCTTGTGCGGAGGAACCGGTAAATCTGCGTTGGTTCTGAAAACAAAAAAATATTAAAGTTACAAAAGGAAAAATATTAAAACTGCATTAGATCTAAAGTGTACGTGATATAAACTATAGATTTTCAACACGGCAATGAACTATGGCAATGAATATCAGAACACAGTCTAAGATGTTTTATAAGTAGAAACTAGAAACAATTGCTAGTTGAATATTAAAATATTAAAATATCTTGATTAAATATAAACTAGTTTTCCTGGTTATATTTTGTAATCTTTATGCAATAATTTTTATCTGTTAGCTGTCAATCACATGAATTTATGAAAATTAAAAAAGCAGTACTCTTATAGTTAAATTTCTTTTTTTAATTTTATTACAAGCTTGCACTTTGGAATATAACAAATAAAGAAAAGAAAATTCTACTGTATACTTATTGTACATAATTTAATTGTAAGATATAAATAATTATGAAATAATGATAAAAAATATATGTAGATAAAAAATAAATTATAAAAAAGAACTTTCTTATACTTTAAAATTATAAAATATAGAAAACTAAATAACTATAGAATATTTAAAAAAAATAATTAACTATAGTTTATAAATAAATTATAAAATTATTTATACGTACAAAAAGGTATTTATTTTATTACATTATATGAAAATAAGTTTTTCGTACATATTTGTAACTTTAAATTTTTTTCATCGAAAATAACATTTTATTTTTACTTCTACCATTCAACTTTCTTAGTACGAAATCGAATCCCTAGATGGCTACAAGACTGACTGCTATCTCGAAATTAGAAAACATATACGAGCATTTAAAGAAGATACTGCACAAGAGAATAACCGATCCTTCAATCAGGTATCAAATGGGAGATGATGAATGGGTTTGCTCAAAATTATTTGAGACTCCTGCAACCTATTTTGTTACGACACTAGCAGGCAAAACCTCTCTGATCCCACCTTTTTATTCTATTTATAAAAATAAATATCAGCAAAACCTTTTAAAAGGACTTACAAAAACAAATTTTGTATGTTACGTTTCAATTCTAGAAGTAAAACTGAATACGAACTATGCAAACTACTACTTATACATAAACCAGTAAATGTGCGTTTAATTTTCTTTATTAAACATGTGTCAATATCTATCTTTCCGTAATTCTAGCAATTATTATGAAAGACATAATTCGTATTAAAGAGAGCCTAGGTTTTCCCACAAATTCATATTACTAGCATAAAAAAGTAAAACACGTTACGTAAAAAAAGATATGCATAAAGTGTATTATTCATTGGGAAAAATTGTTCACAATGTCAAGAATCGTGCACGCGTTCCCAGGTTCGAGAAAGCGCGCTTATCGCATATGCCGCCAAAAATTATCATATTTAAACAAAAATTATCGTATATTTAGAAATATTAAAAAAAATCATTTATACATATAATTTATAATAAAATAATAAATAAAATCGTAATCAATATTAGTCGTGCTCAGATTAATTTCTTCAAATTCTTCAAATCTCTAACATTAAATATAAAATACGACTCGCAACTTATTGTTAGTATTTATCAGGCGTTGTCATCTATATATATATATTTCATTCAGTACTACTATTTTTTGTATTTAAAATACATTGTTATTCAATTATTCATCTTTGCTTCAAATTTAATTTCCTTCATGTTGCCATTTTTTTCAAATTATCGTATTTTTACGTATAATACCAAAGTGCTATCGTAAAGTAATTAAAAATACGATAATTATCGTGCGGATCTGAATGTTGGTGCGCGCGGTCCAAAATCTAGAAAAAAAAAAAAAAAAAAAATCGGAGCGTGTCGCACGGAGAGAACGATGACAGGTGTCCGCGCGTTCCGGCGGCGGAGGGTGCGGAGAGTGGAACCGACGCGCGCCACGGTAGGCGCCCAAGTTGGTTCGCGACGGATGGGGTTAGGTTCGGTCGCGACGGCGGCGAGCGAGATAACGATACACTTCACCCGGGAGCGTCGCGCGTCCTCCGTGAAAGGGTCGTCGAGAAGATCTTCTCGCGAGGAGGAGATCGGAGAAGGCTGGCGCTTATCGCGACGAGGCCGCCGATAGGCGGTAAGGAAAGAGCATCACATACAGAGCGAATGATAGAAAGAGAGAGAGAGAGGGGGAGAGAGGGAAAGGGAGAGAGAGAAAGAGAAAGAGAGAGACTCAGAAACTCGGGAATATTTTTCGCTTACTTTCGAAGGCCTGCAGAAATAGCTCGTGATCGGCCTGTATCTGATCCATACGTGGTCCCTTCTGTCCGTCAAGATCCTTCTCCCGCTTCTTCGGCGGCATCTTCGCGCGATCCTCCGTGCACGAACAAGGTTCCCCCGCGGAAACGCTCCACCTCTCGGTCGCGCGAAACCTGCGACAACGACAACACCCGCCCCGCGCGAAAACTCCGGCGCTCGAGCGCCCCCCTACCAAGAAGACGATTCACGCGCCCCCTCGCGACGCGCCATTTAAACGATCGCGCATCGCCACGAAATCAACTGTTCTTAAGATGAGCGTCTAGTAAATAGATATTAGAATAATTATTAGAATTGCGCCACACAGGATGCAAGATTTCTAGTAATTTACTAAATCATTAGTGGACACGTCGCCAATTGGCCAATTCAAAATAGGATTCTCTGATTGGTCAATCGATGTTGGTTATCCGAAGGTCGATATAAGTGTGGCTGTCATCGTTTATAACCTGTCAAAGATAAAGGTTATCGCACACAAAATGCATAAGCTACATGTGCATAGCAGAAGATCGTATGGACCAATAATAATATTATATAAATCAATATGGCGACTTAATATTCGATGCTCATTGGTCCATACGATCTTATGCTATGCACACGTAGCTTATGCATTTTGTGTGCGATAGCCCTAAGACTTTCCTTCTTTGACAATTGAATTTTTTGCACTAAATATGAAATAAATATATAATTAAAAGTTGGAGAGAAAGAGAGGAAAAACAAAAAGTGATAAACTCGCAAATCGAAAATATTCTGCTTTCTTTTTTTTTTTTTTTTTTTTTTTATATATAAGGTCGAGTCAAGATGGCGGCGATGATCGCGTAAACGCTGAGAGAAATATTCTTTCCTTGTGCTTCGAGAGAACTAAATTATATACGCCTCATATATATCTTCCATTTCGGACCGTAGGGAGTCTCAGGGCAACGAACATTCCTAAAATCTTGGATCTCGGGTCGTGTCGCGAATGAAAATGACCGAGGAAACGCAACAACAAGCCGAGGGTGCTGCGCAGAACGATAGCTGTTCCGCACAGCAGAATGAAACTCAGCTGAGTTCATCGGATGTTGGAAAAGCCAAAGATAACAAAAAAGAAAAATGTCGTCCCATGACAAAGGTTTGTGTTGCTAAAATTCTCCCAATAGATGTAAATTTCTATCTCCCCGATAAACGTTCTTCATTGATTTTGATATTGTTTCTCGATGGATATATAAACACAAAAAATAGGTTATGTTAATCAAAAGTTTGGCCGGATTTTGTTAAACTAATATATAAACAAATTATATATGTTTTTCGTTTAATATTACGTTAAACATACGTTTTATAAAATATATTTTACTTCCAAAATGTAAAATAACCTAATTGATTTTAGGTGGTAATCAGAAGATTGCCTCCGACAATGACTCAGGATCAATTCTTGGAGCAAGTGTCCCCACTACCGGAATACGATCATTTATACTTCGTGAAAGCCGACATGTCGCTCGGCCAGTTCGCGTTTTCTCGTGCTTACATTAATTTTATAGACCAACAAGATATCTTTGTGTTTCGAGAAAAGTTCGACAATTATGTATTTATAGATTCCAAGGGGGTGGAATATCCTGCAGTAGTAGAGTTCGCACCTTTTCAGAAATTACCAAAGAAACGAGTCGGCAAGAAGAAGGATCTCAAATGTGGTACCATCGAAAGCGATTTGTATTACATAAGCTTTTTAGAAAGTTTAAAGAACCAGGAGACTGATTCGAGTGTAGCTCAGTCAAAAACTGAGTACTCTTATCAACCACCTGACAGTAAGTATTTTTCACTTACATATTTCTTGTTTAAGGAAGGTAACATAAATATTGAAAGATGTTTTAAAATTATGTTGATTGTATATTGTGTAGATACAGTAAAGAAAATCACAACAACCCCACTACTCGAATATCTGAAGCTTCGTAAACAGGAGAAGCAACGTCTTAGAGATGAGAAACGTGAGGAAAGGCGAAGGAGAGACATGGAAAAGCGGAGAACGAGAGATGATCCTGTTATTTCTAAGGTAGAATAATTATTGGGATACATTGGAATACAACAAATACAGTACGGAAAATGACATGAAATAAGAATTAATTTGCTCGTAATAATTACTTACCAAACTTGCAAACAGTTTGTACTTCATTCTTTACTGTATTTGCTGATACCAAAATTTTCGTCTACAGCGCATATATAATATGGAAAACGATCAGTCATCCAATTTTCCCACATCTCACTCCACAAATGTTAAATTTGAAGATACGTTTATTCAATGCTTTATCAAAAATGCAAGAATATATAAATATGGAGAGGAAATCTTTCTCGATAGACTTACACATAAAAGAGCACAAGAAAAATTATATAAAAATCATCAAAGATTTTATGAGCATGTTAAAAAAACAAAAACAATTAGAAATACATTTGATATGAAGAAACAACAATTAAATAGCAGTAATCAAATTAACTGCCAAACTTATTTTAATTTCCACAAAGGCGATCATGTAAGGAAAAATATCTTATTAAAAAAAATATATAATTTTTTTTATTTAAATTATTTAAATTATTTTTAGAGTATGTACAGTAATATAAAATATACGATTTTTCATGTACGCTAGTAGCCGCGAATTTCTTCCTAACTTTCGTGTGCGAAAAAGTTGTGGTACGAAAGAATCGTATGTTTGTCCAAAGTGGCACGTAAAGAATGGGAATCAGGAATTTAATTTTGTGAATCACTTCTACAGTTGCGCCGTGAGATACATGGGAAAATCGATGTTGATGTTTGACCAGCGTCGATGGTTCTCTCTTGAGAAAAGGGCGCTCATTATATATTTATCATTACACTTTTATATCTATGATTTTCTTAAATTTTCTAAAACCTTATGTAATTTCATATATATATGTACATTGTAATATTGTAATTGTTTTAATTGTCTATCAAATTTTTGAGAAGAATGTGTTTTTAAGAGAAGCTAATTATATATTTATATTTGATAATTGTGTGCTCTTTGTATTTTGTTGTACAATGAACTTGCAGAACACTAATATAACAGAGAAATATATAAAAATATTCAAGTCTGCAAGATAATATAGAATAAATAATGAGAGATGCACACCGTATTGTTTTTGTACAGGTTCTAAGAAATCCAGACTTAGATAAAGACTCGAATAAGGATGACAAAGAAAATAAAGAGGAGAGGGACAAACTTTCACCAAAGGAACTGAAGAATAGGCATAAAAGAGATGACAAAGTAAGAGAGAAATTATCGCGGGACCGGGAGATTAAACCTATCATTAAAGGATATAGAGAGCGAATTGACGATAGAAACAAAGAGATGAAGCATCGACGATATGATGAGAAAAGACCTTATGTAAGACGTGACGATCGAGAGGGCGTGAGAGAAGAAAGAAGGCTTGATCTCAAAGATGACAGGAGATACGAGACGAAGGAAGAGTTTAGAGAATCTAGAGACAGGAAGGTGGAGGAAAGACACGGGAAGAGTTACGAGAAAATGAGACAAGAGAAAAAGAAGTTGGCAGAAACGAAGAAACAGATTGTTGATGTCAACGGGGACAACGCAAACTCAAAGAAGACAAAAGAGGAATATGATGTACGAGAGAAGGAAGACGAAAATGGCAAAGAGTCTGTACGTAAGGAGGATGAATTCAAGCATGCTGGAGATAACGAATGCGCACAACGTGATACTGCCGAGGATCGAGTAACAGTGGACGCAATGCGCAATTGTGGGGATGAAATTACAGAAGAGGGAAATGGTTCATCCAATCCAGGTGAGATATTTTTATTTATATATTTAGAAGAGTATTTATATTTTCTTCCTTACTTTACCTTTATCGATTTTAATGTCTTGAGAAAAGTTTCTCACAAAGTTTTAACGAAAAAGAGCAGAATATTTATTGTACAAAGCGAGTAATTCATACATAGTTAGGAACGCAATATAATGCAATTGTTGCTTCAATTTTGAGAAGTTAGGGAATTTATTTGCGTGTAAACATTTTTGCGGCAATAACAAACAGATTAATACAGATGCGAACGACGAGGATGAATCCGAGGAGAAAGAATCGAAAGTCATGAAGAGACGTAATTCGCTCGAGAGTGGCGGCGAAGGCGGCGCAGGCGATGGTAGCTGTCTGCGACGTCACAAATCGTTGGACGGAGGTGGTGAAAGTAATTTGCAGAAAAATGAGGAGAAAGAAAAGGATAAAAAGGATCCCCGATTGGAGCGCAGGATACGAAATAAGGTAAGAGGCTATGTAATCGCTCAAGAAACATTGTGCAAAGTTATTGTCATTCAATGACTCATTTTTTATCAAATTAACACCATTAAACATGCAAATGTTCCTTGTCAAATATATAGTTACTTCTTCAACAATTTTGTTAAATATTTATTTATATCTTTTACATGATTATAAATCATCTATAAATCATGCATATATCTGTACTTACAATTAGTTTATTAAATTAAAATATCCATTATCTTGTTGCAGGATCGTCCAGCAATGGAGATTTACAGACCTGGCATGGGCAAGTTCAGCAAGCAACGGCTAGAACGTGAAAAATCCAACAACGACGAACGAGCATCTCTTTCGCAAAGTCCGACGCCGAATCTAGGTATTTCTTCTTCCTCTACTGGTAAATCCGGGAAACCCGGAGCGACAGAAGTGCGCTCGATGACGTTCAAACGCAGCGTTACTCGTGATGCAGTGTAACTTTTCTTTGCGTGCTTTCACTTGCAACGCATTGCTCCATCACCGATGTGACGCTTTAATCTTATAATAGATTTAATCATATAATACATAATTGTTTCCATCTGTATAAAACATGTCATATCATATACTAAAGTAATAATTCTATGCACATAGTTTGATTGTTCATGTATAGTTCGTTTTTTTTTCTAGATATGATTTTATTACGTGTAATATTATTGACAAATTAATAAATATAACGTGCTCTTTGTTACAACTTTATAATTTAGAATAATTACAGAAGTATATGATTTTTTTTGAATATGATTTATTTTTTCGACAATGTAACTGTGAGTTAATGTGAAATGAAACAACGTAATATTAAGTGCGCATCTAGTGCAATAATATTCGTAGATTAAACTTGAATAAAGAGTGATTACATATAATTCCGCAACTGAATAGTAATCGCTAGTATTCGACAGATTTCGAATTTGATCTCGATTCTTATCTCATACACTGCTGTACAGAGATTGGAAATGAAAACTTAATCTTCTTATTTCTTTTAATATAATTATGATGTTTAGTAACTCGTGTTTTTAATAATCTATCTTAATCCATATACAAAGCATCACAATCTTACAAGAAATCTTATAGACTAAATTATTACAAATTTAAAACAAATTTTGCATAGGTACATACAAGATATTAATTAATGATTAATTAAAACATTAATATATAATATAAAAAAATATATAATAAAAAGCCAAAATCAGAGCCAAATAATCGACATAAATGCAGGCCAATATACATTGAAATTAAAAAACCAATATAACAATTTCAGACGTTTGATCCTTTGCTTTAGGCTCATCCAGGTACTTGGTAGATCTTGGATAAAACAATAGAGCTTATTTATGTCAGTATAATAATTCTTATATCGAGATTTCAAATAACTTGTTTAAATTTATAAGAGAATACTGATACATTTCAGGTATTAAAAAAGAAAGGAATTCCGTAATATTGTTATTAATATTATTATTTTATGCAATGAATTTTTTTCAATTATTTTACAGCAATTTTTTAAACGTTTTGACAGCATAGAAAATATTCCAAAAATTACAAATCCATTAATTAAGATATTAATTACTAATTCATTATATACTATTAATTACTAATTCATTAAGAAATTAATTAGTAATTAATTTTTTAAATCAAATCTTAAATAGAATCAAAAAGATCCTATTGATTGTACCTCTTTTATGATAGATTTATAGCAAAAGATCCTAAAAACGACGCTTCTTCGAAATGTGTTTTAGATACGCGAATAATAAAAATAATTTTATATATTTTTTCTCTTTAAATGACTCTTTATATATCCTATTTTCTAATAAAAATTTTAATATAAAATATCTGTGAAATATCTTTGCACATTAATAAAAATTATGTACTGTGAAAAATTTATGGTAGTAAGAGATATGAGACATTTATATTTGTATATAAATTTATATTTATGTATGTTTGTCGAGAAAAGAAATTTTTAATAGCTAAAAAATGACCTTTTAGTTTTGTGTTACAAAAATGTAGTATAATTTTTCTTTTTTTTCAAGGAGAATACAATGGTTCAAATAAATTTCAAGGTGAATACAATTATTAAAATAAATTTCAAGAAATGTAGAGAACATATATTTCAACAATCTACCAAAGCCACATTAATCACTATGTCATCGGATGAGCAAAAGCAAACATACAAAAGTCGCGTGTTACCAATCTTAAAAGGCAGATATCCGTTACTGTACAATCTGTTTGTCGAATTGATATTAAACATTGGCGGATTAGAAAAGTGGATTTCTATAACAAAGCACATTATTCACTCTACACTCAGCGAAATGGAAGTTATAAATTTACTTGCATTTTATCGCGGAAAGATAAAATTGGCTTAAAGGAGAAATAACGTCCCGTTGCATAATTTGCTGAAGATTATATCCGTTTGACAAATGTGGAAGATGTATATATGTATTTTGTAAATAATAATAAAATTATACAATTTATTCAGAAATATGTTTTAACATTCTATATATATATCGATCTCTTATAAACATCTTTTGAACATACATGTGTACTGTTAGAGATAATTATTGTTAAGAAAAATTATACACAACAAGATTAAAAAAATATTTTTTTAAATTATTAACGAATTTTATAATAAATTTTTAAGTAATTTTATAATAAAATCAAGAGATATATATAGTTTTTAAATTTATAAAATCTTTAAGAAAATCTCTTCCATTCCTTCGAGATATACTTTTCCCCTACTACTTTTCTTTCTCTTTTTTCTATGTACTTTAATTGTGTGAATGATTTATGACATAGTAAGAATAAACCGAGCGTGTCTTTTTTTGTTAGCATTGAAACTCGGGTAGAAAAGGACATGGGTCGGTATTCATAAGCCGGTATTGATAGTCCGTTCTTATATATAAAATCATCTTAAGACTGCGTTCAGCCAATCAGATGGCCAAATAGAATTTTAAAACCTTGAACGGACTATGAATACCGGCCTAAGCCTCAGCTGTAGTCTCTCGAGAGAGAGAGAGCGAGCGCCTGCTTGGCTATCGCGATGACCAGTTCATTCTAAATGTCGATGGTGGAAACCCCCTCTTTCGTTTCGATACGTGCCTTGACGACAGGATTTTCTTTTTGAGAAAAGAACCATTTGAGCTTGAGAGCTTAAGCTTGAAGTACTACGGAAGAAACAGTGGTCACACGATTTAGATAATAGTTAAGTGTTTCGTTCTTTTTCGTCAGTATTTCTGTAATTTTGAAATACTTCAAATACTTAGTATTTGTTATTTTGGAAAACGCACAAATGTAAGTATTTTATATATTATTTATACTAGAATAGTACTTACACATGAGAAATGAAATGGTAAAAATATCAGTTATATTTCTTTCTTATCTAAGATTTTCACATGAGTTACATAAAAAAAAGATGTTAGTAATATAAAATTTTACATAAAATTTTTAAATTTACTTTGCAATATTCGTATAAAGATTTATAATTATAATAAAAATTATCTTATAAGTAATATCTCTTTAATTTTTTCTTTTCCTTTTGTCTCGACGATTTTGCAATATATATATATATATAATATAATATAATATAATATAATATAAT
This sequence comes from Anoplolepis gracilipes, assembly GCF_047496725.1. Lineage (NCBI taxonomy): Eukaryota > Metazoa > Arthropoda > Insecta > Hymenoptera > Formicidae > Anoplolepis > Anoplolepis gracilipes. The sequence goes on along the minus strand of NC_132971.1, from coordinate 11,044,331 downwards.
ATAATATATATATTTTAATATATATTCCATAGAAATTTTTACATATATCTACTTCCATTATGCCAAAGAATAAAAAAAAGGATGCTGTGTAAGAAATATATTACTATATTTTAATAAATTTATTTTTTAGCGATTGTAATTGTTTTAAAACCGTATGTAAAATATATAAAGTTGTAAACAATTTGATAATATTTTATATCATATACTATATTTTCCATATTGAGAAAATTATTTGCTTATAATTCTATTTTATTATGCAATTTATTTAATTGTTAAATGTTTTATAGAATTTTATTATTTTTTTTAGGGATTGTACAACATTTGGATCAGTACAAAAATTTAAGCCACCAAATATTAAATTCCCACATTTTTTATTTGTTGCATTACAAAATCATTTGGTGGAACACAATTTTCTCCCAGAAAAAAGTCAGAATTATATAAAGTGCATTAAGAGTTTATCTAATGTACAACACATAAATTATGATAATTATTTGGTTATATTAAAAATTTGCTTATATCTAGAACAATTTGAATTAGATCGAGAATTGCAGCAGCACAAATTATCAAATCATAAAATTGAGAATTCTAAAGATTTAAAAGAATGTTTCATTATCAATGTGCCATCCCTGAATAATGGAAATTCTGTAGTTGTACCAGATGATAAAGTCACTCTTTATGAAGCCATTTCAAAAAAACTAATTTGGGCTAAAGTTGTAAAAATAACAGGAAATGAAGTGACAATACAGCCACATTCTTTTAAGTAAGTCCATAATTTTTTATTATTATGTATTAATAAGAATCTAGTACATTTAATATTGATATAACTATTATTATGAATAACAGAAAACATACATATTTTTATGTACACTATTAATTTCGTATATATTATGTAGAGATGCAGAAACATTTAAAGATAAAAACAAGAAGTTTAATATAAATTTTTGGAGTAAACATTGGCCATTAAGATGTTGCCATTATGCTTTGACAATAATGAGTCAAAAACTCAATTTAGTAGAAATTATGTTTCCCAAACTCAAGACAACTGGTACCGATTTAAACGAGTGAGTTTTCTAAAATTGAATATTTTATTATTTGTATTTACATTGATTTTTTCACTGCAATCTCAAATATTTTGTATAGTGACATCCAATGGATAAATACTAATATAGAAAAGAATGAAGAACAAAAGCAAGCAGTAAGAAAGATCTTGAATAAGACAGCATATCCAGCACCATATATAATTTTCGGTCCTCCAGGCACTGGGAAAACAGCAACATTAGTAGAGACTATAAGTCAAGTAATTCATTTTCTTTCTATATCTAACATTTAGTAAAAAAAAATGATTTTTATTTGTTTTATTTTTATTTCTTTGGTTGATAGATTGTAAAACATTATCCTATGAAAAATATATTGGTATGTGCAACATCTAATGCAGCAGTTGATGAAATTGCCAAAAGATTATTAATTGGAAATGTGCCAGCAAACATAGTGTATCGAATGTATGCACCATCTAGACTATGGTAAAAAAAAACTTACTTTTATGTTGTTTTCTTTTATTTATTTATTTTCTTTTTTTTTTATTTCTAAAAATAATGTAAGTCTAACATAATTAATATTTTTTGTACCAACAAAAGATCTGTTTTTCTTTTACATCTGTTGTATTTTACATATTAAGAATAAGTTTTAAATAATTGTAGAATATTTAAAATTTAAAATTAATTTAAAAAACAATAAGATATATATATGTATAAATTTTTTAAAGTAAATTTTGTTTGTTAAAAAATAGGGGAACTGTAGATGAAAAAATTCGACCATGTGCAAATTTTGTTAACGAAAATACTCTCTTTTTACCAAAAGATTTATTATTATTGAAAAGAATTATTATTACAACATTAGTAACGTCCGTAAGGTATGTATATTAGATATATAATATGTAACCTCAAATGTATATAGTATATAATATTGAGCACATACATATAGGCAGGCTTCTTTTTATTAATAATAATAAATTTTAATAATAAAATTTTTGTACAAAAATTAGTTATTTTATATTTATAATAAAGCACTGTTAAACATACATCATGAAGCTACCTCACAATTAAATTGACATTTTATAGATTTTTAAAATATATGTAGAATTTTATTCTCTTTTTATGTTTTATTATAGATTGAATGCTGTGAATTTTCGAGAGAATCATTTTTCTTACATAATCATTGATGAGGCAAGTCAAGCACTTGAACCAGAGATGTTAATTCCTCTAACATTAACAAATAAAAAGAATGAAGATGAAAGAATGGAATTTCAAGCGCAAATCGTTATTGCAGGTGATCCTTATCAATTAGGACCTTTTGTTCGTTCCAGATGGAGCGAACATCTTTTTGGTATGTTCTAAAATGATCAAATGTCGCACAATGTATAGATCACAGAAGTAGTTTTCTTACAATCTAATCTATTTCCATAGGAATATCTATGTTGGAAAGATTAATGAATAATTGCGAACCATATAAGAAGCAAAATGGAAAGTACAATCCAAACTATATAACGAAATTGGTTAAAAATTATCGTAGTCATGAAAATCTTTTACATGTATCAAATAAATTATTTTATGAAGAGGAACTGAAATTTTGTGGAGGAACTGATACACAAATAGCATTGAACTGGCCGAAGTTACCTAATAAAAAATTTCCCATGATATTTCAAGAAGTTCTAGGCAAAGAAGAGAGATCTCTAACTCGAAGGTTAATAAATTTAAACATTATAAACATAGATTTTACTTTAATTTTACTTAAGGTTTAAAGTACAATCAAATTATATGTATATATATATATATATATATATATATATATATATATATATATATATTTTTTTTTATAATTAGCAATTGTTTTCAAAATTGTACAAGTTATGTTTAATTTATAGTGTCTCTAACACAGCTGAAGTATTATTAGTGATAAAATATGTGAAAATGCTGATTAATACGAAATTTGGAAACCGCAAGATAATGCCGAAGGATATTGGAATAATAACGCCTTTTAGGCAGCAACAGATGCAAATTATTAAATGTTTAGCAGAAATACAACTGGAAAACATAACTGTAGGAACAGTTGAGACATTTCAAGGACAAGAACGAAATGTGATAATATTGTCAACAGTACGATCCAAAGTCTTTGAACACAACAATAAAGAACACATTGGTTTCTTATCTAATCCAAGGGTATGTGAATCTATTTTATGATACACAGGCATACTTACAATCAGTAATGTTTTATATGCATATATACATTTTATAAATATATACATTTATATATGTAATGTTTCTGGATTTTTTTAGAGATTTAATGTTGCTCTGACACGCGCAAAAGCACTTATGATAATAATTGGCAATCCAAATATTCTTTGCACAAATGAAAATTGGAAAGCACTCTGGGACTACTGTGAAGAACATGGTGGGTGTATCCCATTCAAACGCTCTCCATTAAAGCCAGATGAAATAGCGAAATTAATAACCGATTACGAAGCAGATGCGAATAATGACAATAATGCATTCAACACTAAAATATCTGTTACTGTAGAGCTTGGAAAGAACGAAAAAGAGGAATTAACCAATGTATTAGTGCGTGCAATGGAGAAAAAATTAACACTAATATAGAAAAAAATAGTTGATGACATATGATGATATTTTTAAAGATATTATTTGCATTATTTTATCACGAGATATATGTCGGACAATTAAATCTAATATTTATATCTCGTTTTTCAAGTACATTATTTGAAATCCATATAGCACAGAATATTGTAGTAACATTGCTGCAATATTGCTACAATGTTCTGTGCTATATGGAAGTGTACAAATATTGACGTTCAGTATTAAACATATTGCAGTATTAAATTATTACATTTAAATGTGTAATAATGTAAGTAAACATACATAAAATATAAACCATTATATATATATATATATATATATATATATATATATATATATATAGTGTATATTTATCTATTTATATATTAATATTAAATATGTAAAATATATTTGTAAGTAAAATATAAAATAATTTAGTGTTATACAATTAAAAGTTGTTATATTTGGTTATAATGGCGTAAGCAGAAAATTTTATACAACATAATTGCAGATTGCTTTTTTCTGGTTTTATAATTGTATAAATTTGTTTATCATAAACATGTTTGCAACCGAGATTACGAATTTTATGCAATCGTTCTGATATAGACTTTGTAAGAACAAGATTTTATGAATGATAACAAATGCTTCAAAATAAATTAGCGTAAATCAATCAGCTTGAATAAAAACACTTTTTGTAGAAAATTATTTATTTTTATGCAACAAATGCTCCAGAAATACTGTATCACTTGGTATCATTCACCAACAAACTATTATACATATTTGGAAAAGCTTCTTATACTTATTCGAGTAGCAATTTAGCCTCATTTCCATTAACCTTCTTATTGATACCATGTTGAATTGCAAACTCGTGTTTTACACTGGCAAACAAGATATCTGTAAGAAGGAAGATTTGTGCTATGGCAAATGCCAGTGTTACCCCAAAATAGAAATTTGCGTTTGCCGATCTGGAATATATCCACTGATGCCATACAGTCGGCGCAAACACCGTACAAAATAATAGAAAACAACCTACGATAAATCCCTGTTGCATATCTGGAAAAAAAAATTAAGTTAGATAGGATTAGAAACAATTTGCATCACTGATTTAAAACTAATTTTCTTTGACTCACGTTGAAACAAATGCTTCCATAGTGGTAATAAAGATATATAGAAACCAACGTCTCCAATGCATGGATAGGACTTAAATATGGCAGCTATCGCTAGATAAGAGAACGCCAGTAACATTGGATCGCGTCGTAATCGTAATGCTAGCGGGACTATGTATAATAAACTGACGTTTATTTGAAAGGACGCAATGAAGAGCCATCTAAAATGCTCAAACATCTCTGTAAAGAAGTACCAGTACAGTCCAATATTCGGACGCAAGTCGGGAACTGTCAATATGAAACCGATTGTGTTTCCTAGAAACGACCAGCTTCCCATGATGCTGTAGGAAATGGCGAATAGGACAGTTAAGATGCTTATAAATATGAGTATCATTGTAATAATACTGATTCTTCTATTCTTTGCCACACTGGCGACATGGATGGTCGCAGGTACCATGAGCGATATAGGATAGAGCCCTTGCAGTGTCAGCAGTGCTATGGACATGCAACTCCAGAACATGGAACGTCTTGTCATTGATATCAGCGCGATTGAATAGAGTAGATTTGTAAAAACTGTCGTTGTTAGACCGACACAGTTCAGTATTATGTAAGGATTAAACAAATATCCCGCGGACACATACAAAGCAGATGTGCCAGGATTATCATTAAGCTTCTCGCTGTCATCCTTTCCCTCTTTTCTTTTTGTTGCCTGTAATATATACAAATAGCAATATAAATACACCTTTTTGATTGTAATAAGTATAAAAATAATTGAATTAGATTCTGAGCTCAACTGTCATCTCATTCATATCAAACTGACCAGTTCAATGGCATAGCGCTTTGCGGTAAGTGCAAGGCATAGAGCAGTTGTCAGATCGGTAACAACAAATAGCAAAAATAATGCCCATTGAGGTAAATACTTCTGTATAAGCTTAAAAACGTATAAGCCTATTGGAGTTTCATGGAACAGGTCTCCTTCATAAGGATCTATGCCGAATTCATATAAGTAAACTCCTTCAGTCACTGAAAATCAATCGGAATTAACGTTATAAATCTTTGCCATGATAAAAATCTGCTCCTCAATCGATTGAAAATAAAACGATTTTTGCCAAGTATTTTTCGAACAACCGAAACGAAATCATATTCTTTTTATAATCTTTGTAAACTTTAATGCATACAGAATCAACTAACCTCTCTTCCAAGAGTTTAGGGCGGTTGACACCTCGACACGATTACCGATGATCTTTTGATATTCAGAGTTCATTAACAGCAATCTGATAGTTCCGGCTAATGCAAAATTTGACAACCACTTTCTCGACATCTTCTCCTTTTTTTTTCCTTCGTGATTCTATACTGCGATCGATTCACATTTATTCACGAATATAACCTGTCAATGGAGCGGCACTGATGTCCGCATATTTCCTCAATAGGATATCTTTATTGATAAACTTCAACACTGTTACGAAAATAATTTTTCGGCTTAATCGTTATTTATGTGCGTCCACGCAGAGATCGTATTTATTTTAAATCGTGATTTTTCGCAAAGAAATCATACACGCGGCAACGAGATCGAACCACCATCCATTTCTACATAATATGTATATATATGCTTAGATACTTGTGTACAATAAAAAATATAGACGTCTCTGATTAACATATATTTACGTAACTTTTATAGGATAACTCTTTCTCTGTTTGAGTTTTTACTCTCGGACACTAATGTGAAAAAATATATGATATTGTCACCGACTTCTGTCAATCACATATATGTCAAAATTGTCAACCTTGATTTCGATAAATTATCGTGGATTATCGGTAAAAGTTAATAAATACATTTTTAATAAATAATTTAATTTGATAAATTTAAAAAATTATTTTTAAATCGATAAAATGCGAAATGAAAAAATGTTATTTTCTATAGTAAGATGATATATTGTAAGATATAATTTTTGTACACACACGTTATATGAGGCACGTTAGCAATATTGCAATGTCAAGAATTTTCAATAATGCATTGTTACTGCAATCGTCGACTAATGTTGCATATAAGACTTTTTGTTTCTGATACATATAATCATACATGATAAAATATCAGAAGCATATGGACACATAAAATACAAAAAAGTTGAACTAAAATGCGCGTAATAATTTTGTTATCTAAAAAATATATTATAAATTTACATAAAATTATATATATATAATTTATATATATACATATATATATATATAATTTATTATGTGTATAAATTTATAATATAATATTTCTTAGATAAATATTATTGCAAACATTTATTTAAGTTCAACTTTTTCATATTTTATATGTTTCTTATACGTTTTACTCTAAAAAAATATTTGATGGATGAGGTGCGCAGGATTGCGTCAGAATAGGATTTCGGAGCAAGATCGATAAAAGGATAGATATTTTTAATTCGAGAGCTTTTTCTGTCTGCGAATGATCCGAGTATCTTTTATATTAGTGAACCGTTATTACGAACAATTATCAGCTCTAGTGGTTCGTGCGCTGTCACTGCCATCTTAATTTAATAAATTCAGTGAACTCTGAACACTTTAAATTATCTCTATATGTTTTATCCTGACATTAATGCTTGTGTATCTACACGTGGCCTATCGAGGCTTAACTTTATTCATCCTTACGGGAATTGGTGATCGTATCCACTTTCCTTATCAGTATCTTACAGAATTATTGAATTCCGAAGTGGGATCTGTGCCGGTCGATTGTGGAGGTCGACATTTGTTGGAATCTTCAAGAAAAGATAGATCTTGTGAAGATGCTGCCGCGCACCGTTGATTATTATTATTAGTTATTAGTGACAGGGTGACAGCTAAACCCTTACAACTTATTTTAAATTTATCGAATGTCACTGCGATCTGCGATTCTCGTATCGAAACTCGTACTATCGATATTTCCATAACCTCAAAAATAAACACGAGATAACAATAATATACGATAGCTTTTGCACAAATAAAACTCTGGATTATTTAGTGGTTAACATACATATGTATAATTGTCGCAATAAAAATTAGTGCGATATTTTTCTGTAATGGTATTATAGTTAATCAACAGTATGTATTTTTTTGGAATTCAATTTTTTTATGATAAAAATTTTTCTATTTATGGTTTAAATTGATTGGTATTCAAAACTCATATACGTTTCTTTATGTAATAGATAAGTTGGGAGCTATGCGATTGAAAGGATGGAGATATGGTGTATTTGTCGGAGGTTTTGTTGGACTTATAGGTGTATTCTGTTACGCTTCTATGATCCGACCTATGATAGATCCTGAACCATATAGTATGCATGTTTTTTCTTGAAATATTAAACGATTTATTAATATCTATTATTTTCTTATTAATTATTATAACAAGTAATTTATTTCTTTCAGAGAGAATTAGAGAACGAGCTTTCTCTTCAGATAAATAGACATAAATTATTCTAAAAATAAAATTTACTTGAAGGTTCCTATAGAATCAGTGTATTATATAATAAATTATATGATATGTAAAGTTTTTTCTGCATGTCAAGATAAAGGCTAGGTGATAAATAAAAAATAATTACATGGCCTGTTTTGTTGTACAAAATATATGTCTATCAATATTACAACTATATAATTAATTATGCAAAGCACATGTGTCGTAAAAAAGTTGAAAAGCCACAAATGGGACTTGTGATTTTAATTTTTTTACGACTTGTACTTCTTGCATAATTGACTCAATTACCTGCATACCTGTACAATTATCACATACAAGAATTTGCAAACCGACTAGAGAAATTTCGTTGCAAGTACTGTTTTATAACAATAATAATCTTGTATTTATCCATAAAAACACAGTAGGCCTTATGTTAAAAATCATCGTCATCGCACACATCGAGAAAGACGTCGAATGCTTGTCGATTACAATTTCCTTCTGCAGTGAAGACATATTTGTGAAATGTTCCGTCCATACATACAGCTGAAATAAAGAGGAAAAAGATAGAAAGCAAAGCACACATCAATAATAATTTTTTTTTTCATACAAAATATACCTATCACAGAATTGTGCATGCCAAATGCACAAACGCACGCGCATTCTGGAGGTACCGTGAAAGTAGCTAGGGCCCATTGACTCTCGACGTAATTACCAAGAAAACCCATGTTTGAAAAACTAAAAACGATAATATAAAGTTATTCATATATTACGCAATTAAAATAACTAATATTTGCTCGAAAAACACGTACGTGGATCGTCGATTCAAACTGGTATTTTTCAGAGCAAATATGTGTACTGTCCCCTTGTCACTCGAGACACACAAAAATTCTGAGTCTCTGCTAAAAGTTATACTAAAAAAAATTAAAATATGCAATAATTAATAAAATAAAAATGTTAACTTGTACTAAGTTTGCATGATGATATTAATCTTTATACTAACCAATAGAGTGTAGCAGGATCAGCACCTCGCCTCAATTCAACTAATAAACTCCTGCGCACAGAATCCCATACTCTGATTAAAGTTCCTTGAACGGACGCAGTAGCAATCATGGTCCCATTTCCGTTAACTGCCAGACACGCCAGTGCACCCTGTTGTTATTGCAGGAATTTATACACATGAATGCAATAATGAACAAATGAAACATTGCTCGAGTTATTAATTGTTAAAATACCTGATGTGCAGAGAGAGTGACAGGAGCGCTGGAACTTCCAGCTTCGGTGGCTGCGAGATCTACCAATTGTACACTGCCAAGTTTGTGGCCAGGAAAAGCCAGTAGCTGCCTCTGCGCCGTCGCAAATGTTGCAATTTCTACCAAACCCATCGGATTATCTCTAGTTTCAAGAGTCAACAGCCTTCGAATAGGTGTGGGAAATGAAAAAACGTGAATCTCTCGCTGTAGCGCTACCACCATCCTACAACACAAGATCATTCTTATATAAATAGACAGCTCTTTTCCTTTTTGTATTTACGAAAAGAAACATATGGAACGTCAAATAACTTACTTATCTCTTCGCAATCTAACTGCTTTGATTAAACTGGTAAAAGTGACTTCCATGACAAATTTTTTTGATAGATCATCGTAGATTAAGACAGTGTTATCAGCAAATTTAGCACGGTTTCCACCACCCACTACAGCAATCACGTTTGTTCTCCAGAGCATCTCTGCCATGGAGATGCTCCCCATGAAATCATTGTCAAAGTGTGCCTTCTCGACTAATGGTTCGACGTTGTAGATTCTCAGCCCAGATTCCATGCAACAAGTAAAGCATCCTATCGAAGGGAGACAATGTCAATAAAAAAATTCTTTCTCCAATTAGAAAGGTTGAGAAGCTCACCTTGATCTTGATTAAATCTCAAACTGTGAATACCTCTCGCAGCCATAACTCAATAATTTACGTCGACAAAGCGTCGAAGTAGCAATAGAACGTGCAATGGTTCTATTAATAATCTTGATCTTTTTTTTTTCTCTTCAGGAAATAGAAGCGATTTTTAGCAACAACTTAAACATTAAATCCATGTCGTATTGAGATTAAATCGTGGCATGATTAAATCTGGTCAAATCTCGACCAAACTTCTATTATTTATCAACAAGTGTGCTTCCTCATAACAATAGCAGACACAATGAACACAGAGAAACACGATGAATCTCTCGCGTTGCAAAGAAGCTGTCATGCTGTCATGCTTATATCAGATTACCGCGTCGAAAATCTAGGTTGCATAGGATTTGACCAATAAGGACAAAGAAATCTCTGTCCGTCCAGTCCTGAGTGGTCAAATGTCAAATCCTTTCTTGTAAAACTGGATCTACAATAGGTGTAGTAAGCAGTAAGAAATTAACCAATCACATTCGATTATTCTTCTCATATTCAACTGTGATTGGTCAATTCCTTACGGCTTAAGGCTTACTATATCTATGTCGAGGAACATATGTTATGATATAAGAAAAAATATTGTGATCGAGAATTTGTCCAATCGGGCACGAGGTTCCAGTTCGTATGCCCATCTAATAAAGTTGTTAAACACGGTTGTAGCAAGTAAGACAATTATTTATGGTGTATCGTGTATTATAACCACATCATACGGGATTATTTATATTTACATTCTCGTTTGGTGATTTTTACATTTCACGAAGAGCGATTTTCAAAAAAAACCTCGTCTCTTCATTCCGAGTGATCGAGGATGGATTTCCAAAATCGTCCTGGTGGTAAAACCGGCGGCGGCGGGGTCGCCTCCTGGTCGGAGAGCAACCGCGACCGCCGGGAGCGGCTCCGTCAGCTCGCCCTGGAGACCATCGACTTGAACAAGGACCCATATTTTATGAAGAATCACCTGGGCTCGTACGAGTGCAAATTGTGTCTCACTTTACACAACAATGAGGGCAGTTACCTGGCGCATACGCAGGGCAAGAAGCATCAGGCTAATCTGGCCAGGAGAGCGGCGAAGGAGGCCAAGGAAGCGCCGCAGACTCTGGCGCCGGAGAAACCCCGGGTCGAACCCAAGAAATTCGTAAAGATCGGTCGACCCGGTTATCGAGTTACGAAGCAACGCGATCCAGAATCCGGCCAGCAGAGTCTACTGTTTCAGGTAGACTATCCAGAGGTAGCGGACAATGTGATACCACGACACAGGTTTATGTCCGCTTACGAGCAGAGAGTCGAGCCACCGGATCGCAAATGGCAGTATCTGCTGTTTGCAGCTGAACCATATGAGACTATCGCTTTCAAGGTGAGAATTCTATCTTTGAATATTTTGAAGATTATTCCATGAATGAAATCAAGCCTTAATCATTTATAATAATTTGCAGGTGCCCAGTAGAGAAGTGGAGAAGGCGGAAGGAAAGTTCTGGACTCATTGGAATAAGGATACAAAACAATTTTTTCTACAGTTTGCATTCAAAAACGAGAAGCCATCCGTGGGCAAAGTACCACCACCGCCAGTTCCTCTGATAAGGCCGGGACTGAGTCCGATGGTGCCTGTTCCGCCACCTCCTCCTAGACCACCTATATTTAATCCAGTACCGCCACCACCGGCTCTCCTAGCGAGTGGAATGCAAATACCTCCTCCACCACCTCACATAGCATAATACATTTGACAATTCAAGTAATTTTTTTTTTATTAATAAAAGCTCACGCGTATTATCTTCCTCAAGGAGATATAATACTATATTTGTATATTCCATTGATATGCAAGACTAAACTTGATATTTACACAAGTAAATAGAAAGTGTAATATACTTAATGTATAATAAGATGTAATCTCTATCTATAAAAATAAGACAACTTGTGAGAGAAAAAAAACACGAGTGTTTAAAAAATTTTTATTTATCACTGAAATATATTTGTTCCCATAAATTACTCTTGATTTATGTATTTTTTTATTTTTATTTTTATAAAGTTTTAGTATTTGTATTAACAAGAGTACACTTATAGAAATAAATTCTACCCTGAAAATAAAAAAAGCATAAAATTAGAATTTTGTTTTTTTTTTTGTATTTCACAAATAATTCATTATAATACAAACATTGCATTTTGTGAAAATAATTTAACACTTTCCAAATTTACCTATTGCAAAATTATAAATGAAAATATTAGAAAAAGAAAACATACTCAATGATTATGCGCACAAGACACACGCGCCACCAACTGCCTTAATTTTATCCTCTGCCTGCTTACTGAAGAATTTAGCTTTTACTATAACAGGTTGCTTTGGAAGGCGTCCTTTTCCCAAGAGTTTGTAGTATCCCTGAAAAAATTTATCATTTCATATAAACTCTATAACATCAAAACATATTATGTATTTTTAAAATATTATTTAAAATTTTTATATTTAATATTTTGCAAAGAATCTATCAGAATGCAACAATCTACATGAATGTAAGTGTTGTACAGCACTTTTAAGACCGCCCGTTGCAATATCATCATATATAGTAAGGCAATTATTGCCAAATATTAAAAAAAAAACAAAGAAAAAAAAAATATATATATAAGACAAATGAATACATGAAAAGTTATACTTAAAAGAAAGACTTACCGCTTTTACAAGATCAATGACAGGCGCTTTGCCTTCGACATCTTTATATTTCAATCTCGTCTGTTCGGAGACAAGAGTCCATAATTTGTCTAAATTTATAGTAGGGCACCATTTAGTATTACGCCGCAGATGGTAGTTCCTCATACCAAGCTGTCAATAGAACAAAATCAATTAGAAATGTGTGACACAAATATAATTTCAATAATCCTGATTTTACATGCGAAAAATAATTTAAATTGTAGTAGAATGTGATCACTATCATTTATTTTGCTGGTGAAAATTAAACTCTCATCATTCAATATATAGCCTTTACGAATATGTAATATCCTGGAGAGGCAGTCTCACCTTTCCAAAGTATCCAGGATGGTATTTATCGAAATTGATTCGATGATGATGCATACCACCAGCGTTACCGCGACCACCGGGATGCTTCCTGTGTTTGCCTGAAAAATGTGAATGATATTATAATAAACTTTCAATTTGTTTGTACAATATAGAAAGAGAGTTTAAATGTGACATTCTTAGAAATTGAATCGAAATACAGAAATTGTCTCATGTGAGATATAATATTAAAATATATGTGTATTTTAAAATTACTATTTACAATTTTTGTTATTAAGTTATTATTATAAAAAAATTTAAGTTATTATTATAAAAAAGATATTTGGCAAGGAATTAATCAGAATGCAACAATCTACACGAATATAAGTGTTGTACGGCACTTTTAAGACCGCCCGTTGCAATATCATCATGTATAATAACAAAAATTGACATTGTTATTTATCTTGTAGAAGCAATGACTTTTTTCTTGTATATCTAAAAAGATGAAAGATTATGCGCAAGAAGTCAGCAATTTTCATTTGAGAAGTATTCATTCGCAGAATAATGGATATCTACGAGATATTTTGCTGAATTATTTATTAAAAACATAAACTTTCTCTCTTCTTCATTGAAAATAAATATCAAATGCATTTTTATCACAACTTTTATCATATATTTTTATTTACTTTATGCATTTACGACACATGAAAGCTTACTGCTTACAACAATCATATGGGAGTAAACTCACCAACGCGACCGTGACCATGACTCACGTGTCCACGTAGTTTCCTAGTCTTCTTCTTGTGTGTTGACTAGGAAAATACAATAAAAACGTAACATAAGTAACGCAACTACGAGTGCCACTAAAATTATTGCTCGTATCAAGAATAGCGTTAACGTGCCGAGAGGTTATCCCTCTCCAACATGATGCAAATAAATGTGACATTTTTTTTTCGAGAGCACAATAATTAAAGAAAATTATTCTTAATATTATCAATTGTGAGTTTATCATAAATAAACCGCAAACGTAACAATGATGCTGTTGATATTGTTGGATTATTACAAAAGTAACACAACGCGAAGACACTCACCATCTTGACGAAGTGAAGGAAAAGAAGGAAGGTAGAGATAAAATGAAATACAACTGAGCTGTAATAAGTCCCTAGGGACTTACTTCTAGGGACTTTAAGCTGTGAGCTCTGGACAGAATTAGAAAGAAAAAGATCTCTGTCTCTTTTTACATTTACTAGCTCAACTAAAAAATTAAAATTTAAAATTCTTATTATTTTAATGCGAATATGATAAATATATAATTTCTCAGGCTAAATATTTCAAGAACATTAAATTTGAGATTTTTTATAAGAAAAATATTTAAATAATTTCCATAAAAAAAGGAATAATTAAAAAATATTTCTATTTTCTAGAGTAGAGAATCAAAATTAAGAAATTATTATAATTGTTATAAAATAATTATTTGAAAAATGTGCAAAAAGTCTTTTCTGTACACAAGACACTGTAATAAAAAGGCATTTGTTATTTTATAATCCTAGGAAATTTACAATTGATTATATAATTATGTATGCATTGTCAAATAAAGTGAATAGAGACAGATATTCAGAATAGATACAAATTCAGTATTTTATTTCCAATTTGCGTTATAATTTAATGACGATCAGTAATAAAAATACTTATTCTCTAAAATGTGGTTAATTTTCATTGAATCTTTTAATTTATGAAGTTAATGAGACTGGCTGTGTTGGAGTTAGCTCTCGTTTGTGTAAACTTTTTATGAAAGTATATGTTTAAATACGGTAATTTATGATATGGATAACTGGTCCCGGGTGATTCCAGCGGTTTTTCAATGTTTTGTCAGTTGGCTGGATATATAAATATCCATTTATTCTTGCACGCCGGAAAATATCATTGCTGTACAATTCCATCCACCATTCAACCTATGCAACCTATAACTTTCCTTTGCCCAGTATCCTCCAGATCTGAAAAGCATAATTTTTTTTAGCTGGTTAAAACAACTTTAAATATAACAAAAAATACATCCGAAACAATTAATAATAGCACCCTATATGCAGTTTGATGCTTCCATGATTTAGAAAAAGAAGTATTGTCCATAATGAAGAGGTGAATAAAAATTGATATCAAATAAGCAATCGCTATAATACATTGCTGCAAAATGAGATAGATTGCTGCGATATAAGCCGATAAAATTTTAGAGCTGAATAAAGATATAATACACTTGTTATCTTTATGTTCTTATTTGTTTGAAATGAGTATAATGTTACAGAGACAGAAATATAGATTTTTGCAAAGAAGAATGAGAGAAATATAATTTATGTAATTTATAAAAGTTTAACCTTATATTTCAGTAACTCGATTTTTAATATCATTAGTCGAGTTAGACTTACAAGTTAGTTTAGATGATTACTCGAATGAAGTTTTAATTGTGGTTAGAATGTGGGTGAGTTCAAGTTAGGGCTGCCCGGTGTTGACGAGGGCGTTGATGGGGTACCTGGTGGCGATGCCTCCAATGGGCAAACCAGATTGCCGAAATCCATCTCGTTTTTACTCTTTTTACGTTTCAACGTGAATTGAGATTTCTTTGGTACCTGATTCAAATTAAACTACGCATTAAACTATAATATTTTTAAAAAGTAACATTAACACTATTGTAATAAAATAAATTGTATTAAAAATAATCATAAGAAATATCAGATTATTATATATAAGATTATTTTCTCTAGTATAACGAGTATAATGTTAAAGTAGAATTTTAAAACGCACACCTTTAATCTGGCGGTAAGCGTCAGTGGAACAAATCCAAGTGTGTTTTCTATCTCTCTTTTCTGCTGGACCACTTCTCTGCCAAGTATCTGATTAAAGTGCGTTGTCAAGTGCCTGCGAAGTAAAGTCTTCGCCGGCGGAATGCTGAGCAATGTCGCGAGCAACTCGGAGGTGAATCGACCTTCGTGGATCATCAGACCTCCGTGTACGCCGGAGCCGCGCATGTTTGGTGCGTACTCCGCGAGATCCACGACCCGGAGCCATTCCATCACTCGATGATTCGTCCAGAGAGTCATGTTGCTACCGTCGGCGCCGTTCCCATTCGCGGATCTTCTCTCCAAGTTGTCAAACTCAAAATTCAAGTCTCGCAAAACCTGCAATTTACAAGTCTCATTTTGCATACCGATATTTCAAATATATACATTATATTAAAACGTCTGAATAATTAAAGTATGATATAACACACGCGGGTGGGGTACCTGAATTCCGCGTCTTAAACTGGCGGCATGCAATTGTGCAGTCACTCCGAGATTCAGTAGATCCTCTGTGGTCAATCTATGTAAAACTCTACCGTCAACTTTTGCGTTGTGGAAGGCTTCCTTGTGTTGAGGCAGACCAATGTCATCCAGCCACCGTAACACGGCCGCGTTGTCCATCTAAGAGATATCAAAGAGGATCGTTTTAGCCTAGGATTTTTTTTCCAATGACATGCATCAAATCGAAGTAAAGCGCTTTAAGACGCAACCTTGTGAGAACCGAGAAATCCGGCGCCGTTGCTTCGCTCCGATTCGATAGCGTAAAGGAGCTTTTTCCTGTGAAGGCTGTTCTTCAAGTCCAATTCTTTCTCCAGTTGAACCTGCGTGGCGTCGAGCAACTTTGGTCCAGTAGCACCCCATCGTCTCAGTTCGGCGGCGTAGCATTCCAAACCGAGACGAGCCAACCAATCGCCAATTTCCTCCATAGTAAGTTCCGCGAGCGGTTTCGGCGGCGGCGGTTCCGTGTTTGCCTCGCAGATCACGATCTTTGCTTCCTCCGCTGCAATGATAATATCTGTTTATAATCGCTCTTCAATGTTACTTAGTAACAACGTTACACGTATATCTCATGTATATTTCATGTAATGATATTTATATTAATCCTTCGCGGTCCTGTTTATTTTAACTGCATATATGTAATTCTCTAAATAAGTAGCATATAATTATTATTATAATTTAACAAGCTGTATCTTTGCATCATCAAATTTTCTCGATAGTACAAAATGGATCAAAAATAATAATAATAAAATAAAAATGAGAAAATAGCATACGCTTGCATACACTTATGAAAATTAATTCGGACCGAGAAGAAATTTAAATGATATATGCATTAAATAATGATAACGAAGTCGAATGCATGCACGCATTATTAGCCGTGAATGCTTTGCAAGCGAGTTACCTCTCATGCTGTTACTACCGATTAATATTGCGCGACGATTATGGATTCGTTGAAAAAAAAAATCTAAACGTGTGACACCGCATGCTTAGATAAAGATCGATCGAAACCTAGAATAGGGGCGGACAGGCATCTCGCCGCGACTCCCCTAACAGCCAAGGGTACCGTCGTATGCGCTCCTGAGACTAAATTTGGAACCTTACCAAATGCAACACCTTTCTTGGATGTCGGTGGCCTAGGAAGACTACTATATTGACCCGTATGTCTGCTGAATCTTTCGCCCTGTAAACATCAAATTATTGTATTTATTCAGTTATATTTAGTATTTTGATTATTTATCGTAGTATATTCCATAATATAAAATTTAAATTTTAAATTATATATATTAATTATATTTATATATATTTAAATGTATATATTAATTACATATAGTTTAGAATTTCTTAATTTTAAAATGTATATATTAATGATTTAAATATATATATACTAACATTCGATAAAGGACTTGTGCTACGCAGCGCCAGATTCTCGTGCTCCAAACTAGCTTGTCTGAGTTTCATTTCGGACAAGGAGGTGAGAAGCTCTAGCTTCTGCGTCTCTAAAGCGCTTCTCGATAAAACTTCCTGTAAGATACATAAACTCTCGTTTATTTTAAGCTCTATATCGACGATACGTGATCGTAAAATCATATCCTACCTTCTGCAATGCCTCTTCCATCTGTCTCAAGCTGTCTTTCTTCTCCTGAAGTATACTTTCCAGCTCTTGGATTTTACTTGATTGCGCGTCGACTTGCTCGGATAAAACTGACACTTCCATATGAAGTGCTCCACGTTCGCTTTCCAGTTTTCTCAGTCGTTCCTGAAAAACAAATTAAACGAAACGATCGTTAATAATATGTTGTGTTGAAAAATTTGAAATAATATAACGCAATATATTATTTTAGAAAAAGAAAATTGGGAAATAATTCATACATGGCACACGCATACACACACACATAATGTATAAATGAAAGTTTTATTGAGAGCTCTTTTTTTTATATACATCAGTATACCTCGGTTTTACTATGGTAATTGTTCATGCAAACATCGCTCCCACAGTGAAACTGCTGTAGCGAGCAATAGTGACGCGGCCTCTCTCTTTCGTGGCAGATCAGATCGCTGTGAGACATGGCTCTCTGATCGCGGTCCACTCTACTGCGTAATCTGCGTCGTCTTCTCCCCAGAGAATTCGAGTCTACCGGCAAGGATGTCGTGCTGTTTGTCCTACTACCTGCGTACATCCCACGTTCTTTTGCGCACATTGGATTTTGCTGCAGATGACAGACGTGCGGATATTGACCGACGTGTTCCTTAACGGTGTGATGCGTCAACTCGCTGGATACGCTGTCAGGTAGCAAAAGGAGATCGGAGAGTGTTTTCTCGACTTCTCTTGGGTATTAAATAAAAATATAAAGAGTTAGGATATGCTAGAAAAAATAGCGACCTTGTACAGGGCGTCGGGCAGAGAGACGAGAAACTTCCCAGATGACTGGCGGACGACGCCGGG
The DNA here is from genome assembly GCF_047496725.1 of Anoplolepis gracilipes. NCBI lineage: Eukaryota > Metazoa > Arthropoda > Insecta > Hymenoptera > Formicidae > Anoplolepis > Anoplolepis gracilipes. The sequence continues at coordinate 11,025,485 of NC_132971.1, read as the reverse complement.
CAGATATTAGGCATTCCGCTGGATACTGCACAGATATTAGGCATACTCCCTTGAAGCGCTAGCATCTTAGCATAGCCGAGTAAGCAAGCCTACAATGATATCATCAGTACCTCACGGCGGAAGAGATATCTCTTACTTATTTTTCAGTATAATAATTTTTTTCTTATTAATTAATAAATATATATATATATATATATATATATAAATATAATCTATAAATATGTATATACGTCTTCCTGTTTGATCTCTCTCGATTCTACCTGACATAAGCACTCTTGTGAACGGTAGGTCGCCTGACACGCGATTGTCGATCTCGCGATCCTCTGTGGATAATCCTCGATGAACTCGTCACCCGCGTCAGAGTCGGACGATGTGCCCGACGAGTCGTAACCCTCTGAGGGCGTCCATCTGCTGCTCCAGAGCTTTATAGTCGACGCCGCGTCCGACGAGTCCGATTGCGAACCTGAATTTAGATATTACGGATTAAAGCTTTTTTTAATCCGCGTGTCTAGAGGCTTCGAGAGATTCCTCTCGTCCAGTACCGCCCGCGGGCAATGGTGAATCTATTTTTCGCGCGCGCGCGTGTGCGGCAGTCGTGAGTCGTGACTTTGCGTATTTATTCAAAAATTCAGAAAGAAGAAGAGACACGATCGATCCCGCGTACCGCTATATGCTCGTATTTACGAAGTCAATGAACGTTTTGAGTCTTCAACGGTCAACCGCGCGCGCGGTCCGCGGTTAAGGCAATCTATTTCTAGCACGCTCCGTCAAAAGCGTGACTTCGGTGCCAGCCAGCCAGCCAGCCAGCCAGCCGATTTTAGTGCCTGAATGTGAGTCTCGAGATCGCCTCGACTGTCGGACGTCTGCCAAGAGTTTTATCATATTTTTTAACTGAAAGACATATCGAAAATGTCGTGGTCTCACTCTCACGAAAATCGCATAATTATACGAGTCTACTTTTCAAACGCGATTAAAAAAAAATTTTGATCTGGGTAATGTGTTGATCGGAAGATAAAATCTGTGTCTTGTGTGTGATATCGTCGCAATAATTTTACAATTTCAGATATATACTAGGGCTAATATATGTACAAATGATAGAGGTGAGAAAAGAGATTGAAGAAAGACCTTTCGCTTGTCCTTTATCTTCTTCTTCCATTATCGGAGCGAGATTTTTTCGTTCCGCAACGATAACGTCGTTCCATGATGCATTCTCCATGATGAATTTATTTGCGTTTTACTCTCCGAAAACACCGTGTTTTTATCTTCTAATTAAGCTCAATACGATACACATTATGATCTGCTTTAGTAACAGATTTATTCATAATTCACGTAGGAAATGTCGTGAGGATACTTTTCTCGACAAAAAAAGTCACGTGTCTATCGCTTACTTTTCAATAAACACTTGGTGCAATGTCAACAAATGTAGTTGCAGAGTGCACTGGACTCCAATAATGACGTTCGTACACAATAGAACGTTATCTCGATTAGATGCACTCTCGCGTTACCAACCGCGGCATCGTCTCAGCCGAAACTAAAATTAACGTCATGAAATCCTTCAAGAGGAGCGGGAGCTAAAGGTACGTAAACGAAAAAGAGAGAGAGCGAGAGGGAAGTGCGACAACAATTTATAAATAGATCAGTGTCCTCTCTTGTTGTTACTTACGTAGATCGTGGCCATTAGACGGCTCTTTACAATCCATAAACTTGAAAAGAGTAAATGACAAGCTTTAAACAAGTTACACAATCAGTATAATAATATAACAGGTAATATATGTTACCATTATCTTGACAATTATTTTACTGATATGAATCTAAAACAAATATTACTGATGTATATTTAACAATTTAATTATGTCCAATAAACACGAATAATTATTATAAATTTTATATTATACTTACCTCGTAATGCGTAACTTTTCATCATATATCACAAGCATTTCTCGAAAGGCAAATATCACTTCACAAGAAGTGACATTAATCAAAATCAAATCGTGGACTTTTAGCCGAATTGCCTGCTGGGCGGTCTAACTCTGTAATTACGGTCTAACAAAGTCAAATGTTCGGATGTGAACGTACATGACACGTGCGTACGTGTAGGCCCGGATGTGAAGTCGTAGCCCCGGATGCACGCGACGAACGCACGTGTTCCACGCGCTTCGAAACGCACGTCCGAAACCGGAACGTCGTTTACGCATTTGAAACATTCGAATCATCTTTTGCTGACATACGAAATAAAATCGGTGCGGGAACAGAGCGTAGTATTATCTTTCCGCCGGTCCGCTTACCGGTTGCATCCATTGCAATAGGATGTCCTCGGTGGCGATATCGGGCGGTGGGGGCGGCGTCGGTGCACTCTTTATAGCGGTCACGAGATTTCTCGCTGCCTCTTTCACCGAGTTCTTCCATTCCGAGCTTCCGCTCTCGGCTGAACTTTCAGCGCAAGCACCTGTAAATATATTTAACAATATAGCAAGCAATCGCAATAAATGTTGATTAAAGTTCACAGCACGAGAATGAAATGAAATGTGATCTTTAATATTCTATAATTGAATCTATTTTAGATATAATAATTATATGTGTGTGTGAAATAAATCCTTAAATTAATTTATTATAATTTATTTTATTCTTGGAGAAACTAATTATTTCTAGATTTTTTAACGACAGAATATAAAACAAAATTGTCGTATCTAGAGATGTAAATAGAAAAAGACTAAATTGTTTTTTTCTAAATATAAAATAAAATATAGTTTTACATGTATGTGAGTTTAACATTTTTACTATCATTACAGAATATCAAAGTCTCTTACAATTGGCTTCCTCCATTCATTTGTATAATAATTTATGATTGTAAACATTTTATAAAAATTCTCTTTTGTTTTTTATTATACTTTTTTAGAAACAATTTTAATGGGATTTTTTTGATTAAAATAATACCAAACACAATTCGGATAATTTTCAATTAAATGGATAATAACAATTGTTATTATGCATCTAAAAATTATTATTAAAATCATATCTCATATTTAATGTAATTCGTCACAAAAATCTCATTAAAATTATTTTTCGTTAAAAGCTAAATTAAAAACATAAGAACTTTAGTTTATTATATTAACAAAAATATATAATAAAGAAAAATAAAATTATATTTTAAAAAAATAATAATAAAAAAAAAATTTGTTTTTTTTTCAATAAAAATAAAATAATAAATAAATAAAATAATAAATAAAGATAATTTTTCAATATTTTTTTCTCTTAAAAAAATGACTTGTTTACATCTCTACCGGTATCTCTCTTCTTGTTTAGAAAACCCTCTTGTTCGCGCAAATATCCATATGTATATATTTATAAATAACATAATATAAATAATATAAATAATATATCTATAAATCTCGATCGTACCGGAAATAATGTCATCCATCTGGAGCAGCGCGGCCTCCAGCATCTTGCTCGCCTCGTTCGAGCTCTTCGCCAGGAAGGTTGACTCTCCCGCCTGCGCTGTCGTGCCGTTCCTCTCCTCACCTTTGCCCATCACCATTTAACGCTGCAAGAAGAAGAGATCTTTCTTACGTGTTTGTCAAACATTCTTCCGACATCCACTCCATGTAAAAATTCGTTTCGCAAGCTTTGAAAATCCAGACGCAATACTAATCGCAACGAGACGAAACGCCTCAGCCGCGCTGATTCATACGATTTTCCAGACGACGTAGCTGCACTGTCGTGGGGAAGAACGCACTTGCGAGAACGATAATTGCGTCGATGAGTTAGGAGCGTGTCATTAAACAGACAAGGAAATATGCGGACGAAAGAGATTTTAAGTTACGAGCGGCTCTTAATTTTATTTCAAGTTAAACGACAATCTATATATATATATATAAGATTGAGAAAATTATTATTTTTTGTAAATTAAGTTTAAAGTTAATAGCCCATAAATTAACCAATTGTTTACGTTAAAAGTTAAAACAAAAGCTAACTCACAGTTAAAAGTTAAGTTAAAATTAAATTAACTTATTAAAGTTGAAAGTTAATTATGCAAAACTATGTGTTTTTTACATAATCAATCTTTTAATTGTATATTTTAAATTTAGATATAATAAAAAGATAGTGTTTTATAAGAGAGAAAATGTATTTTTCTTTATTTTTTCTTACATATTAAAATAATAAAAATTCTTTAACAGCGAATCGACACATCTGACAAATGAAATATTAGCTTAACACATATTTATTTTACGCATTGCAACCATTTTCACACGGCTTTAATATTATAATTGATAAATTATTTTAACTGAAATAAAAAAATCAGTGTTAATTCATATAAAAATAATTAGTTTAAGTTAAAAGTTAACACGCGTTTAAAAGTAATAAAATTAAAAACTTTTTAATTGTTTAACGTAACTTTTAATTTTTTTAATTAGTTATGTATTTTAACTAGTACATATATGTATATGTGTATGTGTGTGTGTGTGTGTGTGTGTGTAAAGTGCAATTATATTTTATCGAAATATAAAAATAGGAATTACTTTTGACAAAAAAAAGAGATAAACGATAATAAAATTAAGTTTACGAGGAAAAATACATTTGCGACATATTATGTAATAAAAAATCATACGAGATACGGTACAACTTATTATACTTATATATAGTTATTGGTATACTTATATATAGTTATTGTTATATAACTAATTATATAATTTGTGCTAACAATAACAGAAAGAGTGTTAATTGTATGAAATATAATGATTAATTATAATTTAATTAAATTTAATAAAAAATGGTAAAAAAAGATAATTAAGCTCTTTACTCAATCATAAACTTCATATAAATTCTGAAACTATAATCTTTAAATAATACGGAATCGATTTTAAAATAACACTTCTGTCGTAAATACCTGTACTAACAGGAATCTTGCATTTTTTAAAAATTAAATTCGACCGCCTTTGAAACTCAATTATAGAATATCGATTTTTTTAAATAAAAAAAGTGCAAAAACCCGAGAACAGAAATATACTGCTTACATTATAGCGACAAATTTACAAGATTGATCCCAGAAACACTTTACATATGCAAAGCGATATTTTTATCAGATAAGAGGCACATGATGAATTTGCGTTGCGACGATCGATCGCGGAAAAAAACATTAACAAGTAAGAGAAAAAGAGACAGAGAAAGAGGAAGTGAGACGTAAGTATACAGAGGAGGAGAGAGACAAAACGTCACGAGATAAACGCTTGTCCCCGATTGCGATCTTACCGTGTCGTTTCATGATAACGATGATAAGAAAACCGAAGAACCGGATTACTATTAATAAAGTAATAAATGATTGCGTGCGAAAATAACGTGCGAGCGACGATCAACAGGTACTCAAGAGCAACGCCCAAACACTTTGCCACCATAACATGTACTCCGTCTCTCTGTCCCTTCTCCAACCTCTTTTCTCTCTCTCTCTCTCTTTCTAGCATTCTTTCTCTCTTTTCATCTCCGTTTCGTTGGCCTTTCCGCGCGGGCGAAACTGCACTAAATGCAAGTAAAGAATTGTGTTTCACTAAACATCTTCTTTCTGTGCACACTTATTTTTATAGAGATAAATGTTTGTATATAAATTTATATATTATTTTTTATACAATGTTTTTAAATTTTATATAAAGAGAACACAAATTATAATCTTTGTGTCAAACTTTATTTATTTAAAATCCACATACACATATATAATTTTTTTTTATTTACTTATAGTAATGTTTTTTAAAAAATTAAAAAATAGCGAAAAAAAAGAGTGAATGATAGTCTCTATAAATTAGAATTTTTCTGATAAATATTGTGTGACAGTGCACTGATTATTATTGTTGCACTACTACCTATACACGATATTTTCGATTTACAGAAGTATAAAATGCGAGAACTGTCATTTTCTCATCGACGCAAGTAGAATAATTTTTATAGGGAAAAGATATCCCAACAATAATAAATTAGTGCTAAATAGTAAAAATATGCAGCGTAATGAAATTGATGTAGATACCTGTTTATGCCAATCTGTCAACTTGCGAATGCTACTCGTACATTCGATAAACATCGATAAATGCACAGGAAATCCGAGGGGGAGTATCAATTCGTATCAGTTACAACAATGTTTCTTCGCATCTTGTACGCAACATAACAGTATCGCGTGCGAAACGTGCGTCAACAAACAACACGATGACGTGCACAGCGAAAGGGACTCGAAATGAGGTTAGTTTGCGGAATCGACGTAAAATTCGCGCGTTATCGTGATACGAGAAAGATTGGGCGAACTACGCTACTAACGTTCGATCGCGCACATTTTCAAAAAGAAGATTCACGCGAATCAGGATCAGGGATAGGATTATCACGAATCAAAGATGATCACCGTCGCGGCTCTCCGTGTAAACACGCCACAGCCGGATGACGTTTGACAAGTCGTCACGTGCTACCAACCACGAGTCGACCCAAGTTACGCTCCAGCGCACGTGCGCGAAGAGCTTCCACCCGAACGAAGTTGCATCCTTCACTCGCCCAGCTGTTTACCTGCGTCTAGGATACGCGTCGACGGCGTCGGCGCAGATCATCCGCATCGCATCGTCGTCGCTCGTCGTAGCAGTAGCAGCAGCAACGACCGAGGGGTTGGCAGCAGTGCCGATCACGAACGAGAGAAGTACTGTACCGCACTGTACTGTACAGAACAGATACCGGACTCGCGCGCGCTTCCGTTACATTTTATACTTGGGTGCCGTCGCGGGAACGGCGGGGGGGGGGAGGGGCGGGAGGAAGAAAATAAAAAGTACATACGCGGTATCGGTATCGGGGAGAGATGCGCGGTGATGCGTCGCGGTGGTTACGGCGATCGTGAGTGCGGCGGGTGGACGAGTGCAAGTGCGCGCGCGCGCGAGAGGACGAGCGAGATTCCGTCGTGGCGCCGGACAAGGTGCACCCGTGGTGGACCTCCTCGTGGAATGTGAGTAAGTGGTCCACTCCACGATTCCACGCGAGAGAAAGAGAGAGAGAGAGAGAGAGAGAGAGAGGTGTCCCGTTCATCCCGCCCTTCCTTCCTCCCTATCTCTCTATCCGTCTCTCTCCTCCCTCTCCCCTTCTTTTCGTTCCTCCCGTCACAAATTCCTCCCCCTCACCCCCGTCGCCGTCGCGTGCGCGACCGCCAGAGACTTTCCGCGGAAAAGCCGCGAAAACTACGTCACGAGTGACGGATTCGGTCGAAACTGGGACAAAGTGCAGTGCACTCTGGCATTGCGCTTTACCACCAGGTGTTTCTATGCCGTAATCTTCCCAGGATTGGGTAATACTCGTACCGTTGCACCTTGCTCACTCGAATACCTCGGAGTTACATTCTCTCCGTCTCTCTCTCCGTCTGTCGCGCGCGTATCGCGAATCGCTTCAACTGACAGCGCACCTGACAGAGAGACACGGGTATCGCCGACGGAGAGAGAGCTGACAGGTAAAGGAGGCATCGAACGCGCAAAAGGCCCGTACGTGATTAAGTACGTGAGACACTCCTGCGACGCGCGACGAAAACAATTTTGCTTTTTTTTTCTTTTTACACGACGTGCAAAAAATCACGCGTTTTCCGAGAGAAAAATTGCGGACGAAGGCCTTTTCGCGAAAGGCGCTGCGAGATTGTACGACGACGACGACGTGTTCACGAGCATGGTGACGACAATTAAATGACAATTAAATGACGATAAACGAGATGACGTTATGTAGGGCACGACGATGTCGAGTGCTCGAGCGACGTGCGCTCTTCGACTTCCTCGACAAGTCTCCTCCTCCTCCTCCTCCTCCTGCCGTTCGCTCGATTTTGTGAAATATGGAACGCGATCGATCCTTACGCGTAGTTCTTTTGATATATAAATCTGTTGAAACGTTTTCGAACGAGATAGCGAGAGACGTTTAAATAAGGCTAGGATTTTATGACAGATCATTTAAATAGGTCATGGTTGTTTGAACGGGCGAACAGTGCCTTTGAGTGAATTCTTCGACATTTAGAAGCGTCTAGAAATGTGACGTGAATTTTATGTTAAGTGTACTACTTGTAAATAAATAATCGACTAATCTGTGCTTGTCATCCTAGGTTAGATGACGGACTCAGGATAGTCCTTCCGCTTGATAACATGTCAGATGGAGTTGATGGTGGTGGTGGGGAAAACGAGGTAGACTCTCATTCCTCTTCGCACGCTGAGGCTGGTGACTCTTCTAATCACAGAGAGGAAGAGACATTAGATCCAGATAACGAGGCAGCTCTAAATACCAATTATGATAGTAGCGACGGAGCTGTCCCTGCATTTAGGTGAGATTCAAATTGTGATTTTGCACCCAGCCACAATGTTGATAGCAACAGTTACAATGGAATACCTAAAACATAATTTTTTACCAGTGAAAGTATCTTAGAATTCTAGAAAGTATACCCTTTATTTCACAGATGTGATAGGTGCGATAATTATGAAACTATAAACAAGACAGCTTTCTCCGCTCATCAAGATCAATGTCTGGCAAGTGGCGAAGCAGGAGAGAGTGCTGAGGGCATAGAAGGAGCAGAGAATGACGGAGATGGGGAAGAGGGCCATTCAGGGATGAGGTCTCACAGAAAAATGTTTGAATGTGATGTGTGTAATATGAAATTTTCAAATGGAGCTAACATGAGACGACACAAAGTGAGTATAAAAAAATTACACGACATAACATCTCTATTGTGTAATTAATTAATGTTACACATTAAATAATTGATTGATGATGACAGTGAGAATTTGACAGGTACAAATACACAAATATAACAGCTGTTTGAAATAAAAATAGATATATAATTCTTTTAAATAAAATATAATCTCACTTTTTATATATAAACGACGATTCTTTGTGTATTTTATCAATGAACATTTGACCTATTTCATCATTTATCTCTTTCAGATGAGGCATACAGGCGTAAAACCATATGAATGTCGAGTATGTCAGAAGAGATTCTTTCGGAAAGACCATCTTGCGGAACACTTTACGACACATTCGAAGACTTTGCCATACCATTGTCCAATATGTAACCGTGGTTTTCAGAGACAGATCGCGATGCGTGCTCACTTTCAAAACGAGCACGTCGGTCAGCACGATATGGTCAAATCGTGTCCTCTCTGCAACTATCGTGCAGCAACTATGAAATGCCTTAGGTTGCACTTCTTTAATAGGTGAGTCATACGAATTGTTTGAAGAAAAAGAACATTGGTCTTCTCATTTTCTTCATTTTATATAAACCCTTTAATTATTCGCAGACATGGAATAGATTTAGATAATCCAGGACCAAATAGCTCTACATCCATAATGAATAGTTGCACATCCGGAGAAGCGATGCCTTCGGCACCCTTATCCGACAGTGGAGACAGCACTGGCAATCGTTCGACCGACAACGCTACACCTCCTATGCATTTCCTCACGCCTCACGTAGAAATATCCATTCCTTACCCCGAACAGGCTGCCAACCAGCGAAATCCGAGTCCTGCCCCATTGAACGGAGATAGTCCTAATAGCCCGCAGAGCGCCGACAGCAATAGCAATGCGCCGAGCAGTAGTCATCATCAATTAGCTATCAATAGCAGCACCATTCATAGGTAAACATTTAAAGGATATTAATTTATTAATTTTTATCAGTGTGCGCGTTAAACGTTTTTGAAAATTATTCATCAGAGGCTTTACATTTGCGCGTTGTGTCAGTTTGTAATCTCAATTATATTTTACCTGAGAGACATTTGTGTATGCTTAAAAATGAAAAATATCAACATTTAATTGCATTCTAACGCGAATTATTTGATCGCAAATTCTTGGTCTTTTCTTCAGAAATGTTGGCGGAGGCGACGAAGCGATTACACCGTCGATCTCTCTAATACCCATCAAGCAGGAACCAAACAGCAACGGTATGGACGATAGCGGGGCGACGTCGAGCAATCTGCCGTTGCCATCGTTGATCAAAGTGTCGCCGTTGAAATCGCTGCTGCGTGATGATCTACGTCGCAAGCTCTCCACTAGTTCTGCCAATAACAACAATAACAGCAATAACAACAGCGGCTGCGGCGGCGCCAATCCACATTCGAGGGGTGAACCGCCTACCTCGACCAGGCCGGATCCACGCACCAGCGGACTTCAGTGTACCCACTGTCGCATCACGTTTCCAGATCAGACGTTATACTTCCTTCACAAAGGTTGTCACAGCGAGAGTAATCCGTGGAAGTGCAATATTTGCGGGGAGCAGTGCTGCAATCTGTATCAATTCAACTCGCATTTACTGAGCAAGAGTCATCAGTAGCTGGGAGGAGAAGAGAGAAGAGAGAAAGAGAGATACCTGCGGCTAAAATTCGTCTATCCCCTTTTCGTTTCTTCTTCTTTCCTCCCACTTCTTCGTTGAACGAAAGAAAACGGCAGGAGAATCGGTACGTATGTTGTACGTACGTTCAGTGTTCATTAGTATGAAGGTGCAAATATTTTCTGCGATGTGTCTAGACATACTATTAACCAAAAAATACTTTTGAAAATTGCAAGAACGCGCTCGTCCCTTCTTTCGCCGAAGCATGACGGCCAGTCAATTGTAAATTATAAATTTTTAATTATTATATTTGAAAACTTGAGCAAGTATGTCTGCTCTCTCAGAAAATAATGTACAAAGCGCGACAAATTGTGCCTTTTCTTTAAAAGAGAGAGAAAATTTCAAGAAAGAAAAAAGAAATTGCCAACACATACTCGTCCATCATGCTGTTATATTGTACGAACTATCCGTCCATAGGGCTTTATTGAGATATTCCGAGCTCTATCATTAGTCTTAAATTAGTTAAATAAGTATAGAAACGCGCGCGACGAAGCACGTCGCGGATTGCCCTGTCGATTGTGAGAAATAAAATTATATATATATACATATAAATATAGCTGTGCGCGCCGTACTTTGTCGCGAAAGAAATTACACTAAAAATTCGGATAAATAGATTATCTAGTTGCTCTATGCGGTTTGAATGCTCGAGACGAACGCGACGACGCAGATATTTAGTGAGTACATTTTATAAATGAAAAAAATGCGTTTATTGTTGTCCCAAGGCCAAGTCCTTAAAAGACAAAAAAAAGCATAAAGCAACTGAAGTATAAAAATACAGGTACTTGAGAACTATACGGATCAAATTTATATAACAGAAGAGTCACACTGTACTAATAATCGAAACATTTATTTTTAAATGAATTTAGGATTTTCTTATGGACTTGGGAAGAGAGAGGCGATTTAAGAGTTGTCGAGACAAATTTGAAGAATTCGAAAGCGTTGCGTTAGTCAGAAGCGTGTCGACACCGAATACATCCCGTATCGATACACTTGGATACCGATCGATTACGATAGTACGTTGATTGCGACACAGTCGCTTCAAGGTATCGGATACAATTTTTTTTTCTTTTTTTTTTTTTAGATAGAAATGTGTCGTGTTTATTGCACTGGTAAAATCGGTGTAAAACTGAGAGATAAAAAATGTACAGGGCACAAACGAGCCAAGCTGTGGACACGCGTTATTAATTATTCAAATACGACAGGGAGCAAGTTCGAGAGATGTGACTTTTAGCGAAAAGTCGTACCGTACCAAACAGAGCAGGTATCTCGATATCCATCTGATTTTGGCTGAGGTCACTTCTCTCCGTTCTTTCGCCTTTGATTCGATAAATATTTTATATATAAATATTTGTACAGAAAAAAAGAAAGTATTAGAGAAAAGAAAGTACGAAGGGAAAAATCGAGATACAGCAAATATATATACATAGTATATATGTATGTATGCATATATACGCATAGAGTCACACAGCACAGACACACAGATATCTGTACACACGCGGATATTATATATAAATATAAACATATATATATATATATATATATATAAATATAAATATATATATATATAAATATAAACATATATATATATATATATATATATATATATATATAATTATATGCCGTCTCAAAGAGACGGAGAGATACATACACATACATACACTACGGACACTGCTGTAAATGGTTATAGTTATTTAAAATAACTATTCTGTATATCGCGTAATATTTAATACGATTATATAATTATTTATTAGAGTCTAATTAATTTATTATTGCTTTGCATTCCACATGAGGACCGAGACCACGGAACTATACGATTAAATAGGCGAATATCGTAATAGAGTTAACGGTGCTTTTCTAACAAGAACCGATTGCGTTAATATAATAATAATAATTTAACTGGCGAACTTTTATGAGTAAAAAAAAAAAAATAACGAAAGAGAGAAAGAGAGATCCATCGGACAGATCTCGCGTGTAAAAGTGGATATACACTGAATGATCAACACGAATGCAAAATTTTTTAACCATTTGTGGTTTACTCGTTTCTTTTTACTTTGTAATATTTGTTTTGGGCTATATTTTTATCCATATTGCATTAATTGTTTTTTGATGTATCGTCTCATGAGTGATATATCGAAACGCGAATCAAACGCTGACAAAATTCTGTTTGTAATTGTTATACATCTTACGAATTTTAATGATGAATATTCGTTGTTTGTTCATTTAGTTTATATCCATCTTCAAACGAATGCAACATACACGAATTATCTCTTCGATCGATATACGTATTAAGAGCTGTCGCGAAACTACCACTATTTTGTATGCAAAGTATGCACGTATATTCATTATTATTACTAGAACACGTTCGTCATCCGCACTTTCGATCCTTATTAAAGCATCATTGACGTACAAATCTTTTTAGATACCTTTACAAAAAAAAAAAAAAAATGCGCGCGCGTGCGTTCGTCGTACTCTCGCGCGGGTCCTCGGGAGCGGAGTCGTGAACAAAAAAGTGCCTGATTGAAAGTAACGTCTCATCGAGAAAGAAAATTGCGTGTATTTGTGTGGGAGGAGAGGGAAGAAAAAAAATGAAGGCATCTGATTGAAAAGGGAAGGGAAGAAGCGAGGCGAGAGATGCGATTCTCAAAGATGTACGGACCAGGAACGTGTGTGTTAACCCGTGTTCACCGTATGTGCTTACCGCTTTAGCGTATATAGCGACGCCTTTACACTGTGATCACGTTTACAAAGAAAAAAATAGTCTTAAAGCTAGAAGATAGACGTAAAGGTATATATCTTAGGGCAAGCGAGAGTACGACGAGAGAGAGAGAGAGAGAGAGAGAGAGAAAGAAAGAGAGAGAGAGAGAGAGAGAGAGACGCACGGCCTCGGGAAAGTATGTGGTAAGAGACAGGCGTTTAGACACCGCATCCTGACCCACCTCCTGCACCTTCCCTTCTCGACTATTCCGCCCCCTCCCCTCTCCCTCCACACTTATTTATACGACATACGAATAAAGATATATTTAAATCGATAAGAGAATGGAATAGAAAAAGAAAAAAAAAAATGTTGATGTTACTACGGTGTAATGGGTACAATCTAAATACATGAATATTATGTATTATAAGGAATAGAATGGAGAAATTTTTTTATCGTACGTCGTTACGTTTTATTCTCTTTCTTGCTCACCAATTTCCTTCACGTAAAAAAAAAAAAATCAAAATAATCCAACAAGGTTATTTGAATTTTTTTGTGAATTTGAATTTGATATATTTATTAACAAAAATATCGAGATTATTCGATCTACTAGCTATTTAAAATAAAAAAAACTTTGTGAATTAAGCTTTTAGAGGTGAAGAAATAATGAAGGATCATTTATCTTAATATCTTAACTCCCAATTATAGGATATCCAACTTTATTGTAGATATAATATTGTGATATAATATAATATTTGTAAAGTTTATAAAGAATAATGACATTTTTGCTTGATATTTTTGTTAAAGAAAAGATGATTCTAATCTAATTAATCAAAATCTCAAATTCTCAAGCATCAAATTGCGAGAATACTCTGTATATTTTACATTATATACATATATATATCATAAGTTGTTTTGAATGATTGACTTCAAGAGAGACTTCAAAATCAATCATTTCCATGGAAAAATAGACTCTCCGTTGAATGTACTTATATTAAAGTCTTATTTTATTGCTATTATCATGCGTGTATGGATACAGAAGCACTTTAATTACAATGTTTGTCGCATTAAAGTTATTAGAGAAAGAAAGAGAGTGAGAGTGAGAAAAAGAAATAAAATCCTCCGAATACGTGTCACTCGTAGCTCGAATTACGCTCGAGCTTCAGGACACAATAGGAAACTGCGACATCTCTTTACGATAATTTTATTAATTTGCCAAAAAAAACGAGAGAGAGAGAAAGAAAGAAATATATAGAGAGAATATTTGACCTAACTGAACGACGCAACAGCTGAGCGAACAAGTTCCACTTTTGTTCGTCAAATCGCGCTCTTTTACAAAGTAAAATTCCGGTTTTGTTGCACCAACGAAATATACTATATATAGATAGATAACTAATTATTTCTTCTGACTTCCTTAATTATTTCTACTGACTTCCTTAATTGATCATTCTCCGGATGATGTAAGCATGTCCAGATCGTAGCACCATTAACAATATATGTATCTTATAAATAATTAAAATTAACTAAAATTAGAGAGAGAGCGGAAAAAATTTATTTCTGAAAAATTAAATTATAATTAATAGATTGACGCTCGAATTAAATAACAATACTTTAACGAATTCGATATATTCGATTATTTTGTTACGACGAAGAACTTGACGAAAATTTTTTAAATCTAAAAGTAGAGAATATAATTCGAAAATTAACTATATCGATATTGCTTACTTATACAATCAACAATTTTTTCCTCACTTCCCAGTCTAATTACCAACTATAATATACATATATAAAGATGAAAAATTTAACTACTACGAGTTAACTAAACGTTGGTGCAACCGGTTCAAAATATGAGTATTCGGTTGCCTGGTTGTAACAATAAATTACGCTACGATGCACTTATAACGATATCTTATAAAATAGGTACGCGCACAATTCAGCCTGCTCTTTTTACTTTCGTTCTTTCGGATTTGTCCCCTAATATGCCCTGTGTAAAAAAAAAGTATACAAGGATAATCAACAAATCTCGTTTCACGAAATTATTTCTAATTTTGACAATTCCTTTTCTATAGAATAAACTACAAATAACATATTTGAATGTCTATAGAAATTATATTAAATACATTTTCTATTTTTTTTGCCTCAATGTGGTAGCATTTGGAAAATTTTTTTATATTAAAGCAAAAGCGCGATAGGTGTATAAAAATATTAATCCTTTGTCCCCCTCCCCCCTACATCGAGAATGAACTGCCATCGTCAATTTCATCTTATACGGTTTACTCATTTAATGCGAATTTAATTCTAACAATCGCGCTAATAGAACGTGGCGCAACGTGTACACACAAGCGAGTCTAAAGAGTCTCAGTTCGGCTGAATAGACGATTGTCAATCGGTGCCCTGATTCGTCTTGTGACTGAGAATGGTTTCGATGTTGCGCTGAATCCGCGCGATCTGTGATCGCTTACTCCTCGTCGGCGTCATCGTGCTCCCCTCTTCAATGTACAAGTTGCCGGCCGCCGCCTCCGGCCAGCCAGTCGCTGCCGCCGCCGCCGTCGCCACCGCCGGAGTCTCCCGTTTCCGGTCTGCAAGCAGAGCAAACGAATCCTCACACCGGCTTCATCAGTCAAGCGAGCGAAGGGAGAAGAGGGGCTCGTTTCGAATCGCAGTATCGCGAACGATTTGCGCTATGAGATTCTCCTAGGAGAATGGAAACATTTCATTTAACCGCGCAAAAATAATCTAAACTTTTCTCTCCTCCCGCGATTTCGTTTAATTAATTAGAGACGATGATGTTGACAATTGTAAAGTAGAAGACTTTAAAAATGATAAAAAAAATAAATATAGACAATAAATAGAAAAACTAAATAACTTATAATTATATTGATTTAATATATTTATTAAGGTAAGCAGGGCTCATACTCTTTCCCCTATCTCCCCTTTTTTCCTCTAAAATCTATGATTTTTCTCTATTTCATCTATAATTAACATGATCAGCACATTTGTCTCAAGAATCTGAAGCGATGCAAACAATATTGAAAGATTCAGCTAAATCTATAACCAGCAAAATAGTTTTTCAAGAATTAATATCGAGTCTAGAAAATCTCAGAAATAGGCTTAAAATCTAAAAATAATTAAAGAATAATTAATAAAAAATAATTACTTTTAAAACGTGCCTCTACTTAATGTTAATTCAATATAATGTATGCCAAAGATACAAAAAACAAATTATAAAAAAATTAATTTATGTTTATCATATGTATTAAGTAATATGATTTATCATCTTTTAAATTACTTAATGAGTTATTTTATAAATATATAATTTTTAATTTTTTGCTTTTCGTTTATTTTTCTTATCTCGTCTTCTTTTCTTATTAAATAAATCTAATTTAAACAGCGAGCAGTGTACGTATAATTCTGTGATATGTAAAATGTAGCATTTCTAGGTATCTATTTTGCATTGTATATCATTAAAGTAAAGAAACGTATTTTTATCAGTTTTATAAACAGTTATATGTGAAACGTTAACAAATCTAATATAGATTTTATTAAAGTTGTATAACTAAAATTCTGTTGTTTATTCCCAATATAAAATACTATTTCTAAAATAATACATCAATTTTATTATTTTAAAGTTTTTTGATTTATATATATGTGTGTGACTTTTTCATCAATTAAATCAATTTCGTCTTTTTTCATAAAAAAAATTTCCCTTTTCCTCTATAATTAAAAAAAAAAAATAGGGAGTACGAGCCCTGGGTAAGCAATGAGATATGACGCGATAATTAAAGAAAAGATTGGAAGTCTGGTATGAATGGAAGACGCGTCGCGTCTTCAGGGAACGCGCGTATTTCGGGAGCACCGTGTACATCGCGTTACGCTTCCGGTATATATAGCCGGCCGGTCCACATATAAATACAACTTCCGAGGCGTGGGAGCGCAATGAAATATTCCAACGGGGAAAAGATCCCGCGTCTCGCTTTCCGCCCGAGAAGCGCGGCGTATATTGACGCGCCGCGCGGCTAAAATTGGCGACGGATTGATTTTCGGGCTCACGCTCGCGCGTCAAAACTCGAAACTGCAACAACTGCGACCGGCAGCCGCGGTTTCGCGGAGCGAATTCGAAAGTCCCAGAGACGAGCTTTTCATGGATTCACAATCCTACTCCTCTCAGCTTCCCGTCTCTCCGAATGCGATAGAATATTGCGAAGTTCCAACAACAAGATTGCAGTAATATTTCGCGGTAGAGTATTTCAAAGACATCGTGAAACGATTTAATTTCTCGATCCATACGTTAGCATATGTATATAAGGACGAAAGTAAATGATATTGACAATTGCAAAATAAAAGACATTAAAATAATGGAAAAAATAAATACGAATAATGGATAAAAAACTAAAAAATCTCTTAGACAATTATTAAAATGGCAAAAAGTATACTGATCAAATAAATTTAATTCACATCTAACAATTTTTTGACAATTATGCACATCAATATATGGTTTGCAACTCTTGTCTCGCGAGCTTTAACGAGCCCTAACATTTTGTCTAATTTTAATTTAAAATAAGCTTATTTCGTTTGAACATTTTAATATCGTAATTTATTATTCTGAAAAGAATTGAACCGTATGTCTTTACCGTATGTCTTTATCCATCACCGACGATGAACACAACGCATGCACATGCGTGCGCGCTAAAGTTAGAGCGCGCGGCGCGGATGAATGAAAGCAGATAAACGTCCGAACAATCGCGTCATTTTGTTTTCGCGCGTGAATAAATAATTCCCGCAGGAAAGTGCAGCGAGCGAGCGAGCGAGTCTCGTCTCATCTCGTCTCGTCTCGTCTGTTTTAAGATCCGTCTACTCTACAAACAGCTACTACTTCCTAAAATATCATCGGCGTTCGGGCGCGCTCGAAAATCTGCGCTCTGACGTAACGCACGTGCGTGGCGATTCGCGAGATGCGGCGGAACACGGTGAAAGACACAGAGGTCAATCTTAACAATATTCGAAAACCATTGCGAGAACACGAGAGACATTACGACGTTTCCAACTCGACATTGTGCACGATTTTAACATAAATTACAATTACATATAAAATCTATCGCACATATATATATATATATATATATATATATATATATATATATATATAAATAAAAATTTTGATATATTTGAGATTGAAAAATTAAATATTAAAATTAATTGATAATATTAATTTATTACTTTTGAGAAAAAAGAATTTATTTATGCAGCACGATATATAATTATGTTATTAATTATGTGTTGAGTAATTTTGTAGCAAAAAAAAAAAATAAAAAATACGAAATATAAAGAGTGTAAACCTTGAAAAAAACGAATGAGCAAAAGGAAATTTCAAAGATGATAATGTGAAGATTAAAACAAGATATATGTTGATGATAGTGTAAATTATTTATTAAATATCGCATGAGTGCGTGCATATAGTATATGCTCTTCTAGGTCTTTAATCCCGCATCTCGCGCACGCAAAAATGCGGAACGTGCGATATTACATATTATGCAAATATCATAGCGGAAATAAAAACGAGCAAAGGAACACTCGAGGAAGAATCTACTGAATGAAAGTTCAATAATGAGCTACGTGCTGTGTATGTGTGTCAATGGGGCCCCTTGCGCGCGCGCACGCATTTCTTGGCGCGTATGTGTGTGTGTATGTAATCCGGCACACGCACAAAAATATATCGACGGACACATTTCAATGCCACCTGAAATATTACAATCCTCGTTTAACGTAACATATCACGCGATGTTATTCTCATTCTGATTTAATTCAATTCTAATTCGAAATCGTGATGAAAATATATACATGTATATATATATATATATATATATATATATATATATATATATATATATATATATATAACGTTGATTTGCGTCGACTAACGATACTTAAGCGGCGTGCCAAAAAATACTTCCGGTAGCCGACAGCCAAACGGTACTTCACGGTCACCCCGTGTGAAACGTACGCGCGCGCGCGTGTGAAGCTCATTCAAGTGCGGTACGAGTTAAGCGAATTTATTGTGTGTGTTTGCGACCTCCCTCGCATTCGTCCGTTTGTCGTCCGCGCCTTCCTTCCCCCTCCCCCTCTCTTCTTCGTTTCGGCGCACAAAATGATCATTGCGAACGTGCACGCAACTACATTTTATATAGTCGCGCGCGACGGATGTGTTGATTGATAAAAACGACGCGTAGTACGTAACCACGCGAACCTCGATTTCACTGTTGCGTTGTCAATATTAAGCGATAATGCAATCAATATATTTACCTGTGTTTAAATGTCTCTTTTAATTCATGACGTCAATTTTTAAAGAAAATAACAATTTCGAGCGGACAAATTACTTAGAATATTTAAGAAAAGTTAATTATGTAAATTGTTATATATTTAAATGACTAAAACTTGTTACTTTTAAGAGTAAAAATATTAAAATGCAATATTCTATTAATAAAATAATAAAAAAAAATTATGACTAATATACATAACTTGTTAATTTTTAAAGACTTAATTAAGACATATATTCTTTTTCCAATTTTTTTAAATCTGTATATCTCATCATATCGTGTTGACAAGTGGCTGAGCATATATTATCGAGTATTCAATCTCCCATCTAGATGTACGTCAAGCGCGTTTATTGTTAGAACAGCGACCAACGTCATCATAGGTGATGACATTAAGTGGTCGTTGCGACCATTTATAACGGCAAATTTTTAAATTCTGGCCGTGCTTACCTAAAAGCTTCTCGAGATACTGACATCTAGTTTCGGGATCACCTGGGTTCATCGGCGCCCCTGCAACCAACTCGGCCAGCTCCGCCTTCACCATCAGGTTCAATCTGGCTGAGATCTCCTCAAGACCCGCTGCAATGAAAATTTCACCAATAGATCATTTTTCTTTCGAAAATGTTCAATGTTAGAAAATTTTGCAGACTTTTTATCATCGACATGTCGTTCGAAAGGCTTTGTAAAAATTATTATATTGCAAATGTTTTTGAACGTGCTTTGTACACCTTAAATCTGAAATTTTTTATAAAAATGTAAATTTATACATTATATTCTCGGATTTTATTTTTATTTTTAGTGTATATTTCCTCTGCTTTTCAAATTTTAAAAACATCTAAAATGCGCATTTATATTATGTTGAATGCTGACGAACAATTTTTTAGATTTTACAATTTAAACAAGATTTTAAATTATATATTTTTGAGGATCTTATATCCGCTAAAAAAAATCAGAAATAAAACAGAATAAATTGCGATATAATTGCATATTAAAAGAGAATTTATAATTAAAACTTAGCATTGAATCTAAAAAAGAAAATATTAAATTTCTTATTTTTTAAAAATGTAATAGTTATAATACTTAAATTATGTATCTCTCTTTCTCTCTTTCTCTCTCACATAAAAGTCTTTGAGATGATGGCGTCATAAAGATGCATCCGCGACGTGTATCGCATTAAATGCAACCGACGTGGAATGCATCGTGGAATGTGGCTCAATTTTCTTCGGAGCCCCATAGTATATACAGTCGGTTCCCCTAATGACTCCCGGTTCGAGCGGTATCCCCATAAGTCCTCGTTCTCTCTCCCTCCCGTCCCTCTGACCTACGTCCTAATCAGAAGCACCGGGTGGGCCGATCGTCAGCCACAATCAAACGGTACCGATTACATACGCGCATACCAAGCGTCTGTTTCATATTATTAATCATATTTATTTTATATAAAAACAAAATAATATTTTTCTTTTTATTTTAACATCATACATTAACGGGAGTAAATCGAGTATCTATAAGTAAATACATTAAATATGAATAATATGTGTGGAAAGATGTAAAATAATTATTGTTGCAAATAAAAAACTTTTGCCTTCTTTTTTGAAAATTTCGGGATAAATATTTTCTCTTTTTGCAGTTGTCGAAGTTAGATAATATATTAAATTTTTTTCATTATACACACACACATATATACGTCTACCCAAAATACATAAAGTATGGTTAAAAAAACTTATTTGAAGAATAAATTCTTTTAACTATCTATATTTCAATTTTGAAACGATTCATTTGAAATGATTCATCTAAAATTTTTTCATTTTTAATTTAGAAGAACTGAAAGAAATAATTTTCTGAAAATGATAGCGACCTACTTTGATAATACGCTTTTCCGTTGCCACCAAGTTGCAACACGTGCAGTCCAGGTAAATTATATAAAATATAGTAGCAATTACAATCTGCTCTTTATATTAAAAAAGGGATAAATCGCGCTCGTATGTACGCTGTGTATAATTAGTATTAATTAACTATATACATAATTCGCGATGTGATAAATATTAATGGATTGCAATTGCAATAAAATTAAACGGATTTCGCGTGCAACACGCTCGAGATGGCCTTGAAGTGTTATTTTTATATGAGAGAGTCTCCTCAAAACGCGGAACGATATCTCGGAAAGGCTCGTCCTGTATAAAATTCTCTATAATAACTATTGTGTGTCTTTTTCCTATGATCATTTTTCTTCATTTCAAATTATATGATTTCCTCATGTAAAATGCAATTCTATAAAATGCGAATTTTGAGTCCCACTGGAAATGATACTTTTATTCATATAAAGGTGTCAATTTGTCATTTGTATTAGATGCAGTATTTTACGTATAAAAATGTATAATTTCTTGTTAACGTTCATAGATGCGGAATGGAAAGTAATAAAAAAGTAATAAATCTTAACCTTTATTTAATTTTGCCCGCGTTTTATCGAGATTATATATCTTAACGTGACACTTATTTATCGAAATATTTAATATTGAAACTCAAAAAGAGTATAAAAATAAATAATAAATCCGAGAAAAGTTTAAAGATAAAATTTCTAAAAACAAATTTTTGATAACATGTATGTGCATTCCGCTAGACTTATTTAAAATAATGTGTAACTTGTTTCGTTTTATTAATAAATATTTTTTACCGTCGTCGCGGCGCGCGTTTCACTGAAAGTAGATTTAAAAGATGATACGCGCCGGACGAACGAGGGGTTTCATTCATACGACGTTCATTAACGAAACGTGGCTGTGAATCGGTTCCCACAACGTACGCGATACGCGGCGCGATACGTCAACTGACAGAAGGAGATAGACGGAGGGAGAGAGAAAGAGAGAGAAAGAGAAAGAAACGAAACTGAGGGGGAGTGTTCCTGTGAGGAGGAGTTCTGCGTACTCTATTCGTTATGCAAATGTAGATAGTAACGTCGCGTACACACGTGCAGCAGCATGCCGTCGAGTGCCTATAAGAGTGTTACGCGATTTCGATTCATTCCTTACGAGAGCCTTACAGCGAGATACGTGGACGGATTATTATATGTATAAAGTGAAAGAGATGCACATGCATATACATGCATACATACATACATACAGGCAATATTGATTTAAAAACTTTTATAAATTTAATTAAAAACTCAACGATTTAATTGAAAAAAAAAGCTTTTCAACCGCGCAAAAAATGTGACGTTAGGTAAATTATATTATTGTGTTGAGGGTAAATTTTATAAATTATATTTTTAAAAAGTATATAAATTTCGGATTACGCAACACAATCCTTAAATCATTTTCATTTTCCAAAAGACGAGAATTTTATTTATTTATTTACTTATTTATTAAACAAAATTTATTTATTTACTTATTGCAAAAAAAATTATTTATTTATTTATTTATTACAACAAATTTTAAAGAACAGAACCGTTTGTAAACTAAAAATTTTATTAAATTCGTTGGAACATATGGCAAAAAAAAAATATACGAAACTTTAATGTAACTTAAAACGACAACCTTCGTAGAGTTGACCCATTGTTATGTTAATCGGCTCGTATGGGAACAAAATTGTTACTTTATTTCGGAGCGTAACAAACACGGAACGAGGTATACGCGACAGTACGCACGTTGCGTCGCGCATTAGACGTTGAAGACGTCATATCCGGGCGCGGTAGGTCGAGCCAAGGTGAGGAGTGGCCGTGATCGGCCCTCTAATGAAGAAAATCCCGTCGTGCATTTTAAGGGATTTTGTCTCCCTCCATCCCTCCCTCCCTCTCTCTCTCTCTCTCTCTCTCTCTCTCTCTCTCTCTCTCTCTCTCTCTCTCTCTCTCTCTCTCTCTCTCTCTCTGTCTTTCATCCTCGTCGGTTTACTTGTGCGTACACGTGCACCTATATTCTTGCCGCCGACATCTCGAACGCGGCATCCTTTGCCTCGCGAAATACGAATCCTGTTTCTCTTTCCCTTCCCTCCCGAATACCGCAAACGCATAGTGATTGGCGTATCGATGATGATTATTCCGCTTACGTAGCGTGATATTGATCGAGAATTATTACAAAATCGATTCGTAAATAACGCTGCAAGCGTAAATAAATTTAGAAGACTCATACTTGTCAAAATTCTTTCGGCGTGACTCTTGAAAATTCTACTTTTCAAAAAGTGACTCTCGAGTATCACAAGTGTTTTGAAATGATGTAGATTATTGTGCGGGTGTTTTTTCCTCAATCAAACTTTCTCAACTTACCTGGCTCAAAATTTCTCTTCATTCGCCGCCATTGTCTCGCGTAGACGAGAGCCGAGCATCCTGCTACTAGGAAGAATACTATGCAGGCACAGACCGCGAGGACCAAGGCGCCGGTTTGCCAATCCCAGGGTAATTGATCGGCCTCGGTAGCCGATTTTCTCCTCTCCCGAGGATCGTGTGCTGTCTGCGTCATAAAATACATTATATTTTAATGCCGTCTTTTTCCTTTTTCCTTCCCTTGCGCGTATAACACACGTTAAAAGATACAATATTGCTAAAAGATTAGTTTCGAAACGCAATAACTGCGGAATGCGAATGAGTCTTTGGCGACGCGATTCTATGCCGCATAGCAAACGGCGAAAGCTAACTTTCGCCGACACAAAATGCACACTGATTGTATTACACTCATTCAAAAGAGACATTGCTTTCCTTTCTCTAATAATTGTTAAATGATCGATTAACAGTTTGGGCTATTTAATTAATTTACATTTATCGGAATAGAAGATTAATTTCCCATGTACGTTATAATGTATCAATTCCTGCAGAATTAATTTATCGTATAAAATCTAGCTGCAAATTTATACTAACTTGAAATTATTTATTTCAACAAATTCGTCAGACTTTTTGTTTAAATTCTATATAAATTCAATTTTAAATTACTTTGGATTCTCGCGAGGCGGAGTAGACCGGCTTCTCGTCGCCCGAGCCTTCGTCGTCATCTCGATCTTGGTCGAGATTACCGGCTTCCACCGAGGAAAGCCGTTCTTTCGTTTCGAGGAGCCGCCAGAATTTGGCGATGAAGGCCTCCTCGCCGGCCTCCGACGGCCACCTGGGCGCCCCAGACGTGTAGTCAAGCTCGAGGGAGCCGCAGATCGCATCCTTATGCACCGCACACGGGCTCAGGGTGAAGTCGGGAGCGCATCGGGTGCATGGCCAGCAGGAGGCACGTTCGGCCGACCAGAACTCCAGGCCGGGCTTGCAGACCGGATGTTGCTGTTGCTGTTGCTGCTGCGGCTGCGGCTGCTGCGCGCCGGATGTCGCGCCGCCGGCGGCGAAGAACTCGCACAGACCGACGAATACCGACACCAGGGTCAATAGCAACCCGGGACGAGATTCCCTCGGCATTACCTGCAATCGTCACGGAATGATTAGACATAGTTCTGATTTATTTTTTATCGGTTGTCCTTATTTATTAATTAAAATAAATATCTCTTTTCGACACGCGTTGTAGACACTTGTAAAAATCGATTTATAAATCAATTTGATTATTTCGTTGTGAATTAACTCAATTTATTTTTAAATCATTTAATTTTATTTAATTATATATATATATACACCTAATCGTTACATATATATATATATATATGTAACGATTAGGTGTATATATATATATAATTAAATAAAATTAAATGATTTAAAAATAAATTGAGTTAATTCACAACAAAATATTATATTATATATATATATATATATATATAATATAATAAATTTGTATAGGTAAAGCATCGTATGCAATTTGGAAAGAGTTGATCTCTTTAAAAATTATGTATTTTTAGAAGCTTGAATTAAATAGAACGATTCTACGAGCAACAAAATTTTATGTAATACATAAAAGATTTTATTTTTTAATTAAAATAAATTAAGCTTCAATTAATTTAGAAATTAAACAATATTGCGTATTTTAATTTATTTATTACTCTTTATTTTAATCTCTCTGTAAACAATATGTATATGTTATGACATTTCTTTTGCTTTAAGATGGTAAAAATTGAGAAAATCTCTGTAGAAAAGAAAATTCTCATATCTTTTTCTTCTCTCTCTTTTTTTTATGATCTCGCGAACCGACAACTTGTGTCTCGCGATTATAAACGTCATAGAGCGACCAGAGGACGTCGATCGCGGTCGATCGGCGTAATTCGAGCGTATAAAGTCGCTCTTTAAGCCGCAAAAGCGCTCAGACCGTTTCCACTTCCGGCTCGTACGCAATGTAATTACATCCGCAGTTGAATCGCGATCCATCTACGTCATAGAGCTCGCGGCCGGCCGTCTGTACGCCTTCGTTTCCGCGCACCAGCGAGCGAGCACATATTATGTGATGTGTAAATGCAAGATGTGTGCGGAAAACTCGTTTGCAGTCTACTTACAGAAATAATCACAGCAAAAAAAATTTCTTCCAACAGTAGATCTCCAACTATAACGCATTTTTTTCCAATTAAAGTAAACCTACTCCAATTCTGTCTTTACATGCGTCAATTTTTCTATTTCTTTCTCATTTTATTATAATCTCGCAGTTATGTAAATAATGCATATATATATATATATATATATATATATATATGTATATATAGTTTATATCTGTGATTGTGATTAATTTTTTTGTGGTTTAATTTTCTCTCGTATTTTTAATTAAAAACTATTATATTTGCAATTTACGTGCGAATTTCATATAATCCCATGAATATTATGGAAACTGTATATATCCACGAATAGCACGATAAAATCAATTTCCTAAATTATGACGCTGAGATTGCTACATTGTGTGGCAAATATTGGCAGAGTCAAATCTCACAATCAGTGCGATGAATTTTAACCGTGCGTATACTACGACAAATGCCTCTATTTTTATCGTATATTTGTTAAGAAATCAATGGAAGCGTGCGAGAGAGAATGGGCAGTTAATGTGGAATGAGTGAGGGAAACAACCAAGTTCTTTGGCAATTAAATTGCTAATATATTTTATAATTAGACGTACCTCAAAGAAAGATTCGGAGTAGAATTGATTTGTGTGCTCACCGTTATAATTTCATCTTCGAACGCGTATACAGAGGTTTAAAGGAAGGTTGTTTTTATATTTGAAATCGAGCGGCAAATATCGATCACTTATTTGTTCTTGATTGTTTCTCAACTCGGAAAATCTCTCTTTTATCGAGGGAATTACTCTTAATAATATTACTCCGATATTAAACTCAATAATAATAAGTTTTAGATGTGAAATAATAATCGTTAAAATTCAACTTGAATTTCTCGCAAGGTCGATACCGTAACATTATTTATTAGCGAATTGTTGTCACGAGGTCATCGTAAGAATATAGACATACTTTACTATCGGAACGTCTAACGCATATAAATTCCGCATATAAATTTAAATAATATAACTTAGGCTGCGAGCATTTCATTAATGAATTGCTTACATTACATGAGAGACGCAATTTGATTTTCATTAAGAAATTTAACTTGAAATACACGGTTATAAATAAGAATTAGGCGCAGAATTTATTATTATATAATTACAATTATTAAACTTTATACGATTTTTTCAATAACGATGAAATAATAGAGAAAATTTTTTTAGAATATATACTTATTCAGAAGTTTTATTAAAGCGTGAATCTAATATATGCATGCATTGGTCTTTGACACATTTCCGAGATTAAAAGTGCATGTGCATTCATTGCAGGAGGGTGCATGAACTTTTTCGTTATTTAATGGTAATCCGGCAGATTTTTTTTTCGCGTAGAAAGGCGGACATTGTTCGAACGAAGAGAGAGAGAGAGAAAGAGAAAAAAACAGCAAGCATACGCAGTACGTAATATGTCGTTTGTATATATAATGTATAAGAGATTTCTGTGTGTGTGTGTGTGTGTGTGTGTGTGTGTGTGTGTGTGTGTGTGTAAAGTTTCTCCTCGCCCACTTCAAATTGTCTGCGCGCACGCGTGTCATATTTCTCTCGAGGACGCGCGCAATCACGCGATCAGAATGCAACACCTCGATCCGCTCGCTCGCTCGTTGCAAATGCAATCTTCCGCCGCCTCGCCGAGTTCATCTCTTCGTGATTAGGATGCCAATTGTACGCCTCAAAAACGATTACGGACACGAGCGTCGCTGTGTCGCTGTCAGGCACAACGCGATTCTGTCGCTCTTACTCATCGTGCGTGCGCCGGAAAATACTCGAAAATCCGGAGGAACTTGCATCTGTACTTATGAATGATCACACAGATGTGAAAAAAATTTTCATGGAAACAAATCCGTTGTGTATCGTGCAATTATTTTATTCAATACGTATTATGTGTGCGATGTAGGGTAAACTCGGGTAAGATGGCCATAGTATTTTAAAATGCAAAAAACATACTTTTATTTTCGTTATTTTTTAATAACGTTTGGCATGTTATCTTCACTGAAGCTTCAATTACGTAATATTATCGAAATTGAAAGGAAAATATTTAATAGAAATTTTATATTATCAAAATAGTACGATATAAGCATTGGCCATCTTACTCGACTTTTAAGGAAAAGATGACCATAGCGACGGAAAGATGGTCATAATATTTATAAAAAAAATAGTGAAAACGAAAATAAAAATTATAGGTCATATAACAATTTGCATATCTTTATAACATGTCAAACGTCGATTACGATAACTTAACTGTAATTTATTCGACGTTGTAACAGTTTTCAGTGGACAAATGAAAAACTTTGCAGGTAGTCAAAAGTAAAAATATGATATAATATTCACAATATCGTTATTCGAACAATGTATGCACATAAACTACTGAAAATATCGATTATCTTTGCTAATGACTAAAAAAGTGCACCATGTAGCGATTATTGAAAAAATTAAAAGTATATGGCCATCTTTTCCGTATAGCCATCATATACCCCAGTTTACCCTACAGAATTGTTAGAGAAACAATATATTATTTATATTATTATTTAATATTATAATTCAAATAGAAATATATTTTATATTTTATATTAAAATTGTTTAGAAGGTAAATTATACTTTTTATACTTGATATCATATAAAATATATATTTTTTAAATATATGTTTTTAATATTATGTTATACATATATATATATATATATATATATATATATATATATAAAATGTATATTTTTATACTTTTGATATAGATGTATGTACAAAAGCAGTCATCGTAAGAAGAATAAACACCGAATTAGAAATAACGAAGCTCATGCGATATTAGTTTAGTGCGTTGCACCCATTCGTAATTAATCGTTTATTAAACGATACACTCGCAACTGTCTCATCGTTGTCGACAAATGGCTCTCTTAACACACAGCCACACATGTGTGCCTCTCTAATAATAGTAACTAAAAACTGCTCTGACTCCGGGGAATATAAGGGCCTAAACCGGTTTACGTTCTTCTCAACGTTATGTCTTATAGATTCAGACACGATGTTCTGTACAGGAAACGAGCTCTGATTTAATTCCACAAAAATAAATTTTTTTCCATTGTCTTTTTCCAATTTATCCAAAATCGAAAATAATTGCATCATTGCAAGAATTTTCCGTCACCGTAACAATTATAAAAATTAAAAGCAACATTTGTTTCATTAAAAAATGCCAACAAAGATTAAAATAATAATTACATTGATTATGAACAAGTATAATGTATTGATTGTAGATCGACTCATTAATATAATATCGAATTTATGTCGATTAATTAGAAAACAAAAAATAACGTCACATTTATTTTAATATATTATATTACAATTAATATTATATACTGCAATTAATTCGATGAGGAACCTTCACCTTTTCAGAGATACTTCCCTCGATTCTTAATTAATTCATAATCGCGAAACGAACGGAAAACTTGGACGTAAGTACAGATTTATTCGCAGGAAGTGCGAAATCCGCGAACAGTGTTTTATGAGTAACGTCTGCCGAAGCGAAAGAATGCCGACGCTTGATACAGCCGCACGTGTTCGCTTAATGACGCTAATAAGATGGCTCTTTCCCTCCCCGGAATGCGTGCAAACAGTTTTTAAGAGACAACGTCGCGAACGAGACGAACAACAGCGGCCAACTGTAAATACGCGCAAAAAGAATCAAATATATTAATCGCGTCTCTCTTATTGAAGAAACCAAGACCGATGAAAATCTTGCGAATAAATGCCGATAGATACGCTAATCGAGATTCTTTTCGCAAGATGATATCATGTGTTTAGAGTATCCAAATTCCTATCACGTACAATTAAAAATATTTTCAGCGCTATTTTTCCCACGCTTTCGCGGAAAATCGACGCTTCTATTCGAGCGAAAGAATTGATCAGTCTACGATCTTACTAATCAAATTTTTGGAGCGCTTGATCATTCCTCATCCCGAGGAATTTGCGTGACTGCGAATAAAAAGAGAATCAAACTGTGATATCTTTTACTGCAATAATAATAATGCATGTACGCATATTCGATGTAAATATTTGTGTAACAATATTTCTGCGGAAAATCTTTCTCTTTTTGAACTGTTTTTAATACAAATTCTATCGTAATTCATTCGTATCATATTAATCGTAACTTAACGTTATTGGCGTTACATAAAAATGTATTTTCGACAAAAAATCGTCGTATAGAAAGATACGTAAACGCATGAATGAAAACTGCGATAAAAAATGCCGTGGATGACGAAAGTAAATTCCTTTTTCCTGTATCTGTGATAAATAATTCTAGAGATTAGAGGTAAATTGATTGCAATGACTTGCGCGAAAAATAGATCATCAATAAACATCCTCACGGAAAAATCAAATGATGACGTAAAACGGAAGAAAGAATTCGGTCAACAAATAGCGTAGTGAAAGAACCAATTTTTTTTTCTAAGAAGAGATAAATTATCCATTATCGTTAATCGATTACAAAAGAGACGTCATTGAAATGCCACCGATCGAGTATCACTTTCAAGTCCCACGTTATTTGTATACCGGTTGCGGGCCGAATATCCTCTCCCGGAACGTTCGCGTACGGGTTTATCTACGATCTTCTTCGGTGGCGACGAAAGGAGGCACGATTCGAAGACTCTTTCGAAGAATTTATTGACGTGACCGCAAGAACACGAGAACGTGGCTCGCACAACGCGGGAAACCTAAATACTTCGCGGACACACGTCCGCACTGATGGCGACAAAAGGCCGTTACACGACCCTTCCGACTTAAGAATGAACGTACAATAAGTTATGAAGAAGTGGATTTTTGTTTCAATCGTGTTATTGAATGAAAAAGAAAAAACAGAAATACTTGCACTATTAATTGCAATTTTAAATCAATTTTAGCGAAACCAAATATTTATTACATATATATTTAAAGTTTTCTGTAGTTAAGTATATACATGAAAAAATTTAATAATAATCGAGTTGGATTATATTATTATATTTTATTTATAAAAAAAATAAGAAAATTTTTAATTTAATATTTAAAAAATTACACAAATTAACAGTTCATATATAATAATTAAAATTTGATATAATATCTCTGTAATAATATACTATATGATATAATATATTTACTTTTTACACATCTATCATTAAATATCTCTAGATTAAATAGAAAATGCATTTTGGATTTTATCATCATTCATTATTTATATCAGTATCTTTCAACATTATATCAGTTTGAACTTGATTAAAGAACATGTTATCAGAATTATGTTGTTAGTTTCAAGTAACTTTATAGATATAAAAAAAATGATTATTAATGTTTAACAATAGAAGCTTAGAATAGACGGAATACAAATGTACGATGATAGGAGGGGGTGGGGGATGAAGAAGGAAGGCGGCAGTCGTCTATCCTTTGCTTTTCTATGAGAAGGCGCCAGGGATACGGGGTTTATTTCCAGGCGGGATCTTCAATAAACATCGAAAAAAATAGCTCCACTTTAGCGCGAGGATCCCGGCCACGTGTTTTACATACCGGCGCCGATCAAAAACGCGAAACGGATACGCATGCGATGATAATAGCATGATATTCGCACGCGAGCGAGTGGCTAGTCTCGACGGGGTGGATTTCGGAAAATTGATCGATCGTTCGTCCGTTTCGTGATTTTTCTGCAACAAACGCGTCACCAACAGACGGCGATTTCTATTTATGTCGAATGCAAATTTGAATCGTGAGATTTAACACACGATGTTTCATTCAGCGCACCTGTTTTACTGGCCACGCGTTGATGTCTCGCAAACTTGATAGATGAATCGACACATTGCCATGATTTATCACGTATCTGTTTTTCGAACAATATATCATGTCAGAAAATAATATTCTGCGCAATTATTAAATTCTTTTCCGACATCAATTTAAAGTTTAAACAGTATATTATATTATATCGTGATCTATTTACATAAGTTTAGAAAAAATAATTACAGGAAGAACAAAGAGAGAAAAAGAAGAAATGGACATTAGCCAAAAGAATTATCTGACTAAATTATATAATAATTTTGAAAAAAATATTAAAAAATAATATATCATATAATAGAGTCATTTTTCAAAAGAGAAAGAGAGGATATGAAAAATTTTACGATTCTGAAAATTGAAGATTCTTCGATTTACAATTTTGTATGTGTATGTTTGTCGATCTAATCTTTTTTATATTACAGTAAAGATTTAAATTTCTTATAGAATTAAAAGATAGAGCACCTTACGATACATCGAATATATATACGATGCAGCTTCTCTCACGCGCGATCTTATGTTAGTGCTATCGCCAACGCCGAGAGAGCCCACGATTTGTCGCACCGTTCAAATTAGATCAACATCATCAACATCATCAACTGCACGCTAGCACGGCACGGTACTCACGCTGCCTTCGATGTAACCGTGTCTGTCATGATGTAATCCGAGGCGATGTAGCCGAGAATGAGGAGGAGAGAAAGGGCGCGTCGCTGCAGCCCCGAGAGTGACAATTTTCCGCGGATCACCACTATGTCGCACAGAGCATCAGGGATGATGGCTCTCTTTCTCTTTTGGCACTGAACAATATGATCGGTAAAGTATCGATAAAAAATAAAAAAGGGAAAAATAGAAAAAAAATAAAGGAAGCATCAACGTCGCGACGCTGTCACGCTGTCATTCTACGCGACGGCGAATGACGACGACGAGAGAGGAGACACCGAATGCGAGACATCCGGAGAGTTTCTTCACGACACGACACGCGAAAAACATCCGTACCATCGCGCGATCGCGACGCGACTAGTCCAGTCCGTCGAGCGTCGAGTTCTACTGATTTCCGCCCACGACCTAGTCGCAGCGAGTCAGACGGATGGACGGACGGATGGACGGACGGGAACGAGAGAGCGGTTCGTTCATACACATATACGCGAAGAGAGACAAAGCGAGAGAGAAATAGAGAAAAATAAAAAGAGTGAGAGAGAGAGAGAGAGAGAGAAGATAATGATAGAGAAGGTAGAGAGAAGAATATCGAGACGCACAGGAACGTTTTATTGCCTAGGCCCGCAATTTATTAGCGCCCCTGTGATTTATTATGTGACCGAGAGTACTCAAGCTGAGAGAGGAAGAGAGAGAGAGAGAGAGAGAGAGAAAAGGAGCATTTTATAAGAATTGCATAATACATAATAATTACATAATCTCTTTATAGATTTTAACGAAATCAGTAAAGATAAATGTATCAAATTTTTTAAAAATATTATATTGTTAAACATAAAAAATATCAAGTTTCTGAACAAATATTTTAAATATTACAATAAATCAATTTTTAAAAGATAGATATAGGATAAAAAATTTTAACCAAGGCCAATCCAAGGAAACAAATGTATAAATATTTGAAGATATTTGAATGTATGTATTATATATAACAATTTTAAAAATACATTATCAAAGCATCAAGAGTAATTAAAGCTACAAAAATCACAGAACTAATTAAAGCTACAGGACTCTCAAGGATATTTAATTAAACACAATATAATATAAAAAGATAGCAACCAACAAACGGAGGGAGAAAGAAAAGATGGCGAATTCAAAAGAAGTTTAACGAGTTCTGTACTCTTATGTTATAGAAACAATCTCTTCTCTCTTACCTGGAATGTGATTAACTTCGCAAAGATAACAACCTGGACTTGCTCCCGGCGTCTTCTGTAGTCCGGTTTCTCTGCATTCCACAGTGGTATTAACCCTAGAACCGGACTGGACCGCGATGCTACGCCTGGTCGGCTCTTCGATTATCTGTAATATAAACGGAGAAAAAAGACGTAGTTTTACGGTACTAATACAAATTCAATAAATTTTGTGTGAATGTTTTTTACATGGAAAAATTTGTATCGATTCTGATATATATTTGCATAAATTTCTAAAAATATTCTTTCATATATGACGTGTACATATGTTAAGTGATTATTACGCATATCAAGAGCTCTGTTGATTTTATTTCAATTATAATTTTCAATTTAAAAATTATACGCATATTTACCTTTACATAATAATTTCACACAAAAAAAGCATCGTGAAATTACGTTAATGAAAGCAAGAAGAAAAAAATAAATGAAAAAGAGAGAAAATACCTTTTTTTAATTAAAAAATCCTACGTAATTTTACTTAAGCATTAGTTCTTTTAGAATTAAAAATTTAAAATTAATCCAAACATTTATTATGTTTTTTTAATCATTTAGAATCATGTTGAAGATTTACGACGATTTGTAAATCAATTCATTCATTCATTTATAAATCTTTCTCTGAATAAAAAACCATTTTCCGTTCGTGCATTAGAATTACATCTCTCGCGATTCGTTTCTCTTATATAGTAAAATATTAATTGCACAGTCGAGGTAAGAAATCAGGAAGCCGTCACTGTTAGATATATTATTAGCGCGATATATGCGACTTAATTATATTAAGCGGTATATTAATCATCCGAAGTATCCGCGTATCCCGCGATCTCATTACGACTTTATTGCATTCCTCGGCTAATTATCGTCGCTGCACGTGGGTAAGCACGTGGCACGCCTAATCTGCCCGACGAATCTGCCGAGTTGTTGAAGGCGCAAATTGCGCACACGCTACCGAATTATATAAATAATTGGCCGACGCGATGTACCGCGATCTACCATTTCGGGGGAGAAAAGGGAGGAAGGGCTCGTTACTGACGCCGGGCCCCGGTATGATAGCGCGATATCGGAGCCTTATAGGTGTAAATTTATTCTTATAGCCCTATATACTCCGAAGAGAGAGTAGGCGTAATATATCGTTTCATTCACGATCGCGTTCACGACTCGCCGCCCGCCGAGCGTTACGAATCAGGAAACGGAATTAGGGAAACGGAAGGAAATGGGAGGAGGAGCGAAAGACTAGTTAACGGTGACGAAGCGTAGATATACGTATGTTACTCACCCATGGAAGTCTAACTCTGTCTAACAGAGATGGCAACGAGTCGATCGCAGGAGAATTCGGTGTGAAAATTGAGTAAACCTGTAATTAAAAAAAAAAGATTACATACAATTCCATAAATATAAAATTAAAAGTTTGAATTAATAATGCAAGGGGACACATGTTAGTTGAAACGTCCCACAATCGAATGTAAGATCAATGATAAAATAATAAAAATGTCATTTTTAAATCAATTATTTTCCATCATTTTAATTATTGCTCATCAGCTAGGCTTTTATCTAACAATAATAAGATGTTTATATTTTATTAGTCGTAAATATAAAATTATTTTTCCTATTTCAATTAATTTAAATTTATTTAATACGCTCTCTTCTCTAATGTAAAATCCTAATTATTACTTTATTATACATTATACTAGCTTTCAAAAATAAATTTTTAACTGATTTTTAAAATTTTAA
Organism: Anoplolepis gracilipes; assembly: GCF_047496725.1. Taxonomy (NCBI): domain Eukaryota; kingdom Metazoa; phylum Arthropoda; class Insecta; order Hymenoptera; family Formicidae; genus Anoplolepis; species Anoplolepis gracilipes. Next base: position 10,990,286 of record NC_132971.1, on the reverse strand, counting down.
CTTTTTAAAAAATTTATTTTTCATAACTAGTGATGTATGAAGCTATATATAATTAGGATTCACATACATATATACATTAATTAATAATATTTAATTTTGGAATATTAAAATATATATATATATATTGTATATATACTTATAAAAATAGCAAGCAAAATACATATATTATACATGTATATCTTTGATTTTAATTTAATTTTTTTCTCATAATAAATTCAAGCACACAGTTTGAGAAAAAATATAAATTAGTACTTACTGAATATCCGCCCTTGTGAATATGTCTCGGCATTTTTCCTCACACCAGGACACATCTCTCTGCTTCCTGTCTTTTCTCGCGACGGGATATCCCAAAGTATCGTCATGTGTGACGTATCCAATATGCGGGATCTTGACATACGTTTCGTAGACAGCATCTGGAGCTGGTCTGTCGTCGACATGAGAGAGAAAGAGAAAGAAATTATGTGTATTTCCTTCACTTTTCTCCCTTCCTCTCTTTCTCTTTCCTTTTATACACTTCCTCGTTTATATTATTATACCAAATAATACGTAAAGGTTATATCATATCGATGCAAACTGAAAGAAAAAATATAAAATATAAATGAACAATCGTGCTGTAACAATAAATTTTTATTGTTTGAAATAAATGGTACGATAATATAATTTATAACGATTGTCTCGCTTTAATATTTCTACTTAATTTAAATTACACAAAAAAAACTTCCATGTTTATGCAATTTAAATAATTTTAGTTCAAATTCAAATTCTTAAAAAGAGAAATTATTTATAAATTTAGATTATTGTTGCATATCATCGAACATCAACTATTCAAGATTTAACTGAAGAAAAATCGTACGAGAGAAAAAAAGATTTCGCCAAAATTAAGGTAGGGAAAAATATTCTTCATAATTCCGATGGAAAGAGAAATTCGAGCGTTAAAAATATATTTTTGTCTATAACAGAAAAACCGTTTCCGAAATAAATGACATCGCAAAAGAAATAGAATTATAATAATATAATTTCCATCTTCGATAAACACATTCTCCAGCAAGTTCTGAATCTTTATTAATTAGTATGAATATATATATTCATGTATACATACATGATTGACTTACATTTGAAAATTTGGAAGAAAGAAATGAGTAAAGTGATACACGTATTGACTGTAGACGCCATCTTCCTCATTTAAAAAATTTCGGTGACGACTATCGGTGTTGTGTTTATATGCGATCTTTATCATTTACTATCTTACCGATTGTCAATACGTTACCATAAAATGTATAAAATATTTCCTGTCATAAGTGTAAAGAATTGGAATTTGCGTTTTTATCATAAACGTCTATGATTTTTGCATACATATTTTCATCATTATTATTGCACAATTCGCAGTTATCATGGCAACTGTTAAACAATAACTTAAAACGCTCTCAAAATATATATATATATATATCAACTAATTCTTAATTATCGTATCGCATAATTGCCCCATGTGAATGGCCGAAATCGCGCGAAGAATTGTGAACCAATACCGAGACAACACGAGTCGGATCAGCTGATCCTCGCAACGCGGTAGTTAAATCACTTCAGCCCTTCGAGAAAGTGTTTCTCATTTTTATCCGCGCCAATATTTCCATATCAATTGTTAGAAATGCGCTGAGACGAAACAATCGAATACGTGAGTGAATCCGATCGAAAACCTAACCGTTCGTGAAAATGACATATCGAAAAAGAGAGAGAGAGATGAACACGCAGGTTGACGAGAAATCAGGTGAGACATGATTACGCGATTCTTTATGGAGGAAATGAGTCAGGAAAATAGTTTCCTTAAACATATTTCAGAAATGACATTTTCGAAAAAAAACACGCAAATAATATAAATATATATATATAAAAGATCCGTGTATTTATTATGCATATGTATACCATCTTTTTTCTTATTATAGATTCACGTATGTACTTCAAATATTGTCAATATGTTATGTTTTAATTTTTTTATATCTTAAAATCTAACTAAATATTATTTTTAATTTACATTTAATCACAAAAACTACATAAAATTAAAGTAGTTATTGTAATATATTGTATACTACAATAACTAATATTTATCTTTTTTTTTATTGTATATTTATAGTATTATCAGAAGCAACCAATGGCACAACTTCAACAAGAAGAGCATTAGTAACTGTTGGACTCATTTTCATAACCTCGGTGATTGCATTGTTTTATGTATACATGAGCTTTCCAGAATTAAAAGAGTAAGAACAGCCATTTGGCAAATATTTTATTTGTACATTTTATATAAAATATACAATATATAGATTTCTCTTATGTATTTTATAGAGATGAGAAACAGTATATGAAGCTGCCATTTCATATAGAGGATGCCAAGAATTTAGGAAAGCTATTAGAACGATACAAGGACCTGTATTATTTCCAAGTACTGGCTGGATTATTCATTACTTACATCTTGTATCCTTAAATGCTCAATTTGTATATTGTGTTTATTTTATTTAGCTGCACATATTATGTTCCTTACATCTTGATAATAGCTTACAAACATTCGCCATTCCTGGCTCTATTTTTCTCTCGATTTTATCAGGATTTCTGTTTCGCTTCCCAATCGCACTGCTACTCGTGTGCACGTGCAGCGCGATTGGCGCCACCCTGTGCTACCTGCTGTCCTCTTTACTGGGTAGAAGATTATTGTACCGATACTTTCCGGATAAGGCGAAAAAGTGGACCATCACTGTGGCCAGGCATCGCCACAATCTACTGAATTACATGCTGTTTCTCAGGATGACACCATTGCTGCCGAACTGGTTCATCAACCTGGCGAGTCCGGTGATCGGAGTGCCGATGGTACCGTTCACTGTCGGTACCTTCTTCGGCGTTGCACCGCCCTCGTTCGTCGCCATACAAGCCGGTCAAACTTTACACAAGCTCACGTCATCGAGCGACGCGTGGTCGTGGAATAGTGTAATTATTCTGTGCGTGTTCGCGCTGCTCTCTCTACTACCCGTGCTATACAAGCAGAAGCTCAAGCAAAAGTTCGAATAGAAAGAGCTAGATCGGCGAAGACTCTTATAAGACATTCCGAGATTAAACAAAAAGACAGAAATATTTCGACTGCATTTGTCAAAATACTCTACCATTAAAGATATTCTTAAAGAATCCAAAAAAGTCATGAGAAACTTGAATATCTTTAAAGAATGATTGATTAAGCTCTGTTTCCTCGCATCATGTAATACAAATAGCAAATATTTAGCACATTGAAAATAAAATTACTAGTATTTGGGTACACGAACTTGTGTGAATGTAAAATATGTACTTGAATGTAAAATAATATGACAAAATCCCATGAGCACAATTTACGCATAATTTATTGACTGTTGTTATAGTTTATTTCTAAATACCCGCGTGTGTCTTAGATTATATGGATATCATATAAAAACGTATCTAAACTAAGTGCAGGTATAGATAAAGAGCTAACTTATTTTATTATAATTATTACACAAATACGCCTATACATTTTAGACAATATCATATCGAAAAATAATCTCAGGTAATTTTGCATTGATAGGCTGATGAATTTTTTTATTTCGTCTATTGAAATAGGAATAATACTTTACTAGAAATCTAAATATATAAGAAACCGTATATATATATATATCGAATAAAATTGCAAATATATATCTATATATAATGTTCAAAATTAAAGCAAATAAAAAACATGCAAACATAATACATAAACTTTATTAAATGCTTTATTTTTGGCTATATCACTTTGGCACACCGACAAGTTTTTCTTCTATTGGCACTAGCAAAACGAAGTTAGGTAACCAATAGAAAGATCAGTAGCATTGTACACTGGCAGACTCACGGGTCTCCAATACCACCAATTGTACCATACTTATGAGAAACAGAAAAAAAATGTACAAAAATAACGGTAAAAAGAAAAAAGATCAACTATAAAAATTTCTTTGATACTCACATGTATGTCCAGTAGATAGTAAAATAGTCAAAGATCTACAATGTTGAATGCATTCCGAACTTGGTGTCATTTTTATCAACCTTGCGCCAGCCACACATCGTATCACAATATTACTGCATTCAGGATTAGGCTAAAAATTTATAAATTGTTATATCCAAAAAAGTTGTAAGAATAACTACATACTAATATCTTCACATACCAGTAGGTAAGATGGCGATGCTGATTCGTCGATAAAAATATATTTCTCCATGCCTTGGCTCCACCAATTTGGAGTCTCAACTGGCTTTGGAAATAATCTTCGTAGTATTCTGTTTGGCCTCATACGATTTATTTTCCAAGATATATGAGTAGTAAGTGAATCGGTTGGATACAGATCCAGTCTGTTTCTCATGATATCATAGATAGTTCTATGTAAATGTAAGGCATTTAATTTGACAAAATATGTTACAGATAACTTGAAATTCTTTTTAATTTCTGCAAGTCATATATTTTTTTTACTCTGTTCTTAATCACATGTGGGTTACAATGTTTTGTTGTAATTTTAGTTGTCTCTTGCTTGAAAAAATTTATGAAATATATTCTTTGATATCTGTCGAAAATGATCATGTAGAGCAAAAAATAAATTTTAACATTTTTTTTTATTAATTAAAGTCTGAAATATTCTGTTGTTAAAATATCAATAGAATCAAAATAACTCATATGTGATCTGTAAGGCTTAAACTCTAACTGACATATATAAAAACTTACTTAAAAGTTTCGTTATTGGAAGAGATTCTTCTAGCATCTTGATCAAAGATATCTTGATTACTCCAATATACATCAACTAGATCTTCCATTTTGACTTTTGTATTATTCTCTGCTCTAGTGTATGGTATATCAATATTGAATGACCTGCTGATATTGTGACCAGTTAAATCTGGCACAGAATAGACCATAGTACAAGGCCAGCAGTCTATGTCATTGATATAAAAGTATGGATTTTCTATCAAACACCACTCGTCGTACAATTCTGAAAAAATAAAACATGTATCAGACTAAAATAATCTCTGGAATATGTTAATATCACATTAAAATAACGTCACATACCAGATAACGACGGGTATAAACTGACAATGGGTATAGCCAATTTGCGTAGCACATATAAAGCAGGATATATGGAATTCTGTGAGATTCTTATAAATACATCATTTATCCATTTTTGATTACACAAACGTAACAGTACAATCGAAATAAGAAAGAATAAGAAAGCAAATTTTAAAGATGTTTTTAGTCTATTCGAATACTTTTTCGAATACTTTGCCTCCAATTGTCGGAAACATGCTCGAAATATTTCTGACGTTTGTGCTTCCGAGACATTATGCTCGGCCGCGTATTGTTTAATTTGTTGTACACTCTCCCTGTACTCATTTAAATCGACCATAATTGCCAACTTTTTGACACACCAATCGCGTAAAACTTTCGCGTTATTCACATATTGCAGTGTCTGTAATTATTTACTACAATATTTGTATACGCGAAATAATTAATAATAACGCCTTTAATAAATAAACATTTGACAAATCATACATATCAGCTGAGCGTCAAACCTAACTTAACCTATTTTAAATTGAATCTAACAGACAGGGCGCGTTCAGCAAAACAGCTGTTCAGTGGTCTTGTCACCACAGACTTCTATGTTATATCAGAGAGAAGAATGACAGGGGTCATGCCACCGTTTATTAGGGAACGCTTTTTCCCCACCGTACAGTGGCGCTAACTGGATCCACAATTGAGTTTTCGGAACTACGTGACTGGATCCACTTTCCAGTGCCACGGTAAAACGACCGATTGGTTCGAGTCCGTGCTAGATCCATATATTGTGGTTCGTGTCCGTGCTAGATCCATAATCGTAGATCTCAAAAATACGAAACATATAATAGATTTATTAATATGTTTTATTAGATATTATTAGCTGCGTGATCTTTTTCCACTTTAGCATATATTATGAACTAATATGTACGTATATATAGAATTAAAATGCCTATTTTATTTCACATAAAATTTAATGTTTTAATAATTTCAATGAAAAAGTATTTTAATAAAATATATATGTGTATATTACTTCAATAAATATTACCAAAATGAAAAATACCAAATTGAAAGACCACGTACAATAACACAAAATTTCAGAAAAATTCCAGATTCTTTTAATTGAGAGAGACATAATCGAAATTTATTAATAATTCTTTTGGTCGTGATAGACTATTAGCTACGTTTGATCTAAAAGCTTCTAATAAATTTTATATTGGACGTAGGTATATTGGACATTTTCGTGTAATAAATTATTTTGTACACTATTAAATTTCAAATTATATGTTGTAATAAATTGTGTATCCTATTTTGTAAAATATATTTGTAAATATATTGTAAAATATATAATTAATTTTATATGTAGTATAAAATTACTTATATAATATATATTTTGTAATACATTTTATAATGTACTCTCTTGTTAAATGTTTTATATTAAATTTTATATCATACTTTGTAACATATATTTATAACATAATTAATTCTATGTGTAACACACATATAGTACATATTTATATAATACATATTTGTGTATATAAATGTATTACAAAATATAAGGTTTCTCCTCAGAAAATGCACTTTGAGAAACATACACCGAAAAAATTGTATTCTCTATTTTAAAAGAATTCCTTCTAAAGCTTTCCTCCAATAAAATATTCTAAAAAATTCAGAATATTCCCCTCTAAATGATCTTTTGTTAAGAATAGTATATGAAATAAAGAAAACATTCTTATATCATATTTTATTACTTTCCGTATTATTTTATTAAAAATTTTATACATTTTGTTGTGGAGACTTTTTTCTCTCCAAATTTTTGACGTCTTCAATAAATATATTTTATTTTTATATATTACATTGTACCCTCCTTTACTAAAGCACGTAGAATCATATCTTATTACTTTTCGTTCTATTTTATTAAAAATTATATACATTTTGTTGTACAGACTTTTTTTTCTTCAAATTTTTGACGTCTTCAATAAATACATCTTATTTTTATATATTACAATGTACCCTCCCTTACTAAAGCACGTAAAATCATATCTTATTACTTTCCGTTCTATTTTATTAAAAATTATATACATTTTGTTGTGGAGACTTCTTTTTCTCCAAATTTTTCACGTCTTCAATAAATACATCTTATTTTTATATATTACAATGTACCCTCCTTTACTAAAGCACGTAGAATCATATCTTATTACTTTTCGTTCTATTTTATTAAAAATTATATACATTTTGTTGTGCAGACTTTTCTTTCTCCAAATTTTTGACGTCTTCAATAAATACATTTTATTTATATATATTACAATGTACCCTCCTTTACTAAAGCATGTAGAATCATATCTTATTACTTTCCGTTCTATTTTATTACAAATTATATACATTTTGTTGTGCAGACTATCTCCACTCCAAATCTTTGACGTTTTCAATAAATCCATCTTATTTTTATATATTACAATGTACCCTCCTTTACTAAAGCACGTAGAATCTTATTTTAATAATTTTCCTATTATTTTGTTAAAAATTTTATGCATTTAGTTGTGGAGATTTTCTCCTCTCCAAATTTTGACGTCTTCAATAAATCCATTTTATTTTCATATATTACAATGTACTTTGCCTTACTAAAGGACGTAGAATCATATCTTATTACTTTCCGTTCTATTTTATTAAAAATTTTATACATTTTGTTGTGCAGACTATCTCCACTCCAAATCTTTGACGTTTTCAATAAATCCTTCTTATTTCCATATATTACAATGTACCCTCCTTTAGTAAAGCACGTAAAATTATATTTTATTACTTTCCTTATTATTTTATTAAAATTTTTATACATTTTGTTGTGGAGACTTTTTTTTCTCCAAATTTTTGACGTCTTCAATAAATCCATCTTATTTCCGTATATTACAATGTATTTTGCCTTACTAAAGCACATAAAATCATATTTTAATAATTCTCCTATTATTTTATTAAAAATTTAGAATAGGTAGAGAAACTATTTTAGTTGATTATTACTAAAAATTTCATTATAATATTGTGTTTGTATTTATAAAATCAACTGAATCCCCATCATTCATTTTTGGACATCTTGTATATTGTGTATATATATATATATATATATAATACATATACACACGTATATTTTTTATTATTTTCAGTGATATTGGAAAATATTGGTATCATGCAGAGTATTTTATGATAATCAGAAATATCAGAGACCACGAAATCGATTATTTCGAGAATTTACCTTTTGTCATTGTCAGAGAGGAAGATATAATTCTTTATCTTTAAAGATCTATTTAATGATGTACAGTTTGGCAATTTTTTACATATAGTTTTTTATACGTATTTTTATTAATTTTAGTTAATAATTTAGATAACAATTAATTATCGATCTTGATCTAAATGATACGTTAAATCCCATAACCATAGTGGAAATCATTTTGTAATTTTTGACGCAAAAATTCTAAAAGGAACTATAATTTCCTATTATTCTAACTATATTTTTTTTTCATTTTTTTATTTTAACTGCAACTTTTTAGATTATTTCAACATATAATTTTTATGTTCAAAACATATAATTTTTATGTTTAGAGTCTAAAATTTGAACCACGTAATTTTTCATAAATTAACTTAAAAAGTTCAGAATAGTTGTACTTTTTATGATAATATTCTAATTACTTTATTACTTATAAAAATGTTCGTAAAAAGCTTTGGAGACTTGTAAAAATTTTAAATGTTATTATTATTAACTTACTACAATTTTATTAAACTTATTGTGAAATTATATCATTTTTACAAATTTGTAATTTGTTGATGAAAATTTTAATTTTTCGTAAAAATACGTAAATTGTTATAAAATTATTTTTATTAAAAGACTTTATACATTTTATAAGCAATGAATAAAGTATTTTTATATTTATAATTAAAATTTTGTTATGTTTTTCTAGATAATAACTTGGATAATATGATCTTATCTTTCAAGTAATACCTAGTGAGGAAAAAAACTCGTGGGAATTAAATATTATAAGAAAAATACTAAAAAATGAAGATATTAATATTACAGTACCAATAAAGGTTTTATCGAGCATCTCATAATATAAACTAATAGTCATATAATAATATGTAAAAAAATTGTACAAATTATAGTTATCTATATTCTCCGCTAAAAAAGTGGACAAATAGGAAAAATTTATGAAATTTCAAATGCTTATAACATAGACAATAATCGCATCGTGATTAAAAACCGAAAATGAAGCTTGAAGTGTGTACATTGAGAAAAATGTCGATCGGGTGAGATAATTAGTTTTTTAATGGCGGATGTCACAATGAAGACCTGCAAAATTGTTTGAGAAAGTTTAGGGAATGAGTTGCATGGTGAATCAGTTGAGCTATATATAATAGAATAACAAGTGCTTGAAAGTTGAAATTTTTTTCTTCAAAATGCGTCATCGCAGAACTTGATATGGTTATTTTTCAACAAGTTACGTTAATTTAAAGAGAATACGAATTTTAAATTAAATAGCGATTTTAAATGTTAAAACACAATTAAAAATTATCATATCAACTGATCAAAAAATGAAAATAAAGTTTCAAGTCTATGTTTTGAGAAATTTTTCTCGACTACGTAAAATGATTAGTTTTTCAATGACGAATGACCCAATAAAATTCATACTTTTTCAGATTAACATAACTTAGGGAAAAATTACATATACAAGTTTTGCGATAACGCATTTCGAAAGGAAGAATTTGAACTTTGATGCGTTTTGTATCCCATTGAGCTCAATTAATTCACGCAACACATTAAAGTGGATTTTCCATTGACCAATTTCTTATTTTATCATCCGCTATTAAAAAATTAATTGAAGTTAATTACAAAACCAACGTTAAAAGTTTCTTGAAATACAGTCCAAATTTCATTTTCGTGTTTGAATCGCTTCGATACAATAGGTGTTAACTGTGTTATGAGTGTTTAAAATTTCATAAATTTTTCCTATTTTTCTGTATCACTTTTTTTTTTATACTAGAATGTACAACTTGAATTGTATATTAATTAATTAATTTACAAACAACTGAACAAAATATTGATTATATTCTGCTATTACATTTTCCACATACACACGATACGCACATGCATACGCATGCACACACGCACACACATACATATACACACGTACACGCACACGATCACACACACGCTACGCACGCAGGTTAATCTGCCATCGTAAAGACAAAACCAAAAATAAGAAATCAAGAAATCAAATTTGCGATTGGCATGATTGTAATATATTGTTGCAGAAATATATCGCCACGTGAGGCTTGGATTGAAGCAAGTCACTTTGGCGTAATAATAGGTTGGCATTTTAAATGAAGCTACGTTTATAAAAGAATCATTGGGTTGTATAGCTCCATATCTGGCCGAAGGCCGTGAAGAAGATCAACACATTTGTTCAAAATGTAGAAAATTAGATCAAGCGCATTACATAATTCTCACTGAAGATGATAAAATATGTTACATAGCACAAGGTACGAATATTAGTAGCATCCTTATGCATTATAAGTTTTTTTCTTATATTATCTTTAATCCGTACAACATAAAACATCTGTTTTATTTTAGATGACATATCGATATGTCAATTTTATTCATCGGATAATACGCAAATTGGTAATGTAGAGATAGGACGATATTTTTCTAGATTCCAGGGCACTAGTTATATACCAATTCAAAGCCTGGCAGAAGAGTATCCAAACGATATATATCCACAACAAAATATATAAAATTTTTAATAAAATAGAACGGAAAGTAATAAGGTATGATTCGACGTGCTTTAGTAAGGGAGGGTACATTGTAATATATAAAAATAAGATGGATTTATTGAAGACGTCAAAAATTTGGAGAGAAAATAGTCTGCACAACAAAATAAAATTTTTAATAAAATAATAAGAAAATTATTAAAATAAGATTCTACGTACTTTAGTAAAGCAGGGTACATTGTAATATATGGAAATAAGATGGATTTATTGAAAACGTCAAAGATTTGGAGAGAAAATAGTCTGCACAACAAAATATATAAAATTTTTAATAAAATAATAAGAAAATTATTAAAATAAGATTCTACGTGCTTTAGTAAAGGAGGGTACATTGTAATATATAAAAATAAGATGTATTTATTGAAGACGTCAAAAATTTGGAGAGAAAAAAGTCTCCACAACAAAATGTATAAAATTTTTAATAAAATAATACGGAAAGTAGTAAAATATGATATAAGAATATTTTTTTTATTTCATATGCTATTCTTAACAAAAGATCATTTAGAGGGGAATATTCTAAATTTTTTAGAATATTTTATTGGAGGAAAGCTTTAGAAGAAATTCTTTTAAAATAGAGAATACAATTTTTTCGGTGTATGTTTCTCAAAGTGCATTTTCTGAGGAGAAACCTTATATTTTGTAATACATTTATATACACAAATATGTATTATATAAATATGTACTATATGTGTGTTACACATAGAATTAATTATGTTATAAATATATATTACAAAGTATGATATAAAATTTAATATAAAACATTTAACAAGAGAGTACATTATAAAATGTATTACAAAATATATATTATATAAGTAATTTTATACTACATATAAAATTAATTATATATTTTACAATATATTTACAAATATATTTTACAAAATAGGATACACAATTTATTACAACATATAATTTGAAATTTAATAGTGTACAAAATAATTTATTACACGAAAATGTCCAATATACCTACGTCCAATATAAAATTTATTAGAAGTTTTTAGATCAAACGTAGCTGATAGTCTATCACGACCAAAAGAATTATTAATAAATTTCGATTACGTCTCTCTCAATTAAAAGAATCTGGAATTTTTCTGAAATTTTGTGTTATTGTACGTGGTCTTTCAATTTGGTATTTTTCATTTTGGTAATATTTATTGAAGTAATATACACATATATATTTTATTAAAATACTTTTTTATTGAAATTATTAAAACATTAAATTTTATGTGAAATAAAATAGGCATTTTAATTCTATATATACGTACATATTACTTCATAATATATGCTAAAGTGGAAAAAGATCACGCAACTAATAATATCTAATAAAACATATTAATAAATCTATTATATGTTTCGTACTTTTGAGATTTACGATTATGGATCTAGCACGGACACGAACCACAATATGTGGATCTAGCACGGACTCGAACCAATCGGTCGTTTTACCGTGGCACTGGAAAGTGGATCCAGCCACGTAGTTCCGAAAACTCAATTGTGGATCCAGTTAGCGCCACTGTACGGTGGGGAAAAAGCGTTCCCTAATAAACGGTGGCATGATCCCTCTCATTCTTCTCTCTGGTTATATATAAAAGTCTGTCACTTGTCAACACTCGATTATGATTTGTTGATTCCAAAAATAAGAGCCAATTCTGAATCAGACTTTCTAAAAGTAACTAGTTACTTCTCTAGAGACTTTATGCTGAATGCGCTTATTGCGCCCATTCGACGTGCATTGTGCATCATGTACGGAGCATGCGAAGAAGAGAAGTCCGTATCAGAAGATTTAAACTATATAGTTTATGGTTTTTATCCACGTGATTGAAATTAACAACAAAAGAAATATTTTTCAATATTTGATGTTTTGTTGAAATATAAAAATATTAAACACACATATAATGGAAAAGGTAGCGGGAAATCCACGATGGGTTATGCGCGAGCACGAAGTTGTAAGTTTGATTAGAATTGTTAAAAGCATTTTGTCTTATATTTGTATGTACGTAATACATAAATTCTAATATTTGTTATAATTATATATTATTTTTAATATTTCTTTTTTATTTTAATAGTTTAAGGAATATTCGAAGGATACATCGGATAAATCAACGGCGCTAGAAAAATTTACAAAGGTAAATTATAAATAGAATAATGCGTTGCGGTATTAATTATAAATATAAATTAAAATATGTTTCTCATATCTTAGAAATTGAAAATCGACATAGTACGAGAAGAAGATAAAGAGTTAGAATTCGATATAATTGGTTGTGATGTTTCATTGGCCAATGCATTTCGTAGGATACTTATAAGCGAAGTGCCAAGTATGGCTATTGAGAAGGTTTTTATAATAAATAACACTAGTCTTTTACAGGACGAAGTACTTGCACATAGGTAAGAGAAAATAAATATTCTAAATGAGTCATTTTATAATTTTTATATCCTTGTGAACTATTTGCATATAACAATTAGAATATATTTTGCTTTTAAGATTGGGCCTTATACCTCTTCAAGCAGATCCTCGGTTATTCGAATATCCTCCAAGTGGAAGGAAGGATGATGATGTCAGTGATCAAGATACTTTAAAATATGAACTAAAAGTTACATGCACCACAGTTCAACCAGCGCCAAAGTACTCTCGTCTTCCAGAAGACATGTATAAAAACAGCAAGGGTATTTAACTTTAGACTTTTATATACACTTAAATTATATTCTAAAGATTCATATTATACAATAGTGATATAGTATCGAAGAATCTATATAAATCAGAATGCAATATGCTTTTTACAGTTTACAGTAAAGATATCAAATGGGTACCAACAGGCCGACAAGGGGACATGTTTCCACATGGAGCGGAACAGTTTAGCGTGCTAGAGAATGATATATTAATATGTAAAATGCGTCCTGGTCACGAGATTCATGCGATTATGCATGCAGTTAAAGGCATTGGCAAACATCACGCAAAGTTTTCTCCTGTGGGTATGTAATAGTTTTGCATGTGAAATATTTTTCGCGTTTTCATCATAATGTGCTCTAATATAAATACAACACGTGCCTAAGTAATATGAAAAACAAATACAATTTTTAATTTATTCAAATAAATTTTTATCTTGTAGTTTCTCATATCAAATAATAATAAAAATGTGTTTAGCCCCTGCACGGTATCGCCTTATGCCAGCTATTGAGTTAACTAAGCCTGTGTTAAACGAGGATGCGGATCTTCTGCAGAGCTGTTTTAGTCCTGCTGTGATAGATGTTGTAGAAAAAGAAACGAGTTCAGGAGAGAAATATCGCGAAGCGCGCGTAAAGAACGCTCGTTATGACAGCTGTGCTCGAAATGTCTATCGTTATGAACAATTGAAGGATTGCGTGGAAATGACTCGAATACCGGATCATTTTATCTGTAAGTATGAATAGTTTAAAAAATCTTAATCAAAGTAGAAGAGCCAATATTGGAGTTTAAAGTGTAGTTAAATGTGTATTTATGTGTTGTAGCAATGAATCGTATAAAATAATTATAAATATATTGTTACATAAAAGTTACATAAGTTATATTAAAAAATCCAGAATTTCTTAAGTTTTCTCACTTGTTAACTCTTATATATGTGTATTGAAAATTTTATATATAGTCAATCTTTTTTATTTTAGTTAACATAGAATCTGTGGGTACACTACCCTCAGCTGTTTTGTTTACGGAAGCTGTTAAAGTGCTCAAGAACAAGTGCAGAACATTCCTTGCAGAGCTGGAACATGTGTGAATATAATTCTTCTTTATTTTTTATAAAAAATTTGATTACCGAATTAATTTTTAAAAATCAAAAAAAGAAAATAAAAATGTATTTAAAAAAATTAAGGCATAAACATATCTGCATAAGGATTCTCTTTGTTATAAAAAGCATGCGAATGTTTAATGTATTTTTACATAAAGGCAGTCTATTTATGTAAAAACTGTTTTTAATTGACATAATTTAGCGATTATGTGCATATCGAGAAAAAAATGAAAAATTCATATATATACATATACATATATGTATGTACAAATAAATATTATACTACATGCACAAATACATACAAAAGTTCATATACATGTACATATATATGTATATATCTTGATCAATTAAATATCTCACATCAACCCATTTGAATAATAATATGGCGCTCTATGTCGATCGTCTCATTGGCCGAGTACTGAGTACGACTTTTACGCGCGCATTTACAAAAGTATGTACAAAAGTGTAATACATATAGGTCTGCTCTTTCTGTGTACTCATGACATAACCCAAACAGCACTCGTCTCTAAAAGACGACTTGAAGACGTCTCATTGTCCCTTAGATATCTTTAATGTCTTGGTCTTTCTGTACTGTATAGGAAATGTTTCAAACGTTGTGGAGAAAAATATTGAAAGAGAATGTGATTTGAAAAAAACGAACTTTTTACGTCACGTGCGAATAATAAAGGGAAGAAAAAGAGGTGGAAAAAAATTAAATTCGACGTCGTGATCCCATTAAAAACACGTAATATAGCGAGGAGAGCCTCAGAATTTCCATCGATCCGATCCCTTATTCCGCGACGCTACGTCACCGCCGGCGGCGAGTTTGACAGGAGAACTCGTTGCGTCAGCTGTAATGAACGAGGCCACCGCCGCCGCCGCGCGAGCGAGAGTCGCGCACGCTTCTTGTCGCGGCAACAGCCGGGACGATGGGGTTAGGCACTTTTCGATGGCGACTCGTCTTCTTCCTCGTCATCGGTCTATTGCTTTGGCAGACTTCGAAAATTTGGTTAGTGTTCCTGGAAGGCAATGCCGCCGCCTTACAAGGTAAAGACTGCACATGTAAACGCCCCGTGTATGCACATTGTGTTACACCTGTCGCTACGACGCGCACGTCAACGTTTTTCTCGCGACACGTTGCTTATCTCGTTTGACAGTAAGACTTGTATAATAAGGAATAATAATAGCATATGAATCCTGATTATATCGATTGAGAAAAGTCATTAGTTTTAAATTAATTATATTTCAAAAAAAGCCATTTTGTTGTACAGATTTTTGTTCAAATGCGATTGTTATTTAGTAATCGTAATGACTTTATTATTATCTTTTCGATATACATATGGAGATTATTACGGCGTAATTTAATTTACAAAATTGTCAGTTATATTTTTTTTTATTTTAGAGTTTATATTTGAACAGAATATTTAGCGAACGCATCTCGTATTTGACATATGACCCGATTTTTATTCAATATGTCGATTTGTTAAGATTAATTTGTATATTTATGAATTATTTTTATTTTTTAATGAATTAACATCTGTTAAATTACAAATACTAGTTCCTAATTTTAGAATTTATCCAGGTTAATTGTACGTATATTATATTAAAAGAGGAGAAAGAGAGAAAAATAATAAAAATCTGTATATGATAAAAATATAATGCTGCATAAAGTTAGTAGATATATGCGATGATTACACCGTTCAATAATGAAGCACATACACGTCAGTCATAAATTTGCGACTTCCTGCATCAAGGATTACTTGAAAACTATTATTGAGAGAAATCTATAAGTGAATAATGACTCGTTCATTATTTACTCAAAATATGTTAAAAACTATCAGTGGGAAAAATTTTTAAATATTTTGAAAATAACTTAGATAATTTATATATTTGTTTTTCTCATTCATATTTTGAAATTAAAATTAAAATGTTAGATCAACACTCTAATATCGTTACAATATTTATCACTTATCATATATATAACGAGAATATTTTTAATATTTAAACTACATTGTAAAAATGTATGTAGAACTTCAGATGGACCAAGCGATGACACCGTCGAGCCAAAAGGATGATCCGATTCGACAAAGAGTACACGTGGCCGTGTATTACGAAGCACTATGCCCGGATTCCCGTAGTTTTATTTTGAAACAATTAGGACCAACGTATTGGAAACTTTCGACGAATATTGAAGTCGAGTTGATACCGTACGGAAAGGCTACAGTAAGTCGACACGACTGAATTTAATACTTCTAGACTTCCTCGAACAGAGATACCTGTGTGTATCAGGATATTTCAACCTTTTATACTCATTGAGCAGTTACTTCGCTTTTTTTGGACCATCTTGTATATCGCTCTATTATTTCTTGCTCGCTTACATATTCTTTTTTTTACTCATGATTATATATTATCGATGATCAAATAAACAAGTTGAGCATGCAAGATTTTTTTCTTTTGTAAAGTTGCGCATTTTATTTTTTATCTGTATATAGACGATGGAAACGAATGATGGATATCAATTCGTGTGCCAACATGGACCTGTCGAATGTCAAGCCAATATCATACACGCATGTTCCATCGATATTATCAAAGATCCGTCGATACGACTGCAATTTGTCACTTGCATGATTGAAAACAACATAGACCCAGTAAAGATAATGAACAAGTGTGCCAAGCACGTATCCGTGGACCTGAAGTCCATTAAAGAATGTTCGAACAATGAAAGGGGGAAAGAACTTTTGGCCGATTACGGAAAGATGACGAACTCGCTCGTGCCACGAGTATCTTTTATACCGACAATTACCCTCGATAAGGTGAGTATTTGTATCGTAACGCTAGCAAAGAATAACGTAACGGTTGATATTGTATTAAAAAAAATTTTTTTTTTTTTTACAGAGCTCCGAGTATCAAGTGAGGATATTAAAAAACCTGTTGAAGGAGGTGTGCCTGCATTTTAAAATTATGCCAAAAGAGTGTTTATCGTGAGAGAGTACGAACAGGTGCAACGACACTAGCAAAACATATCCGTGTAATCATCGAATTTTGTTATCGCGTTACACAAAAGATTTTAAAGTAAATGATAAATATAATATTTTTTGAAACAAAACTGTTTTATCTTTTGTTAAAAAAAACCTGACATCTCTTGATAAATTTAATATATATCAGGATATATATTATTACATATATATATATATATTAATTTTTATGTTGTTACACACACACATATATATATATATATATATATATATATATATATATATATGTGTGTGTGTAACAACATAAAAATTAATAAATCTCTCGTAATGTAAGAAATTAGAGCGTACTCTCTGCGTATTAAAAAATCCTATTGTTTCATTCGCGTCAATATATATCAGACCGTTATCTTTTAATTCGGGGAGATAAAATTGCTTGTATTATAGATAAACACCAGTTTGCTCCCATATAAGTATATAGGAACAATTTATTAACTTAATATCAACACTTTATACAAACTGTGCCGCTTTATTATGTACGACAAGAAGTGAAGAACGCCTTTGAGATATACGGCAGAGAATATACTTACATACAATAGAAACAATGTTCGAATTGGAATTTGAAGAAATCAAGAAGTTTATTAAAATTGAATAGTTATAATCGTACAAAAAAAAAAATAAAGAAAAAAATAAAAAAAAAGAACACCGAGCCTGCGCTCGAGATAATTTGATTAGATAGGAAAAAAATTGTTTATATTTTGCAACTTATAACGTTCTCTCCTTGTTCATATATCGCAATAAACTTGTTCATTTTAAGAATTACAATTAGCATAATTTATATAACCGAACGAAGATTCACTTCGTCGGATTTTATACGTTTGTATATGTACACATCGAAATAAATACAACGGTCGATAGAAGCAGGATGTGTCTTGGTACCTCCGCAAATACGGTATAAACGATTCTTTTTTCTTTTTTTAAGAACAACAACGTGTATTTCAATAACAAAGATCGAGGGGACGCTAAATTAAATATTAGAAGAGCTAACGCTTCAATATTATTCGATAAAGATTTGGCATTGCCTCGATGTTAATGTTCACAACAAGAGCTTCCATGCGCCGCTCTCTATCTCTCTCTCTCTCTCTCTCTCTCGCTCTTTTTCTATCTAATTCTCGGCGCGCGAAAATTCTTTCAATAAATAGATTTTGCGATACGGATATAAAATTACTATTATATTAAATACTGGAATATAGAGTCTTTGTAACGTAAGAGACTTAATCGCTAGGTATCAGTGTTCGATGAAACGAAGCGAATTTGGAAGCATTTAGATACAGATGCCTGTCGAATACTAACGACCACTTTTACAAAACGAGAGTGCGTTTTTTTCTTTTTTGACAATCTTTTTTTTTTCATTCTTAATAAAGAGTGTAAGTGTGGAAATATACCTCGGACACAGAATATACCACAGTTTACAAATAGATCCAATGTGTGCTTTTTTCTCCCTTTTTTTTCGGGTGTTTAATGGAGCGAGTCCCTAATTACAATTAATACCGTACTTTCTCTCCTTTGTTACCTATATCTAATCTCAAAAGTTTTTCAAGGGTAGTGAGAAAAGTCAGAGATATGTAAAGTGGATCCTGTTCACAGAGAGACAATGAAATATTCTCATAGCAAAGTATCTAGATGCCATCGAACACAAAAAGAGATGGTTGCTGAAACGAGAGGTCTATTGATAATGAGGGAAACAAATCGAGAGTAGCTGTGACCTAAAAATGAGGATACATTTATTTTGTCTTTTTATCTTTTTTTTTAATCTTTTTTGCTTTTTTTGTTTAATGATCAATGCGATCTAGGTCACCAGAAATACAAGTACTTCTCATTTTTGTTCGCTTCAATGTTAAATAATAAAGGACTGTGGAGGAATTATCTCTTTCATCTTTTTTTTCTTAATTTCTTCGTAAATTATTTTATATATATATATATATATAATATATATATTACATATATATTATGACTGAACCACCGACACGCTTGTTGTTTTACGCTGTACGGCATTTATGTTATTTTGCTCTCGAGTTCTTAAGTAACATTATATCGTACGGATCGCACAAAAATCACACCAGTTTCTCCGATCTGTGGTTGGCTCCGCTTTTAACGAGACTGGCACGCACCCCTGGGCGAAGAAAAGTAATGCACCGATCTCACTGTGGCCTTTACTTCCTTTAATCCCCCATCCCTATTTTATTTCTCCGTGGATTTACATATCAACAAAAGTGGTGTCGACGTTGTTTCTCTCTTTTTCTTTTTTTTTTAAATTTTTTTGCGCGCATGTATGTAAGGCTTTCCCGAGCGGAAGGCAAGTTTACAAATAGGAGATTAAAATGGAACTGGAGGCAAAACGCACTTTGTGAATATAATATTATAGTGTTTCTCTTTTTTTGCTCTGTGTGTATAATCTTTTGTGTGTATAGAGTTTTTCTCGCGTATATAATTCGTAAAACGTATTATATACGTAAACGTGTACGTGTGAGTCCCGTACGCACGGGCACGAGAGGCTTGGATGATGTTGATTGAAAGCGTAAGGAAGAGACTTTTCTTTTTTCCTTTTTTCTTTTTTTTGTTTTTTTTTTTTTTTTTTTTTAATAGGAATGTCGAGACTTCGGATCCTGGAGCTTTCCAACGATCGCGTCGCGGCTCGTTATCCGTGGTTCCCGTGCGACATCATCCGCGCGACCGATCACATCCCGTCCTGCGAGACGCAACACGCGCGAGCGAAAGCACTAGGTCTGAGCTCCTCGAGGCTCCTCCTCTTCCAATTCTTCTTCATCTATATCTCATCTCTTTTTTTTCTTTGTCTCTCTCTTTCACATTTTTTTTATAAATTTTCTTGCTCGTTACTTATATAAATTAAGTTATTCGTTTGTGAGGCATCGAGGGGTCCAGCACAGCTTTTGCATTTGAAGTCGTCATCAATAACCCAGAGGCCGAAGCGCATCATATTTATATTCTCTCGCTCTCTCTTTCTCTCTCTCTCTCTCTCTTTGTCTGGAAAACGATCGGTCCAGGCCGAATTCTCTCACAGAGACAAACAAACATTTGTACATGTGCATGCATTTTAACGGTAGAGACATCATCATCTATTTAGCAGCTACGTATCCTAATGTCATCATTCACTATACACGTATCTCGTTTATTAAAAAAATGAACGAAGGAATTCTCGAGATGAATCTCTTTCTCTCTTTCTCTCTCTCTCTCTCGATTGGCAAATAAATCTTTGCTGCTTTTAATAGTATCTTACATCGGATTTATACTTTGTCCCCTAACGCACACGTTTCCTCACCATTTGCAAAGAGAAATTACAAATCTGCGACATGCCTTTCTCATAAAAAAAAAAAAAAAAAAAAAAAAAAAAAACTTTCGAGGAAATGAAGGAGAAGATATGGAGACGAGGAGGGAAGATGATAGCGAGGGATGCAACAAGAGAAAAGGAAAGGGGCAGTCGAGAAAGAGAGTAAAATGGAAAATGCACTTTTTTCTTTGTCGTTGGTGCACATGCGCGCGCAATCGTGTGTCTTCGCGTTATCTCACTTCCAAATTTGTTTTATCCAATGGAAATAAGACATCCGAGTGAATGTGTATGTAAGTGTATATATACTCTTTGAGTGTTCCGTTTATATGTATCGGTGTGACGTGTTATTGTGTTGTGTGTACACGCGTAAATATTTGTGTTTCGAGAGATAATGATTTTAGTGGTATAACTCTTTAATTAAACAATTAATTGCCCTGTATTACTTATCGTTAAACGATGATTTTAACGCGGTATCGGACGTTGACTTTTCGCGCTTTTATAGATCATCTTCGCATCCTGATACAATTTATCACTTTCTGGTTGATTCTGTTTTTGTTACATATGTTTTTCTCTGTATCTTGATTTATTTAATACGTCAACACCACTCCGAGTCGCGAGTTCTTCCGTTACACAGGTTGCATTCACTTTGATGTCATCATTGTGACGAATTCTGGAAAATACAAAGAAAGAAAAACATTTCATTAATTTCACATATATTAGTTGCATGCTATGTCTAGCTAAGTATTAACAAAGTACCAGTAAAATAACGATGAAAAAATGTTAATCATCATTATGACAAGCAGAAAAAATTGCGATAAAGTACAACTGCACAAACTGTTTTATCAAATTGAAGTGACTTTGTTGACGAAAAGTCAAATATGTTAACATAAGAATTGTATAAATTATTTCGTATGTGTCTTTCTTTGAATATTGTTCACTTCTAATGTGATAATACAAGACATACTTAATACAAGTATCTTATTAAAGTTAAAAGTGAATACACATATATTGTGATAATTGTTTTAATAACATATTTTGAAATAATATAATTAGAGTTCTATTTACACATGCTGACAATAAATTTTAATGTTAATTAATGAGTTAAATAATACAACCTTCATAATTAACTTGACCATCGCCATCGATATCGGCCTCCCGTATCATTTCATCTACTTCCTCATCAGTGAGTTTCTCGCCCAGATTGGTCATGACGTGTCTGAGTTCTGCCGCGGATATAAAACCATTTCCATCCTTATCGAACACTCTGAAGGCCTCCCTAATCTCTTCCTCGCTATCCGTGTCCTTCATTTTACGCGCCATCATGGTCAAGAACTCCGGAAAGTCGATTGTGCCATTACCTAGAATTTTGAAATTTTCAAAATATCGAAATTCTTTCCTTTCTTCTTTTAATCGGAGGGAAAATGCATTTTAAAATAAAAAACGCTTTAAACGTTTTTGGGCAGAAAATATCTATAAATATATTAAAATTATTCTTTTTTCTTTAATATATAAAAAGAGACAGATATTAATTATTTTTATACAAAAATCACTTTATATACAAAATAATAGCGCTCTCTCTTACAAATTATATAATTTAGATCAATATGTCATAAAGCTAAATAAAAATATATACCATCTGCGTCTACTTCATTAATCATGTCCTGTAGTTCGGCTTCTGTGGGATTTTGACCAAGAGACCGCATGACTGTACCCAATTCTTTGGTGGTTATAGTACCGTCGCCGTCTTTATCGAATAGCGAAAACGCTTCCTTAAATTCTGCGATTTGTTCTTCTGTGAGTTGGTCAGCCTTGGAGACAAAAAGAAAGCAATATTTAAGCTTAATTTTCTTGCAGAATTGCACACACAAATATACAATATAATATTTACATTAAAATTACATACATATGCTAAACTATATTTGTATGATAATTAATATGTAAATGTTAGTAATCTCAAATTTTTTTAATATATATATATATATATATATATATTATTTTTTTACTTTTTCTTGTTAATCTATCGCTTTTTATAAATAGTAATTTATATTATTTATAAATATTAAAGCAATATTGATGTATTATAAATACAATCTTTTATTTTAGCTTTAATATAATAAAAATATAATTGTTTAATTTTTAATAACTTAATTAATCAGATTATTGAATTCAACTGTTTCCATTCATATCGGTTGTATTAGTCATAAACGCCTCAATTAACGACAGACGCATAGTGATGCAAACTAATGAGATGTATGATAATGTCAGAGAAATAGCACGATGATACATTCGGGCAATTCAATTGCTCCTGCATAAATAAGGAAATTCCAGATTACTATGGAAAACGTCATGCGAATATATTAAAATGAGCAACGGCATGA
This sequence comes from Anoplolepis gracilipes, assembly GCF_047496725.1. Taxonomy (NCBI): domain Eukaryota; kingdom Metazoa; phylum Arthropoda; class Insecta; order Hymenoptera; family Formicidae; genus Anoplolepis; species Anoplolepis gracilipes. Next base: position 10,966,965 of record NC_132971.1, on the reverse strand, counting down.
TACGTAGAAATAGGTGAACACTATACATTTATAGATAATATGTCGTATCTCGCGCAATTTATATATTGCGCATTAGTGAAAATAAATTTTGATTCTTTTCCAAAAATGCATACATATATTTAACGGAAGAACTATGCGATCTAATAAAATATTAACAAATTTTTCAATCGAAAATTATTAACCTTTGTTAATAAATATGAAGAATAAATGTTAACTCTAAAAAAAAATATATACAGGCATCCTCTTTTTTTGTAAAATAAATTGTACAGCGACTTTTATATAATATTTTAATATTTCGGGAAAATTGTGATAGCGGGAGACGTTTAAATAAATAAACTTATTTTTAAATTCTTACGATAGAGATCTTTAAATTAAATAAATAAATTTATTTTTAAATACGCAAATTAATTACAGATACCTAACTGATTTAATTCCCATTTGCTGAAGAAGAACAAAAGCAAAGTGGCAATAATGTATCGATTCTACATGCAGGAGGCAATAGTCATATCATAAATAACATTATCGGCAGCTCCGAGAAGTTTTTTTTTTTATCATCAGCCCACTTTCCAACTATCTTTCGCGCTATCGTTTCTCCATAAACTTCGAGGAAATAATTTCGGAATATATCGCAGGAGGAACAATCCTGTCCGATAATCTCATTCATTAAATAGACTATTCTTAAGGGGCTCTTGATCGTTAAAAATATTCGCAATTACACAAGATCTCCGATTATAGAAGCACTGACATTTACGGAAAATCGTGTCTTCTGGAGATACACATGACTGACTAAGCGGATAACCTCACTTTTAAAACGTCAGGCGGCTACGTCGCCGAGAAATATGGCCTCCCCGATATAGGGAAGCCGCATTGCATCGCGAGACAGGGCGAGTTTCCATGGGGAGGATTTTTCCGCGAAACACGAATACGTTATTGGCGTCGCAGGGAGGTACGGAAACTCGAACGAAAGGCGAGCTGGCGTAACGGATTATTATACACAGCGAAATATATCGGCCCGGTGGTAAGAAACGTAAAAGGAGCGCGGAAAGGGAATCGACGGAGAGCAGAGGGAACGCAAAAATCAATAGCGAGCGGCAACGTAACGGTTGATCGCCAGACGGATAGAGCGCGTCGCACGCATCGCGTAATATACACGCAGAGGGAAAAAAAAACCAGGAGAGAAATAGAAAGAGAGAGAGAGAGAGAGAGAGAGAGAGAGAGAGAGAGAGAGAGAGAGAGAGAGTAAAGAAATATCGTCGAAAACAACACGCACATGGTAACGAGGAGGGGCCCTTAAAGATGAATATCGGGTGACCCGTATGGATTATGCAAAAGGAGCGGTCGGGCGTATCGTGCGCGCTCGCTCGCACGCTTCGGTCTCGCATTTCGTGCTCCGATAGGTATCTATCTCCGTCCGCGATCGAAGGTGAGACGAGAGAAGAGGAGAGATCGCGGCGCGCGATAACGTCGTCGCAGTTTTTTTTTTCTTTCTTTTTTTTCCATCTGCATCGTCGAAAATATTCGCGAAACAGATCCCGGTCGGCTCTCTTTATTATCCGCGAACAAACGCGTTTTATTTACACAGCCAACTTTTCGCTCTCTCTCCCTCCCTCCCTCCCTTTCTCTTTCTCTCTCTCTCCCTCTCGCTCTGTTGCGTGCGCCCGCGCGATATATTTTACTCTCTTAATTTAAATATGTACATGTATATAGGACCGTTTAGTCGATAAGTGTGCGGAAAGTGTAGTTGAGAACGAACAAAGTTTAGATCCCAAACGCGAAGGCCGTGAATTTAGCAGCGTACAACGGATAGACGGAAGGACGGACGACGGAAGGACGGACGGACGGACGGACAGGCGAGAAGATAACCGTCGCGCGCGGCGCTCGTCGATTATCTCGACGAGTCCAAGAGGGCACGATCGCAATGTATGCACATCAAAAGCGCTGACAATACGTTACGCAGCGAGCGAGATTGGAAGGCTGGCTGGAAGCGGCGAAATTAGCCGCTTGGCTCTCTTCGCGGGCGAACCCCGTCGCCCACCTGTCTCGCTCCCGTAACGTACGGCCGGACAGAGCCGTAGCGCCAGAATTCCGGGGACACGTAAGCGTGTCAGCGCGTCAGGTCAGGTCGAAACAACGATGTGTATAGGAGAGCTCTGGCTTTTCGCGAAGTTTACTATCTCTATCTCTCTCTCTCGTTTATACTACGCGGCAAACGATCGATCGGCGGTTACTTCCGCTCACGCGAAGTGCAGATTCTTCTCGTTGCCGCGGAAGAAACTTTGCGAGAAATACAGAGAAGCGTAGATGGCCATACTCGATCGATAATCGCGAGGAAACGAGGCAATCTCCGGGGCGGCACAAAATACGTTTCGAGCGACAGGGCTGATAATGAACGGTCGACGGTGGAAGAGAGACAGAAATGGATGATATAGATAGGAATGAGCGAGAGAGAGAGAGAGAGAGAGAGAGAGAGAGAGAGAGAGAGAGAGACAGACAGACAGACAGACAGACTGTGTCACCGATCCTTCCAGAAAAGGAAATCCTGCCGGCTGATGCGACAAACGAACGAACGAGAAAGATGGAGTTGCACCGGACAGAGGACGAGTTCAAATCCGGAAAGCTCGCGAACGTAAATTACGAATTGCTCTCTCTCTCTCTCTCTCTCTCTTCGCACGTGCGCTCGGCGACGCGTCAATGCGGCGAGACCTCGGTTACGGTTATCGAGAGAGCCGACGATGACGAATTTACGCGTAGGGAAACGCAAGAAACGGCACGTATAACGTTACACGCGGCGTAACCATAGTCGTCGTTGATATCGCGGCACTAAACGAAGGAGTACTTACCATCGTGGCCCTTTTCTCTTCACGTCTCAGTCACGCACGAGAAGGCTCGGCCCGCGGACACACGCGTCCCCGCACACTGGACAACCAAAAGTGTATCTAAAATCACAAGCTCCGAGTTCCGAGATCGGTCAGTCGGAATCGGTCGGTCGATCGCTCGCTCGCTCGCTTCGTAAAACGGCTTGCCGATTAACGGGGGGGGATGATAACTCGCTACGTGCACGAGAGCGCGGACGAGACACGCAGTAACGGAATATCACCTAAGTCCGGCGAGAAACGCACTCGGGACAGCAATGGAGTCCACCGTGTCTTTCTCGGTCTGCGAGGCTCTCTGTGGACCGCCGCTGGTCCCGCAGCCCGGATATTACTACGCCATCCCCTTACGGGCTGCGCGTCGGCCAATCGACGCGCGCCGCCGGACCGAACGCGGCGGGGGGAGGAGCGGGGAAGTTGGGGGGAGGGGAGAGCGACGGTTTGCGCGGCGGCCGCGACGCGCCGGCCGCCTACGCGGCCGCGAGCTAGATCCCGCGCGGCGCGGCTTCCCCTGTTGCCAAAAGGTGCGAGAAAAAAAGGCCCGCGGCGGTTTTTAATCGCGCAAAACGCGACGCGAGCGAGCGAGACGCGTCGAGGACGAGCGGCGCGAGGGTGCGAGGTGCCCGCTCCGTGCGGCTATGTGCGACGTGGCGCGGCTACGGGCCGGCACGCCGTGCCGTAACCCGCCCCGTAACAAATCCGTTTTACACGGCGGGGTGGGTGCGGTCGTGTTTACAGGACGAGTCCGGACGAACTAACCGGGCCTGTGATTGGCCGGCGCGCACCTGCAATGCGTCAGGCAGCCGCGCGGACTGTGCCGTGTCGCGCCGGCTACCGGGTCAAAGCCGGGCTTCCCTGCCTCTGCCTTCTGCCTTCTGCCTGCGAGAACACCGCTTCGCCACTCGCTCCGAATGGGATGGACGATGGACGATGGACGATGGACGATGGACGCGTTTTTCGGCGAACGTGATCGCTTCTCCCCTCTCCTCGCCTCCTGTATAACGCTTTTTCCCCCCTTCGATCCTCTTTCTAGTTGCTTTTCTTCGCGTTTTCCCCTTCGCGCGATCGGTCCTCGTTAAACTCTTGTTCCCGAACTACTTCCTTGATCTTTTTTTTTTTTTTTTTTTTTTTTTCCCACACCCCCCAAATTGCCACCGCGCGCGACTCTTTTTTTTCCCGCGTTTTCCCTTGGTATTTCCGTCTTGTTCTGCGCTATTTCTTTCGTTCCTTCGTCTCTCTCTCTCTCTCTCTCTCTCTCTCTCGTGATCCGTTTCGTCAATGACAATTGTCACCTTACTAACTTTATAACTTGTTCCCTCTCTTCTCTCTTTTTATCGTGGTATGAGGTATGAGAACGCGTCGCGTTGCAAAAAACAGCATTTGACATTTTGCAAACCGGTAGTTTAAACCTCGTGCGTCGCACATGGGATTTCAAGCTGAATGGTCTTTTTATGCAGACTCTCTTGTCGCATATAATATAAACCGGCTCGTTGGCCTCGGTATCACCCTTTAATCGATTGACTCTCTCTTTCTCTCTCTCTCTCTCTCTCTCTCTCTCTCTCTCTCTCTCTTTCTCTTTCTATCCCTTTTTCATTTTTAATGAAATAGGGGCCTTTTAACGAGAAACCACGCTATAGAAGAAACTTATCGCTTTCGTGGATGACGACACAAATTGGATCTATCCGAGACAAGACGAAGAGAGAGAGAGAGAGAGAGAGAGAGAGAGAGAAAAAGAAGATGGAGAACGAGAGAGCCACTGTAATTTTCTCACGTTCTCCCTCTTTTTCTGTTTTTTATCTCCCTCTCTCTTTCCCGAGTATTGATTTTGATCAATTTCATCGGTGAGCGCTCTAGCACGGGTCTCCACCTTCACGAGGAATTTACAGGCGGGTGTAAAGCGTGAAAATTTATCGTATCCGGCCGTACCGTCGTCGTCATAGTCGTCGCCCTTGTCCTCTGCACCCCTTTCCTACGCCCCTTTTGCCTTTCTCCTATTACCTTTCCTTCCCTACTTCTCTCTCTCTCTCTCTTTCTTTCTCTCTCTTTAGTCTACAGTCGTTCTCTCAGTGCCCGTTTCGCTCCTCTCTCCCTTCCTACGTCTCTCACCGCAGTCCCGCCGCTTTGCCTATATACTATTTCCACTTTCCTGGTATGTGTGTCAGTGCGGCAATTTGACGGTGGTGTCAGATAACATATAATCGCGCTGAGATGACGACGGATTAAAACGATCACGTTCCGACAGTACGCAATAAACAATAAAATTGATTATATATTGATAAAATTCTTGACTCGATTATTTTCTAAAAGTATAAAAGTCTAAAGATATGGTAAGAAGATAAGGCGAGAAGCTCCTTGACTTCTCTTTCTCTCTCTCTCTCTCTCTCTTGCGCGCGCTCGTAATCTTCTCGGTCACTTTTCCTCCTCGCCCCCTTTCTCTCTTTCTCTCATTCCATCTCTCTCCCGCTGTTTCCTTCTCTCTCGTTCATACTCGCGTCGTCTGCTCCACTTTGGAATCGCATATATATTATATTCTCAAAAAGTTCTGCATTGCGTTCTCTCGTACGTGTGTATGCGGAGATTCGTTGATAAGACGCATTTTAAAGAATTGAAATATTATCGATAACTGTCGATAAGGAAATATTGTACATATACAAGGACATATTCGTTATATATGTCGCATATGTTGATACGCGAGTCAATCTCGTAGACTTTTTACGCGCCACATACGTGACGGGACGCGAGATCGTTTTTGTCACGTGTCGAAAATTACATATGTCCCGAGAAATTGACTGAAATTACATGTACCCCACGAATTCTCGTTATCGACGTCGTCGTCTTTTACAAGTCGTATAAATATCCGCAAAATCGTTATCCCTTGTCCGCTTATTTATTTTATTGAACGACGCGCGTTCTTTCTCACTTCGAATAACAATATTCGCTTTCGCCTTGGCCCGGCAGAGTAGAGGGGAGGAAGGAACGCCTAAAATTTTTACGAGGGTGGTTTTACGAAGATGGCCTACACGCAAATCGTGTGTGCGATGAATAATTCATCAATGTGCCACTTCGCAGCGTCGGTCGCGTGCGTCTATTTTTTTCCAGTTATAGAAACTATAAGTAGATATCGCACACATTTGCGACTTTAAACGGAGGAGGAACGCTTCGCGCTTATCTCTAAAAGTTGATTTTCGTCGCGTTCAAAAGAAGACAGGAATTATCGTCGACAGGTGCAAGAACGCGATATGGTTTCTGTCTCACTTGTGGTTATAGACGCTACACGTTCGAAGTATTTCTATATTCAGAATAGCTGTATTTTCCGCAGAAATCGATCATGGGAGAGATATCTCGAAAATTGTACGTTGTAATTATCTGAATCTCTTTAGGCGAAGTTTTTTTTTTTTAATTATATATTTACTCATGATGTTTTTTACTCAAAATATATTTAATTATTAAATAAAATTGAAAAAATTGAAGAATTTCATACTAAAAAGCTTTATGTACAAATGTGTCAAAATATTCTTGAATATTAGGTTCAACAAAATATTTCATTCGTAATCTCGCAATTATTTTCTAAACTTTAGCATTGTATGTTACATAATTATTTGTCGGGTGTTTAAACGATCTTTCGGAACGCGAAATAAATGCCTGATTATTATCAAGTCTCGCTATTACTAAATTCGATTCAATCTTTGACATTACTCTTTTGGGTCGAATTTTCCCGATTTTATAGATGCATGCATCGAAATTTGAGTTTAATCCGGAGATTGACAATCGGGAAATGCCACGCGCGACACCAGCCAACCAGGCTTTTCTCGATCAGCAGGCGCGACGTAATATGCATGAAGGGGACCATCGGGACGGCGACCCCTGTTCTCTCTCTCGGGGGCGGATGAGCGAAAGCGCGCGCGCGTTCTCTCTCTCACCGAGAGGGACACCAAATTTCTTTTCTCGCAAAAGAGAGCGTATAGCGCGCACCGGCACATTATCGATCGCTTGGCGCATTCCGGGCCAGGAACACGGCGACGCGGCGGCCAGGAACACCCCGCCGTTCGTGTCCGTACCGCTCCGCTTTCTACGTATATATATATATATATATATATATATATATATATATATATATATATATGTATGTGCACGTTGCACGTGTGTATGTATATGTATATGTGTATGTGTCGTCCGATGAATTGTTAACCGCTCCGTCGTCGTTGTGACCGTGACCGATATATCCCGGAGACGCGGCGGTTACGCGCGCCCGACGCTCGACGCTCGACGCTCGACGGCGACCCGCGCGGCGCGTTGTCGATAAGGCAAATTAGCGACGACGACGTCGCGTGCGCGCTCGCTCGCAGAAAAATTATTCACGACCGGGGAAGAGGGGGCTAGAGGGGAGGAGAAGGGCCTCCTCCTTCATCGCGCTCTCGGAGCGATTTTCCGCTTCCTCGAAAGGGAGAGAGAGAAGGGCGGCCGATGTGGGAATAAAAAAAAAAAAAAAGGTGGCGGGGAAAAAGAGGGCGGGGATCGGCCGACAAGCCGGTCGATTGTATTTTAACGCATAGCCGTGCGACTCTGCGGATGCGTAATGCGCTAAGCACGATATACGGTATACGTGTACATTACATATACGCCACGTGTATATATATATATATATATATATACATATATATATATATATATATATATATATATATACATACGCCGGAGGATGTGTACCGACACGCTTCGCGGGAAACGTTGCCGCGGTCGCGGCAAAAATCGATGCCGGCGACGAGCCGAGCCACGCCGTGCCCTGTCCTGTGTCGTGCTGTCAAAGACGCGGCGGAGCTGCTGCGTCGCAGCCGAGCCGAGCCGGTCCCGTCGCCGACACCCGACGACGACGGCGAACCCCCGAGCATTGTCTAAAGGCCAACGTCATTGACGTAGTTTGCTCCAAAGGGCTCGTTCTTACCCTATCGTATTGCGTTTATTCTCGCGAGTGGAGGAGTGGCTCTCGAAAATCTCATTGTTGTTGTCACGATCATACCATCATCATCATCATCATCGTCGTCGTTGTCGTCGTCGTCGTCGTCTTTGCAGTACACGATGACGCTACATCGCACGGCATGCGTCGAGCCTGCGCACGCTAGGACGCGCAATGCGACACGCGATAGAACGGGACGGTAAAACGGTACGACCGCGGTAATCTCGTTATATAGGGAGAGAAAGAGAGAGAGTGAGAGGGAGAGAAACGAGCGAGAGTGAGAGAGAACGGGGGCGTATAGAGTCGGGGACGCTTGGTACCGGGGTGGGTTTTCTCAGGGTAGATAGGTAGATAAGTGTAGGTGTAGATAGGTAGGTAGGTAGGTAGGTAGATGGGTGAGTAGGTAGGTAGGTAGGTAGGTAGGTAGGTAGGCAAGTCAGGCAGGCAAACAGGCAGGTGGAGGAAGGGAATTTAATAGAAGAGCCGCAGTAAAGAATGTTAATTTTACCGTAATGGTCTTTCGCGCACGGTCACGCTATCGCCCGTTAAAAATTGATATTCCTAGCGTCCTTGCGCGAGCAGAATGGATGGTTCGCCCCGACAAAGATAGATAGATAGATAGATAAAGAGAGAGAGAGAAAATGAAATTCCGTTTTGTGTTGCGCAATATATCCCAATACTCGACGCGGTAAAAGAAAAACTGAGAAACGACGTGATGTAATTTTCTTTTTTGCAATATTCGTTTAGCTCGAGACGCCATGGATCCATTTGCGACGATGAAAAATCTTTCTCTCTCTCTCTCTCTCTTTTTCCTAATTATTTTATTATTACGTCCAAGGTGACGCTCGATCGAGAAAAAAAAAAGCTGCAAATTGTACTTTTTTAATATCGAACGTGGATAAAAAAAAGATATATATATATATATCACAGATTTCTATAGGCAAGGTGCGGCGCTTGTATAGTATTCTTTATTTAAAGAATACTCGTAATATGGGTTATACAGGGTAAGGAATGTATACTTTAAACATACAAAATGCAGTGGAAAGTCTGAATATAAAGTTGCGTCTCGTTTGGTTCGGTTCGAAGCGACATGATAAATCTTCATTGTGGATTTAAATATATTATGTATTTGTCTTCCTTGTTTTACATAATTTACATTTGCGCTCGGAACCGATAAGACTTTTTTTTTTCACTCTTTATATATACACATACATCGTTATTATATATAATCGTGTAAGTCGAACACAGCGCGTAAAATTTACATTATAGCATAATTTATATCACGATTCATTGTCAGGTCGATAAATTTTCTAGCTATTGGTCGTACTTTTTTTTTTTCTAAAAGTTTATAAAAATTATACCTGTCTAAAAAAAAAAAAAGATAATACAAGAGATATATTTTGATTCCTCGGATATGTTGTTTTCGGATAACTTTCAAGAACGTTTCCCAGGCTCGGGCGTCGTTTCTACAATCGCGCAGTTAATCGGACCGGAACGTTATTAGGTACATATCTCTTAACGATATCCCGATTGAGGGATGCGACTTGAAATGGAGAGGACAACGAGTGGTCCTCTCGACGTGTGCCTCCGCATATGCGTCAATACGCGCCGGTCGACCCTTCCGGCAAAGACGATCCAAGGCGGTTTCCCCGTGTGTGCGAAACCAGGCCATGCATGTATAACATTATTATATCGATTACACAAAAGAAAATAGCTACCTCTCCTAACGATAACGCGACGACTACCATTCGCGTGCGTTCCTATATATATATATATATGTACAACTGTTATTACGCGTATACCCGATGTATTCGACGACGATCGAAGGAAGGCAACTCTTTATTCGCTTATTGTAAAGCGAGGGATGAAACGTAGGGAGAGAGACATAGAGGGAAAAGGGAGATCGACCGTCGCGCCGTCCGGATAAAATATATCATCGTGTGTCTCCGTATCGATTTCTATAAAAATAAATTACTGCATTTTTAGAGGCATTGCACCAGACTTTTCCGTCCGTCCGTCCGTCCGTTCGATTTCGCGTACGCGTCGCACGCAAAATTTGGGCCATCACGTATGCGCACTGTCGCAGAGCTTTGCGCGGTGATCCGCATTCGATACGCGCGAGCGCGATTGAATCCTCATACATAATGAAAATGTAACAATCTTATTATATATACATATATATATATGTGTGTGTGTGTGTGTGTGTGTGTGTGTGTGTGTGTGTATATATATATATATATATATATGTTATATAATACATGATAAACTAAAATAATAATAAATAAAAAAACTCGATGCAATATCAAAATAGGTCAACGCGCGCGGTCACCGCGTATTCGAGATATGAGATACGCGCAAGTCAATCGAATTTTGTAAACATAAAAAAAAAAAAAAGTTTGTTTCAGACTCAACGTTTCTTGGGCGTTGTGGAACTTTTTGAAACAACACGATCATGATAATTCATATCGAATAAATACTGCGATAATTACTGGTATCCGGAGTCCGGAGTGCGCAGTAAAATATGCAGCACGAAAAGTCACATATATTTTCAAATCCTGCATTAATATGTAGCAATTTTTTTGTTACGAAATAGTTACGTCACATTGCTAATAGTTCCGCGAATGCTCGGAATCGAGAAGTAAGACTTTATTCGAATTTATTACATCAACTGCAACTATTTGTACAATTAAAAGTATCTTCTTTTTCTCTTTCAACAATAAGTTTATACAATAGTACAACACGTGTCCAGGTACTATGGATGGGAAGGCGAGAAAATGCCCGCGGAGATACAATGAGAGATGAACCGTAATCTCATCGAGTTTTATTATTTTAAGAAAAATCGGAGACTTCTCTCTCTTCTTTCTCCAATCACTCGAAGGTCACCGGTATCGATAGAATCGGTAAAATAGGATTTGTCGTTTCGACCTCCAATGCCGTAGCCATACAATCACTAGCAGCTTCCACTTCACCCAATGATTCCAACACCATTCCCAGATTGTACCTGAAAAATGTGATATTCTTTGTACTTTTTAATCATTTTCAACAGTAAATTATATCAGAATCATATAATTAAATATTAATGTCGAGTAGAGAGAACGAAAGACAAAATATATGTATCGATTCTATTTATATCTTTCTCTTTATATCTCTGTTCTCAATTTATCGCGACGATTTTTAAGATAATCGATTATTTAAAATATAAACGTTGCAATAAGTTATCATTATTAAATCGTTAAGAATAATATGCCATATATCGCAATTAACTTTATTATGATTAATTAAGGTCATATAATACCAAGTCTGATGGGAATTTGGATCGATCTTTGCGGCGTCCCTCAAGGTCTTTTCAGCCAGTCTCTGACTACCCAAATAGTGATATATAAGACCCTGTAAATGTATGTTAACATAGTAGCATACAAAAATTACAGTAGATTGATAAATTTCACTCTATGACAATTATACAAGCAATTACAACACGTATAAAAAATGTGTGCAAAAATCGTGTAAAATATATATGTTTGAGAATTAATATAATAATGTGCAGTATAATAAATATTACCAAATGTTGTAGACTCTTTATGTGCGAAGGATTAATTGAAACAGCGTTTTGGTAGCATTGCTTCGCTTCCGTGTATTCCAGTTTATATTCATGTAGAAGGCCACGCTACAAAGAGATAATTGCATGTGATTATCATGCAGCATTACATAATAATCTTCCAGTGAATCATTTAAGAATTCTCAAGATTATTCTCGCAAAAGCGAGAAGTCTCGTAAACTATTTTACCGTGTACATAATGTGGTGGCTCAGTGGAAAAATATTGGTAGCTTCTTGGAGAGACAGAACGGCGCCGTTTGGCTGGTCTAAGATAAGAAAAACTTCCGTGAGTAAGAGCCAGATTTGCAATTGCAGTAACCACGCCCTCTGCGGTCCTGGTTTTGGTGTGAATGAGCTAATCGACGAGGCAACTTCGGAAAGGGCTTGCTCGACTCTCGATGCCGCCAGCGATTGCGCATGCAAAGAACCTTGTTGAAAATTATCGCCATTAGTGAGATTAGCTGATTTTTAGGATAATAGCTTATTATGTATTTCATGTCGAAAATAGTTAATTAGATTTTAGAGTTTAATAGAATCGGATACAATTATTAGAAAATATATCACGATTAAATCTTTTTACAAAATTATATAATTATATCGTTATTTAATCCGCATTAACTCACTAGAATCCTTATCAGACATCTCTGATGTGTAGAGTTGGAAGACGCTTCTGGTCTCGCTACGCCTCTCGCTTTGCTGCTCGTTACAATTAACGTTTGTCTGATCTTCATAGAGATTTTTCCACAGATGCAACATGTGACTGATGGTGTATAACGCGTCGATGCCGCCGATACTTCGCAATTCAAGATGCGCTTTTACGTAGAGAAAATTCAAGTTGTCCGGATATTCCTCCAATACGCTATTTATTACGTGCAACGCCTCGGAATACTGTTTATGCGCAGACAAAAGTAATGCGAATAAATGCAACGACGGAATGTGTTCTGCCCGTAAATTCAGCGCGATCTTCACGTGCACAATAGCGTCAGTTATCTGTCTATTTATCGCGTACTCGTGAGCCAGGTAATACTCGGCTAGATGATCATTTGGATCACATTGTTGTGCTCTATAAAAAAAAAGTAATCTTCTATTACAAAGAAAAATCTACGAGAACAAATCTGTTTAATCATATTGCGCATCGAATTTCATTGGAGACACATACTTCTGAAAGCAGTCCAACGCAGTATTTGTATGATGCACCTTATCTTGCTTAACAATCGTATTCGCGGAGAGCATACTGTGGCCAATTCCAATATATAAATGACATCTGGATTGCATTCCCTGTGGACTCGCTGTCTCTCGTTGAAGAGCTTTCTGACTCCATTCGATACCTTCGCTTATCTGCAAAATCAATTTAAAAATATTCTTTTAGATTCTTTTATATAAAGAAACGCAGAAGAAAAAAAGATGACTTACCATGTTCAATTGTTCGTAGCACAGCCTCGCGGCCAATAGACAGGGCATTACTTTTTGAGGTGATAGTCTCGCAACTACTTTCAAAACTTTATACGCGTGCATATATCTTCCCATACTTATCAGGCATAATGCATATTGTGTCCATACATGCGCCTCCTCATGAGAGAATTTCATTGCTCTTTCGAAAGACTGTTAAGAAACAGTGAATGTCGATGAGTCTTACAATAATAAAATAAAAATAAGATTTGATAAAAAATTATATTACTTCGTGTAAGAGTTCCACTTGACTCCATCTAACCAAGACAACTGTGAGCAGGTCGTAGACTGCGGTGGCATTTTCGAACGCGTGTATCCGGGCTTCCTTGAATTCGGGCGATTGACTGAGAACGGCGTCTCTTACCGCCATCGCCTCGCTGATTAACAATAACAGAATCGTTTCCTCGTATTCGTTTCGCGGAACAAACATATTCGGTCCCGCGTATTTCTTTGGTTTCCACGGCGAATCCGATGACGAGTGGTGATTTGTCCGTCTATTGCTTACGGCTGTAACATCAACATTGATAAGTTTTTTTTTTTTCAACGAAAACGAATGAGACTTTTCGTTATATTTACCGTACCCATTGTGTCGCCTTGTCCCTCCGGTGGCTTGTAATCGGCGCCGCTTATACCACGCAGCAACACCTCCGCCAACTGTCTCGTCAGCGTTACCCGCAGACTCTGCGTGGCTGTAGATTCAACAGCGGATAAAACTTCCCTGCAACAATCAAGAAAGATTATAAAACTGTTTATACATAAAATTATATATTAATAAAGGTTGTATTATAAAAAGACACAAAAACTTTTTTAGTTATAGAATCTATAAAATATGATTTTTGGAATATATCGTGATAATATTAGAAATTGCGTAATTTATACACACCTGTAACGATTAATGGCGGCTTGTATGTTACCGGTTTGAATGTACAGTATCGGTGCTCTTTGCAATGCGGTCTCCAAGATGGGGCCGATATGTTTTGTGGTACAAACTGGAGACTGCGTGGAATATGTACCTGTATAGACAACGTAATGTTAAAGAATAAAAAATCTATTTGTAAAATTGAGCCTATCAATTACCTGTATTGTTTGAACTTAGGGTGGAAATACCATTTTGTTGCTGCATAGCGATTTTGTCCTGCTCTTGCAAATACACTAATGTCAAATCGCCAGAAATCTCGTAACATTTAATTATCTGTTCATGCCATTCTGCAATCTTGTATTTCGACTTGGAGTTTGGCGGCAACCTTTCAAGACAGAGACCTGATACAAACAACAGTTTAGAGTATCAATCAAGCAATACTGATACATTCAATGCAGAGAATAGATTTGATATAAAATTAAAACTTGTAGTATATAGTGCTTAAAAATGATGAAAAAAAATATACTTTACAAAACTTATATAATTATAATTTCATTCTTTGTTATTAATGAAGATCTCTGTGCTTCCTTTCCATAACCCACTGCGACAATAAATTTAAATTTGCATTTGTTAAAAATACAAATAGATAAAATTAAATTTCGAAAAAAAAAAAACAAATGAAATTATTTATGTTATCTGTAAAATAATTGTTCTTTCAGAATTTTTTTTAGAAGTGTTAAAAAGTGTGCACAAATAAAATAACATGCTGTTATACATTCTTGTATAAATCTAGCTAAAGCATGTACAAGCATACAATTTTGTATCTTAATACAGATATTATTATAAGTGTGCAATAAATGTGATGTGCACATTAGTAATTACTAAATAAATAAAACTAACTATAAGCAAAACGAAGCAAATAAGCATACAAACCTTTAATTGCATATGATTCTGCTATAATGCGCAGTCTTCGGCAGGACAAATGTTTGTCTGTGTCTAAAGTAAACGATCTTTCTTTCTCTAAATCATACATGGATAGTAATAAATGAATATACTACATAATAAGAAATTTACGAATTAAATAAATGTCTAATTAATTTGTTACTATATAAAATTAATAGTGCATAAACACATGTTAACAGAAGGACAATATATGCAATAGAACTATCCAAGTATATAGCTTTAAATTATAATATCTATTATAAAATGTTTATGTTTAATAAGATCTTACACATAAAGAACAATGTATCTCTATACTATATATAAAACTATAAAACTTAAAAACTACTGTTAAAAGAGAAAACAGAAAAGACTAAAAAGCAAGCTGTTAATGTGTATCTCTTCAAATATTACACTAAAACATACTACACTATTGTCAGAAAAAAAGAAGGAGCTAAAATAGTTATCAATTGCAAACCTTTAATTGCATATGATTCTGCTATAATACGTAAACTTCGACAAGGTAATTGCTTTTCTGTCAGTGTATCTAGTTCAGCTTGCTGATAATGGTGAAGCGCATCTTCGTACATCCCCATTGCATAATGAAGTTTTCCAAGTAGCAGGTGAGCATCCAGTACAACTAAAGCCTGAAATATATTATAAATTATTAAAGGAAAAATTTTATATATGCAACTAATTTTTATTCTCCCATTTATACTCTCTTTCTTACTTTAAAGGCGCATTATATATAGTAAGTCACTCTTATTATAGTGTGCTGTTTATAGTCTCTTTATAATTATATTATTGCATTTATTAGTTTTTTTTCTTACTTTAACATTATTATACCTGTTTGTCTTTTTCATTAGCAGCTAGTATCAAGTATTTTCGTGTTTCAACCAGTCCATTTCGAGCCTTGCTGATATTGGCATCTATGGGTGGAGTTTGCTCTAAGAAACTTTCCAATCTTCCTTCTCCACATAAGAAGTTTGCCAAACATTCTGTCATTCAAAGTAAAATTGTTATGACATTTACTCTTCTTTATATGACTATGTTCAAACAATGGGTAAAGTTATAACAAATTTATCAAATATTTGTTGACATTTGAAGGGAACATAACATATTTAAAAAGTCTATCAATTTAACAAGATTTATCAATTTTATTGTGGTACACACAAGGAGAAGATTGTTATTTATACATTACACAAAAATTCCTTTTCATCTTGACAATGTATCATGATGATGCAGAAACATTGTTATTGAAGATATTTGTGAGAGAAACAATCCGTATATAATTAAATAGAGCGAGTGTGACATTTACGAGCTCTGGGTTGTCCTTGATCTTTAAGTGACGTGACATGTTATTTTTTTCTTTCAGAGAGCGTGAATAGAAGTGACAGGATGTCGTTGAAGCGAGGATAATCTTTTGTGAGAGCGCGTAGGAGGAAACGCGTTATCAGCGGATCCTCGCAAAATCGCAAAAGGAAAGAGATGGATAAATATTTTACCGTTGCTGGGATACTGCACTTTTAGATGTTCCGCCAGCTCTATAACCTTTTTCCAATTACCCTCCTCGCGATTCCGATCGATCTCGGACTCTATACGGAGGGTGTGCCCCTTTTTGCTCGTCATCGTGATCTACGAGCGCGGACGAGTCAGCTGGCAACCTGGACTTCAATCAGTGGCGAGTGGCAACGTGGATACGGCGATATATTGATCATCAGTGACACTTCTTCTTCTTCTCGATACGCGATCACGACGAACGGTCATGACTGTTCACACGCGACTGTCCGATTTAAACGTACGTATGTACGATGTACGACGAGGCTTATCCCTACGCTGACACGTGCGCGCGGCAAACAGTGACAACCGAGTGACAGACTGTCACAAACATCACATTGGCCCTTCGTTTCCCCACTCGAGGTTCGAGATCCGACATGACCGAATGGAGATTTGAATATAAAACTACTCCTGCACAATTTCATTCTCGAGAAGTCAACCAATCACATGCATGTACGTAATATACGTGATATCTTTACATATTTTAGCCTCATGATTGGCGGATTCCTCCACGTATACATTTCGCGCGATCATATAAATCTGTGCGATAATTTTTTAAGGTCTATTCAGAATAATCGTGTTATGGATAACGCATAAAAAATTCATTTTCTTATTTTGATTACTTAATCAAATGTTATTCAGACAAGATTTTCACACCCGCACAAATGCAGATATAGTATATTTTATATTATATGAATATTTGATCACTCTTTCCTCTTTCTTTTCTAAAGAATATTAATATTATTGGAATATCTAAATATTTTATTGTTCAGAATATTGTCATGTATTTTTTGTATAATCGGTTATTTCGGAAAAAGAAGTAAAATAGTTTTAATAATAATTTTATATTATATTTTTCTCTCTTTTGTGTCAAAATAATTTAACAAAGATATATTTTATTTTTTCTTTATCACATATTTAACCTAAATTAAAAATGGTATGTACAATATATATGATGACATAGATATAAAATATATAAAGGAAAGTTACTTTTTTCTATTACACACACACACACAAGTACTATAATTTTTCCCCAGTTATTATATTAAATAATTTCTCATAACGTTCTCTCCATTTTGTTCGTACATCATCTATGTTATGCTGTATGAAAAAATAAAAAAGTATATATATATCTTCTTTAAAAATACATTTGAGATTAAATATCTATAAAAATACATGTGTAAAACCTGCAATATGTGTACACCCCGTTGCGTGAGTACAATCAGTTCCTTTATTCCATCATTTGTTATATCCATATAACTTATAGAATGTACCGGGGCGTCGAACAATTTTCTGGCAGTTAATTCCCACGCATTATCCGTCAATACGAAAATCAGAACTTCTTGACCATAAGTGCCGAGTAATATTTCATTTTGACCATCCATATTTATGTCTGCTATACAGCAGCACAGGATACAATCGGACGATTCGCTGCCGCTCAATATTACATCTTGTTTCATCCCGTATTCCAAGATATTCCTGATAAAAAAAAGACGAGTACTTGTATCTTGATACTTTTTAATATGTAAGTTACTTACTCAAAAACAACAGCGTTACTTGTACTTGAAATAACAATGTTCAATTTTGGAATGTCATCTTCAGGAATACATTTTTCAGCTTCAGCTAAAATTTTTGATAATTATTATTTCGAGGATTGTACATCAATATTGTATAGTGAGTCTTGAAATATTTACCATTGATGTTTATGAATGCTGGTTTACCGACGAAATTTCGATGCGGAAATATTATTACACTTGGTACAGGTTTATCATATCTCAATAGCCAACTTTGAGAAACTTGTAAATCTATCACGTTTATCACGGCAACTTTGACTAGACCGCATTCACAGCCAACGGCGGTGACTCTTCTAGATTAGAATTTTGCATATGTGTAAGATACAATTCAAAATGTTGAGGTATATAAGAGTAAAATAAACTTCCAGTCATACCGTTTATAATTGTCATAATAATAAATGTTAATCCATAACGCGATTGCCTGAAGGTCATGTAATTCTGGGAAATATTTTTCAATAGAGGACTCGCTATAAACGTGACTTAACTTATCTTCTCTTATCATATGAATTCTGTAATCGCTTCCAGATATTAGCCAAACCACCTAGAAATTATTAATTGTATTATTATAATAATTACATAGTAATTACAGTTTTGGTAAACAACTACTTGTATAAATATTAAGCAATATACTGACAAGAAAAGCAAGAATCTAATTGTCCTATTAATTTACCTCGTGTGCAAAATTTTGTTGCGATAAAACAGTATGATATAAATGATAAGGAGTGTATGATAATTCCACCATGAGACAATTTTGAGCTATAGCTTCAATCGAGCTGCCTTCGTCCCCTTCGCCGTCTATTGCACCCTCCGTGTATATGTTCAGGTACCTCTCGATTGTATCTGTGCTTGTTTTCATAATTGTTATTCCTATTACAAAACTGTCTCCTGTATCTGACTTATTATAAGCATCAATGGAGATAATTTCTGCACCACCTAAAGTAGATGAAAATAGATAAGTTTATTAATATTATTTCAAATGTAAGAAACGTATTGTGTGCAATAAACATTTTGAAAAAGGATATCTACAGATATACGGTAGTTTACATACTGGGAATGTACGTAAACAGTAGTTCCTTTACCATAGGCCTCAGAAATTCTGTCATTTGATGATATTCGCAGGAATAGATTTTTCTCTTCAATGATGCGACTAACAATTTATTGGAATTACTGGGAGAACACAGTTTAGTCATGGAATAAATGTTCCCCTGAGATGCCAGGGGAAACCAATGGGCATCTATGAGATTACTCATCATCTCGTAAACTGCTGCACGAAGAAGTTATAGTTCGCAAGAGGAACAAATATCCATAGAAGAAAAAGAAGAAATATTTATCTCAACAATCAAATGTACAGCAAGTAGAGGTTATATTTATCATAGTCGACCATCGTGTACTGTATATATTTGTTATCGAGAGAAATTTCCTTTTTTTATCATATTATCTCGTTCGTTTGTAATCATATCAATTAGTTTCGTGTCATTTTCAAATTCTCGATTCAAAATTCAACTCATTCAATTATAGTAAATTATACACTGATTTATACACGAATACATCATGAAGAAGTAGGAGGTAGGAGATAAAGAGAGAGAGAGAGAGAGAGAGCTATGCCTTTTTTTTATTCGGTGACATAAAGAGCCACGATATAGATATACCCCTCCAAATACGTGTTGATCTCCACGTGAAGATTACATTCCACTTGAGGATCACGACGTTTGCGGGATCATCTTTCATCCTTGTCGTTCGTCAAAGGTTAAACAAAGAGAGATAATGCTTGGAAGCGTTGTGATCACCAAGTGGAACGTAGGCAGAGGGGGAATTTCATAATCCAAGGCATCCAAGGATTCGCCTTGGGTGCGATGACGTGATCCGTGAAAGTGGGTGTGTCTGCGACGACTCAGTGACCGGCATTCGTACAGATCGGATTGTTTTACGATTTCCGTTGATCAGTATTTGAGTTTACCCACTGATCTTAGAAAGCTTGGCTGACACAACTGACAAGAAGCCGCGCGTGTTTCTCGCTCGTTCCTGTCACGTCATCGCTCCTCTCGGTAATGTATCTCTCCTTCACATCCTAATTGCATTTATTCTTTTTATCGTGAGATTAATTGATTATCGATTTAAAAAATATCATCTCCCTCGGGTACTCTACCATCGACGATTGCCGGGTTCAAAGGTACGCAAAAAAATAATCTTCAGGTTTATTATTGATAAACATAGTTTTTGCCTATTTTTCTCCAGAAATTGAACTCGATAAAATTATACCGGCTTTGGATCGCTACCTGTTACCTTGTCATGTATTAGCGATTATGCCAGATCACGCCGATTCACGTGAAACGTCAAACGTCAATTATCGATTCGGCGAATGCATAAACAGTATGACGCATTCATTCACTTATCACACTCATTATCGTTCAACTCTTGTTTCACAGAGAATCTCGCGGAATTTTCTGCCGATCGCTACATTGAAGAAAAGAAAAAAAAATGTCGCAGCAACAGTATTATCCATTCAAGGTACGTTTATTTCTCTCGTCGGGCGACAGAATCATTGGCTGATGCTCAGGCTCAAACAAATTAACGGCATCGATCTATTTTCGAAACACGTTCCATCAGTCATCCGTATTTTTAACGTTAGTCTAATTCTGCAAGTTAATTCTATTCTGTCTCGAGGTGATGACTAATCGTACGAGAAGTAAAATTTTCTGCATTGACAGATTAAAAAAATTTATAATTATGACATGCTTTTCATATATAGTTTTTAATTAAAAATTAAATTAATGGAAGTTGTTTTATAAATCTTTTTATATTCTTTTCAACTTTATACTGTCGATTCTGAACACTGAAATTATAATTTTAATTTCAAGGCCAAATATTCTTAATACAGTTTGAATTCTTCTTGGAATAGAATCATACAAGTTCTCAATAGTTTCCAGTGAAATGTTGTCCCATTCTTCAATTAAAACATCTGCTAATTTGCTGGAACATTCCACTGGAAACTATTCAGAACTTGTATGATTCTATTCCAAGAAGAATTCAAGCTGTATTAAAGGTAAGTAGTGGTTCCGCAACACCTTACTAATAAACAAGTATAGTGCATTTTTCAAGTGTTTACATTTTGTCCACCCCCTGTATAAGCATTTGTAAAAATATAGATTTCATAAAATTCAATTATTACACCAACATCTATCACGTTGTTCTAGTGCACTCCGACTGTTTATCCTGCCGAGCCGTTTGACGCGAACGCGGACGCTGCTATCTTGCGTAAAGCGATGAAAGGCTTTGGTACGGATGAAAAGACAATCATTGATGTGCTGACGAAAAGAGGCATAGTACAAAGACTGGAAATTGCGGAGGCGTTTAAGACTCTCTATGGAAAAGATCTGATTAGTGATCTGAAGAGCGAATTAACTGGGAAACTGGAGGATATCGTTGTTGCTCTTATGACTCCACTGCCGCATTACTATGCCAAAGAGCTGCACGACGCAGTGAGCGGCATGGGTACGGACGAGGAGGCCATCGTCGAGATTTTGTGTACTCTGAGTAACTACGGCATTCGTACGATCGCCGCGTTTTACGAGAATCGTAAGATTTTTGCCATTTCGACTTATTATGCATATTTATGTTAACATACAATCTTGTTGATTAATTGAGGAATATACCTAATACAAACTTGTTACAAACAGTATACGGCAAAACGCTTGAGAGTGATTTGAAGGGAGATTCGTCCGGCCATTTCAAGAGGTTACTGGTATCTCTCGTACAGGCAAACAGGGATGAAAATCAAGGAATCGATCATGCCCAAGCTGCCGCGGATGCTCAAGCGTTATACGAAGCTGGTACGTGATAGCAATTTCTTTTAACTGTAATCTGAAAATTAAAATTCTCTTTTAATGTACGATTTATATACTTGAACTCTTTCATGTAGGCGAAAAGCAATGGGGTACAGATGAATCGCAATTCAATGCGATTTTAGTAACGCGTAGCTATCAGCAACTGCGACAAACATTTATCGAGTATGAGAAAATATCGGGACATGACATAGAGGTTGCTATAAAGAAGGAATTTTCTGGCAGCATCGAGAAAGGCCTGCTTGGAATAGGTAAAGTTTTCTAATAAGATATAAGCATACATTATGTTTTTATATAGAAACTGTCATAAATGTATGAATCATTCACTGCTACTAATTTTATAACGTGATTATATATATATATATATATATAGTGATTGTGTTTCTTAGAACCAGAAATGTAATATATGTAGTGTGCTATAAAATCAATTAATATAATTAAGATAAACAATCAAGAGGAACGTTTTTTTGATGCATTTTCGTTCTGCTTAGACGAGAATAATTGTGCGTTTCAGTGCAAACACGAGCAGGCGGTTGAAATAGCAACATTTGATACGAGGAAAATGATAAGCCCTCGAATGCTATGGAATATCGATAACCCCGTGATAATATAAAACGTATATCTGGTCCCCTTCTTGCATACATTTTTGTCGCTTTCTGCGAGTTTTTAAAACGATCGAAAAGTATTTTTACAAAGCAGAGGCAAGTCACTACATAGCAGGATTTTACATATATAGCTTCTATCCGCCCATTTGTAGAAAGTTATTAATGTGATTATTGCTGAGATTAATTTTTAGAATTAGATATTTTTGAACACAAACATACACATTATATATGACAAATCTTATTGTTAGCGACATAAAATGTAGTAGCCATCACCCAAATTTCTTTTATCTCACCCGTTTTCCACTCAATTTTGATATAAAAAGGATATTTCTATCATTATGCAATTATTAAAAGAGTATAATTTGAGTTAAATTTCATAAAGTGCATGAAAATGGTGTGGACATACTTATCAGAGCCTGTATATATTATAAATATCTCCCAATGCTGCATGTGGCAACTATTAACATATAACATGTAAAAAACATTCGTGTTACTTATAGCTATACACTTTATATATACAAGTACAGTAGTTTTATAATACCTGAATCGAGTACCATATGAATGTAGTACTTTGCAGCATGGAAAGTTTATGCTCCCCTGTGTTAATTCATTCCATGCCATTTCTTCATATATTTTTCTTTAATATATCTTTAATATTTATATATAACATTACAAATCACATTATAATTTCTGATTGACAGTAAAATGTGTGAAGTCAAAGGTTGGATTCTTTGCTGAACGTTTGTATGCCAGTATGCATGGCATAGGCACGAAAGATCGGACACTAATCCGTATCATTGTATCTCGAAGTGAAATCGACTTGGGAGATATTAAGAAAGCATTCGAAGAACGCTATGGAAAGTCATTAGAAAGCTGGATAGCTGTAAGTGTATTGCCTAAATTATGTTTCTTTCTAAAAAAGTTTCTTTTCATCAAGTTTTGCTATTTATTTAAAAAATGGTACTTGATTATTGTATTAATGAGTGTATGTATAATAGGGAGACACATCTGGAGATTACAAGAAGGCACTTCTTTCTTTGGTTTCCACATAATTATGATGAAGACATACATATTTTGTCCTATTTATGCACAGTAATTGTATCTATAAATGAATTTATATACCCCTGCACGGATTCCAGCTTAACATCGCTTAAGTGTACTAATAAAGAACTGTGCAGAGAAAAGATTGCATTTTTAAACATTACTTTTGTAATATTTTCTTGTATGCGCATAAAATCTCTATTGTATTATAGATTATAAAATGTTTGAATATTCTGTGCTCCAATCGTGTTTGTAAAATAATTATATGCTTAATACTTTATTATGTTTTGTAAATTTTTACTTTGACATTAGAAAGAAATAAATCAAATTTATTTAAAAGTTTATTTACTTCGAAATACATTTTTAAATTCTACATTGTTGGAGATTATAAATATATCTAATGAAAATTATATAAATAAGAATGTTTAGACATCTATTCATCTGATTTAGATCAGATAAAATAAATTTCGTATTTTTCCTCCCACTAATATTTTCCCTACATATCTTTTTCCTTTTTTTATTTAAGTCAACAAACAAACAAAACATTTTCTCTCTCTATAAGCTATTAGAACAATGGGAATTGAGACAAGTTTTTATCTTTAATCCTGTCTTTCCCTGCTTCTATTATAATTTGTGTATATATATATATATATATATACACACATATATACCAATAAAATTTATAGCAACACTTTGTACTGTATCAATTGCACATATAATTAAATATTTTTCACTTTTCCCTTGCATCAGATTATCGTGCATCAATGTATTTGACAAAAAATTAAGAGATATTCATGATCGCGCAAATTTGAAAAAAAGAGCAAGTGCAAAGGGAATTAAGAACAAAATAAAGAATAAAAGTAAAGATTCAGCTATAAAATAAATAACAGCTATTTGAAAATCAAGACTCTTCTCAAGAGAAACGAAAATTAAAGAATCTTTTTACTTTTTATTCATTTCTTTTAGCCGAAGACTTCTTCGAGGAGCTAAAAATGAGTAAATTAATTCAGTATATATATTTTATGAGTATTATATTAGATGTAACATTAACAGAAATAAAGTAGAACCTCCATTATCCAAATTAATAAGAATGAAAGTATTCGGATAATCGAATTTCTGGATATTAGAAAATTTTTTTGTATAAATATACTTTGAGCTTCATTTATTTTATAAAAAAATTATGAATATGAACAAAAATATGAATAAAACAGACACACATAGCAATTATATATAATTGTACATATAATTATATATTAATCAAATATACAATATTCATTCTAATTACACAATTTAAAAAATCCTCTTTTCAGTAAGGAAATCTCAGTGATCTGTTGCCAGATTACAAAGTAAAAATTACAGTAGATTACTGCAATCAATCCTTGCTTTCAATCAAGTCCGTGCAAAATTTATAAAATGGCAACATAATGATAGTAAAAATGGCAATAATGATGATAAAAATCGAGCAGAATTTGTCGATCGCAAATTTTAGTCAATTGTTAATGTCAATCTGTAAATTGTGCTGCAAATCTGCTTAATTTTTACCATTAATCTATAATTATTTTACTGGGGAATTTATTTTATTATATTATTAAAACCAACTATATCATAGAAACTCTGCATAAAATTGTTCCACTAATAAAACTTGTGAACATTTTACAATATATGTTTTCATTCGATTTGCCTGAGATAATATAAAATACAGAGATGACAGTTTTCTTTCTTCAAATCTTTCATTTCACTGCAAAACTTGAATTTGTGGTTAATTAATTATAATAGTATATTGAGATATTTTTTCACAATAGTAAAAATTTTTCTTTTTTTTGGTTTTTTAAAAATGTCATACATATTATGATACTAATTAAAAAGTTCCTTAAAAAGTCCTTTAAAAAATTATTTAAAAAATCTTTATACAAACTTTTGTGAAAACAATTATTTTGAATCCTTCAATAAAGAATTTATAAATTTTAATATATATCTTGTAATATATATTAAAAATTATTAAGTAAATTTATCATTTTTGTAAGTTATTATTGCATAAAAAATCAATATTTATCATATATTCAAATAAACATATTAAACTTTTTATTTTTTAAAATTATTTTCGAAGATTATGTATTGTCAATGCATTATCGGTAGTATATGTTGATTTAATTACTCTCATTAGATAATTAATAATTTTAATAGAGAGAATCAGATAATATAGACACAATAATTAAATACGACACTCGGACATTAGAATGGTTCTACAATATTTCAGTTTGTTATGACTTTTAAAATATTCATAAAAATTACTGACCTGAATCAATTTGATTTTGCTTTTCTTGAGATTTTTTAGAGAAACGTTTAGGACATGGGTTAAACATTGCAGGCATTTTCTTAAAGTGTCTTAATGCTGGTGTTGTTAACATAGTGTCAATGAATGGCCATGGTGTTTTAGGTACAGTTTGAAATATTCCAGATTGACAAACTATACGTAAATCAAAAACATTTTTCCTGAAAAAAAAAAAAAAAAAATCCATTTTTAAAACATATACTCTTTTATTAATAAACTTAATATTTTGATGCATATATTCTTTTTTTTAACAAAGATTATTATGTGATGTTATTTATTATATTTACCCAGGTCCTTCATTTTGTTTATAAACATATGCAAATGGTCCTCTTTGTGGAATATGGCGCATAATATATTGACCAGGAGTCAAAGATGATAATTCTTTGATTATATTATGCAGAATACTTAAAGAATCTTCTATCTTAACATTATACAGTCTTCTCATCTCGTTGCTTAACGATGCTGCAGTGTGTTTTTCTATTTGTATTATTTCTGAAGTGTCTGCTGCTAATCTGACTACAATACAAAAATAAGTTTTTAAATAGTCTTATGATATAATCATTTTTGTAATTGTGGAATAATACCTCTAGCTAATGAAGCCTCTGGTCTGAATATCAACGACGTCCACTGATGTGATATTTCTGCAAATGTTGCAGCTTCGGCTCCAAATTCTAGCTGATGCTCCATCTTTGGTGTTAACATTATATATGTATGTGACTTATTGTCTGGCGATACCTGGTAAAAACGAATTACTGCTTTTGTATCTTATAATTTGATATTATTAATAAAACTTTATTTTTATTAATACAATTTTATTATTTAATATATGTAAATTATATTATCTTAAAGTAATCCTTACCTCGATACCATCCGTTTTCGTACGAACCAACATCTGATATTTCTTCACATCATGTTTCCCTAATTCATAGTTCAAACATTCCGTTGGTCCTATTGTGAAAAGCTTGTACATTACATTTATTTTAGTATCATTCGTCTTGTTGTCATTTGCCACATTATTTGAACTTTCCGATTCTGAGACATACAAATCTTCTTCATAAATTTTAAGATAATCATTAAATTCAGCACTACATTCTATATCCACATCGTTTAAATCCGAATGAACTGTAGCTTTTTCAGATTTTTTTTCTTTTGTGTGTTTCTCTATTTTCTGTTGTTGTTCTCTAAATAATTGATACATTCATGATATATTTATAGTATATTTTGTAATTTGTAACGTATTTTATTATAAAATATAAAAAATATTTGTGACTCACGTTTTTTTGAAAATTGCATTATTAGGATCGGTAAATATCTCTCTGAGGATGTACTTGTATACCCACGTATTCTTTTGTGGTATTGTGGCAATGATAGGCGGTATTCTTTTATCGATATAGACAACATTTTTGCCATTATGCGATTTTATTACCACTGGTATAGTCCATGAATTCAAGTAACATGAATCATTGTTTAGTAGGCATTTGAGGCCGCTAGACGAGATAACAAAATCCGCATTGGTTTCCATCGCAAGTTTTTCGCAATATGTATCGTCGCTCACAGGTAATCTGAAATGTTGCGTCACATTGTTAGGTGTGACGCAATGATTTTTGTTTAATATTGTAGAATTTAGGCTTAACATACTCGGTCGATCGAGCTTTGGCCACATAATCTTGGAAAAGGATCCCTGGAAATGATAAGAAATGATAAATACACCTACTTAAATTTAATATATTCGATTAATTAAATATAAATTATTACAATAACTCACTAATTGATGTAAACAAGATATAAATTTTATTTCAATGCTTTTAATGAATGTGGAATTAATTTTCTGCACTGAAAGTGATATATTTTTAGATTCGATATAATATCTAGGTAATTTCTGAAACTTCTTCATCTTTCTGCTCCATTTAAATGTTATAAATTTATCATATCTAATCTTCCAATCAAAACTATCATTCCACTTGCTCTTGGCAAAGTCTAAAAATTCTTTCTGTTCTTCGAGTATTTTCTCTTTCAATTCCTAGAAAAGGTCAATTTTAATTTAGAAGTACAAACTACAATAAAAATTTATTAAACTATATTCATAACTAAGAGTTAATTAAAATTTAATGCTTCATGTCTTTTTATTTTAATTCTATTTGAATAAAAAAAATTAATATTTGATAAAAAATTTAAAATAATCAATATCTATCTTTACACACTATATAAGATTGCTGCATTCTTTGTTCTTCCTTGCTTAAACTTTTCTGTTCTCTGCCGAGTTTCAATAAAACATCGAGATACATACAATGCTGATTCATAGTTAAACAAGATGTTTTAGGAAAATTAAATGATAATTTTCTTATGCCAGGCACATACAGCTTATCTTTTTGAGTTTGTTTATAACAATTATGTTCAGTGTTCGTTTTTTTTCTGTTTCTTTTTCCGCTATTAGTTTCTTTTTGTTCTTCTTCCTCTGTATCAGTAAAAGGATCTTCAGCGAGAAACTTTTGTATCAATTCCATATTAACATCAGCATAATCTTGTTCAATATCTTCAAACGGATCTGTAAAGTCACCCCTCATGATCCTGTACATTGCACTCTCGCGTTCCATTCTCTCATCGTTGATGAATACATCGTCTATTATATCTTCTAATGCAGGATTCCTAAAACAATGCAATGTTATAGTAGAGAGTCACATTTAATAATTATGAAATATAAAATGTAGGATATATATATATATATTGTGTTGCAAACAATCAGTTTCAGAGTACAATTCAGGTTCAGATACAATCATTTAATCATTAAATATATATACAAATATATATACATACTCCAATCATATAAATCATATAAATTATACGATGAACAGAAGATAAATAATTCTTTTATGTTATATGTTTTGACCTGTTTATACATACCAATTAATCTTCTTAAATCTTTCCATGTCCAAAGAATATTCTTCGTTCGTGAGATTTGCTAAGTTTAATGTTTCAAATTTAAAATTGTCCAAGTTAGCTTGACAGTAAGATAACACATGAACAGAATATGTATATACATAAATATATATTTATTTAAATTGAGAATCTGCAACACCTGCACATTTTCATTCTTTCTACGCAAAGTGTAACTATCGTGTTCGAAAATCTTATCGGTGAAGTCAAGTTTAATTGACCAATCAAGGTAAAAGGAGCAAAGATTTCTTTGTCCTGATTGGTCAATTAAATGCTACTCTACCTTAGGTAAGATTTCTGGACTCACCTCAAATGTAGAGAGAATACGTATATAAAATGTATAAAAATCACTTAAAAAAATATGTTTCGCTGAAAAAATATTTACATGTACATATATATGTATAAATTAAATTTCTTTCTTTCTAGAAAATCTACTTTTATTCTAGCAGACGCAAATTGTTTCGAATAAAAATCGATCGCTGCGAGCGGTTGTCTCTTATCTCTTGATCCGAGTAAACGTCAAACGCGATATAAGCAATTTGGTGTAAGATGAATTTAGGAAGAGTGGCTAACATAAACATTTTTCGCAAAGTCCGACAGCTCGGTAAGTTTTATTCGAGATCTGTGTCAGTTTTAAGTGTACATCTACTTTATTTCACAAGTTGGACAGACTATCCTTTATCCTAACCTCAAAATGTTTTTACATAATCTCTCTAAGAGCAGAAAATGTTCAAAAAGTTTCAATCAATAGATATATTTTTCTTGAAATGTTAATTATGTTTTATTTTAAATTAAAGTTTATTTTATCTTATTTTTTTTATTTTTTTTATCATAATATTAATGAATAGTATTTTTGTAACAGTATATAATATATATATATATATATTTTTTTTTTTTAACAATTAGAAAGAGTGATTAAGTGTAAAATTAAAATTATAATACGCCAATCAATTTTATTACAGAAACATTGGTAAAACCTGGTAGTTTACTTCAGGCATGCAGATGTAATCCAACATACTTCCCCAAATCTACTTCAAGTCTTGCCAATCTGAATCGTTGCATAACACCTAATGCAAACAATTATTTAAAATGTCGTATCTTATCCAAGGTTAATAGTTATAATAAAATTTTCTAAAAGAAATGAGTTAGCACACATTTATACAAAATATATTTTATCTTATCCTATTCTTTTCAGTTACCTGCACAATCAACAGTCAGCGTTACTCAAACTCGTGCGGCAAGCACTCAAGGTGATCATGTACGTTTATGGTTGATAGAAAGGATGGTATCTGCATCCTTCTTGTCACTAATTCCTGCTGCTCTGCTCTTTGAAAGTAAATTTATCGATATAATATTAGCATCTGCCATCGTCATGCACACACATTGGTAATTAATTTTTTTCAGTAATGTTGACTTGTGTGTTTTTTTTTACATTTATCTTTCTATATTTTTTTATATACTGTTCGAAAACTTGAGAGAATAAATTTATTATAGGGGATTGGAGGCTATTATACTTGATTATTGTCGGCCTATTGTGGTAGGCACAATAGTTCCAAAAGTGGCGTTTCTTCTGTTAAATCTACTCTCCGCCGCAACTCTTGCTGGTCTACTTGTGCTAATTTACAATGGTCCTGGTATTACAAAGGTCATTAAACATGGTTGGGCAATAGGTAAAAACAGAGAGAAATCCAATTAAATGTTTTCACTAAAACACAGAAATAATTTGTTTGTGTTAGTATATGAAGAATTTTTTAAGAGAGATGGTAGCTTGTAAATTATTCAGGAATAAATTATTTACTATATAATAACATGTATTGTGATTTTTCTTTCTTATACTACTTGTAATTTTAATCTGTTAAATTCCAGAATATATTGTAAAAGTTCAGAATATGTATAATGAGTTAAAGAAAGATAATTTATTGCACATTAATATTTTTGTTACAAATCAGCAATAACAAATATTTCTCTCATTATTGTCATTAACATGTACATAATAAGTATATATGAATAGATAATGCTCCGACACAAATAGATAAACCGAATGAGTTTTATTTGTCAGCAACTTTGTTTATAAAAGTCGCCAGTTTCACATCCCTTTGTGACAAACCATTCACATCGTGAGAAGACAAAGTAATATTCACTTTATTGTAAACATTGAACCATTCAGGATGATGATCCATTTTTTCAGCCTGTAAGGCCACTCTTGTCATAAAACCAAATGCCTAAAAATTAAAATATACAAGTTTAACATAACATAATGATTGGATATAAATATCAATGGATGTATACAACATACCTCATTGAAATTCTTGAATACAAACTCCTTATAGATTGCATCCCTGTCCGACTGAACTGTCCATCCTGATGACAGCAGCGGATTCAAATTCTGCTCTCTTTCTTCTGGAGTAAGCTTATTACTCTAATAAGATCAATACACATAATTATTAAATATCGGTAAATTATATATAATAAATAATAATATACACTCTATTATAATTAATACAATTATAATTAAACGTGATTTAATTATTATTTAATTTTACACGATCAAGATCTTCAGTTTGCAACATATGGTAACGTTTTAATGTCTGATAAATTTTTTTTATTAATATACTCGTACGCGAATCCGGTAATATTTTGTGTAACAAGTGGCCGGCTACGCCTGTACCACTTTCACCACCCAATGATTCGTTCAAGCTCAAGTAAATCTATATGAAAATGTCATCGATCGCTTGAAATTTCCTCGCCGTTCGATATAAATATTTTTTTTCAACTGCTTCTAACGGAGCGCTTACCATTTTTGCTTTCTTCGTAACGGTGGATAAATCTCTGCGTTTCACAATGTGCGATATGCACTTTCGAACGTGATTCCCTCCCCTTCCCTCTATCACTCGCGCGGTCAATAAGGCTATCATGTCAAAAGCTTGTTAGTTGTACCGTATATATAATTTCGAGATATTGGACTTATGGAAAAACGTACGTGCGTAATTAACAATTTGCTATTTTGGGGAGCGAGTTAGAAAATCTACGCGATGATAAATTTCTAAACGCTTCTCTAACCTCTTAATAGTACCATTAAGATCTGTATCGATTTTACGATGTCAGGGACAAGATATAGATGTTAGCACATTTCAGAAAAAAAAAAAAAAAAAAATATATATATATATATATATATATATATATATATATATATATAGAGAGAAATAATTTTAAAAATTACATTCAAATAATGAAAAAATTTTATTTGTAATTTTAGTTAATATTCCTTTGAAAGACATGTGAAATGTAAATAATATTCTTTTATTAAATTTGTCAGAATAACGATATGGAAATTTATATTTCATGTACATAATATGATTTTTATTATGACTGTATAAAATTATTTATAATCATAATAGAGGTACTTGAGTCGTTAAAAAAATCAAATTGTATTGCCTAATCATATTGAAATAAGTCTACTGCAAGAGAATTATTGATCAGATCTTGCTGATTTCTTTCGTGTATTAACAAGAGTCACCGGAGAAGGTAATGGAACTTTCAGTATAATAATATTTTTATCCTTCTTAGAAGACACTGCTCCGATGATTTTTACAAAATTCATCAGTTTCTTAAGACCAATTTTCCTTTTTAGTATAACTCGAAATTGTTCAAGATCAAGTTCAAAGTTCGATATCGTCAGCGCAAGGATCAAGCAATGCGCAAGGCCTTTATCTTTCATAATATTCGGTCTCGTTCTGTAAAAAGAAATTCTCTTAAAATTGCTTTTCTCACAATTAATACATTTAAACTTATCGTTTCGAACTTACCGTCCGTTCGCGGTGGACACGCTATATGTGTCAATAATGTGCTGATTTACTTCTTCAGAAACTGAACATACGACAGCGTCGCGTCTCTTCATATCTTTCAATGGTATGTCGCACCATGTGTTGATCATTTCAGTGTAGAGCAAGAGAGCAACCTTGTTTACATTATCTGGATCCGATTTAATAATGTTCAAAGTGTGTTTAAAAAAGGTACTCTTCCTATATATGATCAGAAAGATATAATTATATAATAATATTGTATATTTGGGTAAGAATATAAAAAAATATAGATAAGTTTATAAAGAAATTTAAATTACCCTTCTAGATCTCCATTAAGAATTTCCATTGCATGTTCATATAACATTTCGAGTTTACTCCTTGGAATAATGTCATATATATTGTACACATCTTTGACATTATTTGCATTCCTGTTACATGCTGGTAGCATTACATTTGAGATAGAGTCATCAGTTTGTAATTGAACTGACAAATCTACCTTGTCAATTTCAACATCTGTCAAAAGATAAGAACAAGTCAGTAAGATTTTATATGCAATATAAATATTGAACATAATATTAATTAGAGACTTTAAATTATATTATATAAATATAGTTTTTAAATTTAGTTACATAATAATAATAATAATAAAAAAGAAAGAACTTACTTGATACTGTTTTTTCAAGTTGTCCTTTGACAGAATTAACATCCACTTTCATTCTTTCAAATTGTTCAGTTCTACGCTTTACTTTCTTCGATCCAAATTGTTTATTCAATAAAACAATCTTTTCGTTCGCATCATTCTTGTGGTCTTCGATAACAGGTTTTTCAAGTACTGGAGTTACCTGCCATCGTTCCGCTTCAAACAATCGTATTTTGCCAGTTTTCTTATTATGGAGTACCAGCATCGTACGTGTTGATTCCTTTTTAAAATCTGGTCTGTAACCTTTATATACAATCTGTCCATTTGATAAAGCCAGAACAGTTTTATCTTCCTTTTGGTCATGAAATAAGCCACATGAAATTTCCTTGTCCTCTTCATCTTTAAGCTTACCATTCTGGAAATTTACTGTACAACAAAGTTTTTATTTATAAAAATACCCTGATCTGAATGCTCCCTCCCTCTCTCTCTCTCTCTCTCTCTCTCTCTCTCTCTCTCTCTCAAATCATTCAAAGCAACTATTTAAATAATTAAAAGAAAGCTAAAATAAGATGGCATATAATTGAATATTACTAATATATGTACATAAAATGTGATATTAACATAAATGTAATGAACGTGAGGGATAAGGTTACATGTTTAAGTATTATCAATAATATTGTAACATGTGTAAGTAAATATAATAAACCGGTGTGATAATGACGTTATTATTAAGTATAATAACGTGACATATTTATCTTACCAATAATTGGTTGAATTTTGTTAGATTGCACAATCACATCTTCGATAACTGCTTTGAGTCGCTTCATTTTTTATTTAATCTAATATTTTATTGATATTATTAACAGTTTTTGCGCGTCACGTATAGGTTATGTTATCGTTGACATCGTGGGATTTTCCGACGCATGTGCGCTCCCGCGTTTCCCCATGCGTACTGCGCATGCGTAGATATGATTAATTTTGTAAATCAGTGCAAGACGCAGGTGCAAGAGCAACAAGTATATGTATTGTAAACAATTACCATCAGATTAGATATTCTCTTTTAAAATTTTTTCATTTTATCTCTCTTAAAATTTTATTAATGTTAAAATCGTTACTAAATATTTGTTAGTATAAATTTATAAATATATATATTGAGTCATTACATATGTAAAAACTTTTTCTACCCTATACTTGATTAGAATAATTTCTGGTCTGATATTAAAAAAAAATATCAGATTTAGAGAAATTAAGAATACAGAAAGATATAAGTTTGAAAATATTTTACTAATTATATATACAATGCAAATAATTATTCATAATCATACCAAGTACAATCTTAAATATTTTATTCTTTCCAATATAACTATATATCAATATTATATCTCTTTCTTTCTAGTTATATCTAAATTTAAAATTAAAGGTTATATCTAAAATTATTGCAGAAATAATATATAATTTATAATAATGTATGTTTTATCACACAAAAGAAAAAGTAACTTATCTTGTCACAGAAAAATATTATAAAAAAGAATATTAGAATTTCTAAGAAAATTTACATTTAAAAAAATTTTAATACAATTTGGAAAAAAAGATTACTTGTTTTAACCATATCTCTTCGTAAAATTTTTACAATTGTCTTCTCTATTTTAAATAATAAAATATATATGCAACATGCAAAAGACTTATATAAATAGAAGAATATAGAATAATGATACATGAAATTAAGTTTAATCATATTAAATAAATTTAATATAATTTGAAAGTTAGAAAATCGTGTTTGTTGATTTATACAGTGTTTTGAACTTTCAGGTTTTTAATTTTAAAGTGTGTTTTAGCGTTCTGCTTTTTACATTACTCAATTAACAAATCATACTCGTCGATTTCTTCGAATGTACTATTAATACTTTTTATCCATTCATTTACTCGTTTCTCATTTTCTTTTTCAGATTTTGTGAGTTTTTTTTTCTTTGTATGATGTTTTACGTTTTCTTTCTCCTCTTCTTCTTCTTCACCACTATCTTCCAGACAGTCGAATTTCACGGCTCGTTTTCTTCTGTATGAATGTTGGGGTGGCTGTAATATTTTAAATGAACATAATTAATATCAATGATATTACATAATAAATATATAAAAGATACTGATACAGTATTAATAATGTACATACTTTCGAGAAATGTGACGGCTCTATATCCATGAATAAAGGAACTTCAGTTCCAAAATTTGATAGTTTTTCTGTTTCAGACATGACATCAAATGTGTCAGAAAAATTGAGAAAATTTATAAGATTTTCATCTTTTTGCTTCGTAAGTGATTTGTCAACTTCAACATGCGCTTGATTTGTTGCCTGTTTGTCGTCATTATTATCTGGTTTTGTCTGTAGTAAGTTTTTTATTTCTCCCAGCGAAATTCTAGCAGGTACTGCTTGTGTAGTATGCTTGTTTGTATCTATTGCTTGAACTTTTTCTGTAGTTTGATTAATTGGGAGTTTTCTTTGAATAGTGTGCTTTTTGTGCAAAGTCTTTTTCTTTTTTCTTTCTTTTTCTTTTCCATGTTTATTTTTTTTATTCATCTCCATATTTTCTTTATCTTCTTCATTTTCGTTATTTATGTTCACATTTTCTTTACATATTTCCACATTCTCGTTATTCATTTCTATATTTTCCTTATTTTCATATCTTAGTTTTGGTGTACTTTGAATAAAGTGTTTAGTTCGAGAAAACATTGATGTTGGAGGTCGCCACGGACTTGCTACATCTAAGGTATTTGTTGTCTTCAAGACAGGGGACAAAGATTTAGTCAATAATGAACAATTCAATGTATTTTTCTGTTGTTTTATCAGGGTTTTATTATTAAATATATTCTTCGGCCGAAAGGGCCAAAATTCTTCAGTATTGCTGGGTTGTGATTTAAGAACTACAAGATTGTTTGCATTTTCAATAGATATAATCTTTGGCTTCTTTGTGTCTTGCGTTTGCTCTGGAGATGCTCTGTCATCAGAGAAATTTTCTGCGAGATAAATTGCTTCTCCTACAATTGTATCATTAGTATTTCTTCTTGATGTTTTAACCTTCTTTTCTCTATCTTTTTCTAATTCTTTTACTATCTGAATATCTATATCTACGTTTGATGATGCAGACTTCTTCACAGTTTTATTCTTTAATCCTTTCACTATCTGAATATCTGCATTTGTTTCCGGTACCTCAATTTTCTTTTTATCTTTCTTTGTCGATTCTATAACTTCTATCACTTTTATCTGAGAATCTGAAGGATTACTTTGCGTACATTTTGCAGAAGAATTTCTATCAAGTTCATGAGATTTATTTTTCTTTATATTTTCTTCATTGTCAATTATTTTCGATTGTATAGTAACCTTCTTACGTGTAGTTTTCTTAGTTATCTTGTCTTTCTTTTTGTCAATTTGTTTTGTTAGTTTCTTCTTCTGTTTTTTCTTAGTAGCTTTCTCCATTGTGTCATTAATATCAAACATAAAATCGTACACGTCATTCTTGTTTTCTGAAGACTTCTCGATAGATTTCATGGTTTTGTATACAGGCACTTTTGTGTTGTTTTTCGAATTAATCTTCTCTAATATTACTATGCTATCATGTTGGTTCAGTGGAATATATTGCTGCAACAATTTTGAATCTTCACAGTAATTTTTTTTATTCTGACGAGGACGCAAACATTTTGATAATGGTCGACTGTTATTTGCAGACACATTTGTTTTTGATTTTTGCAAACTTTTGTCCGTTGTACTAATATTAGTTTTTTGTGAATTTTTAGTAGTGACGATTTTTTTAGATCTGAGCTTCTTTTCAGATGCAACCTTTGTAGCTGGTTCATGACGAGACTTAAGACGAGTAGAACGTGTGGATACTCCAGTTGTAGACATTATGGTTTATTTCTGAAAACAATGTGATAAATATTTAGTTGATATTTTATAATAATCTTATAACAAATTTAGTGTCTACTAAGTGTCACTAAAGTTAAATGTAATAAATCAGTTAGTTTTCTGTTAATTAATGCAGATTAAACAAATGCAGATATTCAGATAATGAAAGAATTAAAGAATGAAATTGCAACGAAGACTGTATCATCAAATGTAGATAGATATTCAGATAGTAAAAGAATTGGTAGAAAAAGACAGTTAAAAGAAAGTTAAAACATCAAAAAGAAATACAGATGTTACGATTGTAGGAAAAAAAGTTTATTTCACAGAAAATTTTTCTGATGACAGAGGATTTGCAGAGCAAACGCAAGGCACAAAGAAGCCAAAGATTATATCTGTTGAAAATGCAGACAATCTTGTAGTTATTAAATCACCACCCAGCAATACTGAAGAATTTTGGCCCTTTTAGATGAAGAATATTTTTGATAATAAAACCTTGGTAAAGCAACAGAAAAATATATTGAATTATTCGTTATTGACCAAATCTTTTTCCCTTGTCTTGAAGACAACAAATAGCTTAGATTTGAGAAATTCCTGGTGACTTCCGACATCAATATTTTCTTGAACCAAATATAGATAAGTGAATAAATGTCATAAAGCTTATATATCTATAGATACTTTCTTCAATTTATATTAACAAAATATTCATATTGCTATTTAATATGAAGATAGTAATTTGTTACAATCAATCATTTATTTTACATGTATTATTTGATCATTGCACCTTTGCCTACAATATAATCTCATTTCAACAAAAAATATATCTTTCTTATGTACTCAAGTTAATTACCTAATTGAAACTGCAAGACATCTCCAGATATATAAACTCTATAGTGAGTGTACACCAATGCATGCAAAATTCGTTATTTTATATATATATATATATATATATATATATATATATATATATATGAGATATTGTGATAAAAAGTCATCAAAGATATTAATATAACATTAAACGTTTTTAGTAAAATATAGGTTAGAATTTTTATTGCGTTGGTAAAAAAAAAAAAAAAAAAAGTATATATAATTCTAATTTCCATAAAGCGTAAGTAATATTTTATACGTATAGATTGCGCAAAATTCTCTTGTAAATGATATTATTAATGACATTATTAATCATTCTTTTCTTTAGTGTACAAAATATACGTCTGATATACATCTTCTGACGTATGTCAACTTACAACGGTTATACGAGGCGGGAAACGTTGGATACGAACTATACGTCAAGGCTACACAATCGACAAGCACATTCGATCGCAAACACTCAAACAAGATGTACCGCGATTACCAAACTCTGTATACACGTGACAAATAATCATGCAATACCGTAAATTGAGTAAAACGCAAATCGTACATCAAAGACGTAATTAACGTAAATACGCGAAATGCGAAATGTCGGTTTTATCACGATTGCCAACTTTGCGATGATTTACAGGGACAACCAAACCTGATGTCACGTGATATCAGGGTGAGCAACCGTAGATTGTTCGTAGGTTTAGGGTCGTTTGCATCAACATTATTTTGGCTTTAAATGAGATTTAATATATATCTGTCTTTATTCATTTAGAAAGAAAGTTAAAGATAAATATATGTTTAAGTCGCACTTAAATCCAAAATAATGTTGGTACAATCGGACCTAAGGCACAGTATATACAGTAGCGCAACTCTGTCGGCACCTTTGATTTAAGCGAATGGATGAAAATGAACTGCACATGCGCGAGCGAGGTATGTAACCAATCACGACACAGTGCCTTCTGTCTTACTTACTCTCTTGTTTATAGTTCTTTCTTTCTCTTTCTATCTTACTCTGTATACTGTGTGAGGCATCTAACATAAAAACACATACACTATATTTTTTATTTGTTTATTAATTTTAATTCAATTATTTGTCTATACGTTAATTTTATCTACTTTAGTATGAGTCAAAAAAAAAAAATAAAAAAGAAAGAGAAATTATCTTCAAAATTTAATAAAATATATACACACGATTCTACATTAAATATAGGATAAAGCATTTAAAATATATTTCTATATTACTTTTAAAAATGCAGAAATATTTTTGAAGTCTCATATATGTATAATGTGTGTTGGCTATAATTTTAGAGTAACAAAAATTCATGATTCTATTTTAAAAAATGCTAATCAGCTTGTCATTTCAGAAAATAATACCATCTTGAGAAGAAATATTTCTTATTGTATTATATACTATATATGTATGATCACAATTATTTTCAGTCAAATTTTTTAAACAGTTCTTTTGATTTTTTGAAAAAATTTATGATTCTGTTTTTAAAAATACTAATCAGCTTATTTCAGAAAATACAATCTTGAGAATATATATATTGCAAAGTTTATAGCTTCTTCTATTACTTTCTTCTTTTATCACTCTATTATTTCACATTCATAGTCGCTACTCTAATTTTCTCATGTATATACGCCTTACGTTGACATTCTATAGGATTGAGAAAGAAAAAAATAGAAAGAGAAACTAAGACAGAAGATCAATTGCTTGTGATTGGTTACATACCTCGCTTGCGCATGCGCAGCTCATTTTTATTCACGCTGAAATTACTACAGTTGCGCTACTGTATATATTGTGGTTTGTGGTTTAGTGCTCTAAAATTTTCTGCGTCGAGAGCGAGACGAGGATATATTTAAATCAGAGGCTTGTTTATCTTATCTGTGAATTCTCAAATATATAATTAAGCGTTGGAGAATTGCAAAACAACGAATCTACGTGGAATAAGCAAGACAAACAGATTTTTATTTAGACAACGGATCAGCTCTAACCTATTTTGCAAAGGATATCGGGTCTAACCTATTATTCAAAAATGTCTGATGAAAAGTCTACGGTACAAGAATTTAAGTTAGATCCGGACAGCGAATTAAGATTTGAAGTAGAGAGTAAAAATGAAAAAGTTACACTGGAGGTAATATAATTTTTTTTTTTTTAAATTTAACCTATAAATTTCTTTTATTACTGGAATTGTATAATTGCAGTTAAAGAGCGGCCTCGCAGAAGTATTTGGGACAGAATTAGTAAAGGGTAAAAAGTACGAGTTTACCGCTGGCGCAAAAGTTGCGGTTTACACTTGGCAAGGTTGCACCGTTGAATTAGTTGGAAAAACTGATGTCAGCTATGTGGCGAAAGAGACACCTATGGGTTTGTACCTGAATTGCCATGCAGCGATGGAACGGCTGAGAGAGACTGCAGAGAAGGACGATACCAGGGGTCCGATAACGATGGTGGTAGGTCCCTGCGATGTGGGAAAGTCCACACTTTGTAGAATACTACTGAATTATGCCGTCAGGATGGGTAGAAGACCGATTTTTGTCGATCTCGATGTTGGCCAGGGGCATATAGCGATTCCTGGTACTGTGGGTGCTCTGTTGGTAGAACGACCATCCAATGTAGTGGAGGGATTTAGTCAACAAGCCCCGTTGGTCTTTCATTTCGGACACAAAACACCGCACGCAAATGTGACATTGTACAATTTACTCGTCACACGCTTGGCAGAGGTTTGCTCGGACAGGTTACAAGCTAACAAAAAGGCCAAAGCTTCCGGAATCGTCATAAACACGTGCGGTTGGGTTAAAGGGGATGGTTACAAATTGCTCACGCATGCCGCGCAAGCATTCGAAGTGGATGCGATACTCGTGCTAGATCAGGAGAGACTCTACAATGAACTGGTGAGAGATATGCCTGACTTTGTGAAAGTAGTTTTCCTACCGAAGAGCGGCGGGGTTGTCGAGAGGAGTCAGACACAAAGGACTGAAGCGAGAGATCAGGGTGTCAGAGAGTATTTTTATGGCTCCAGAACACCCTTGTATCCGCACAGTTTCGAAGTGAAATGGAACGAGGCGAGGCTGTACAAGATCGGAGCACCCGTTCTACCGGCTTCCTGTATGCCATTGGGCATGAAGGCAGAAGATAATTTGACAAAATTAGTGGCAGTTACACCGGGACCTAGTTTATTGCATCATCTACTGTCTGTTTCATTTGCCGATTCTCCCGAGGATGATGTTGTACAGACTAACGTAGCTGGATTCGTCTGTGTGTTAGTATAGTTTATTACCGTACATTTGTTGTGTTATTGTTATTATTATAATAATATTAATTATTACATTATCATACAATTTTTTTCTTATACACAAAAATATATTTACAGAACCAATGTGGATGTCGAGAGGCAAACATTCACTGTACTCAGCCCGCAACCTAGACCACTGCCAAATACAGTCCTGCTATTGTCAGATATACAGTTTATGGATAGTCATTAACAGCTATAGACAATTTATTATAAGTATTAAATGTAAAAATGTACAAAAATATAAGAAAATTTTTTTATAATATTAGTTTAATTGTAAGATAATAATAGAAAAAATGTAAAGAATAATTTCACATATGTAATGCTTTTTATATATACATTTATAAACATTTTATAATTTGTGGTTACACAACAAATTAATTTAATTATTTTGAAGAAGGATCAAGAGTTAAAATTGAAATATAAAAAAAATTGAAATACCTCTTATAAATATATGATTATTTTCACGATATAATAATTTTGTATCGATTTATGTATTCATCCTTTCTAAAACGTGAAATGTATAAAAAAAAAATGATATAAGTAAAAAATTTCTTAAAAATTGAATAAACTGATCGATTTTAGCCGCGTCCACTATCGATATCTGGTGCATGATATGTCATATATATATATATATATGGCACACACAGATATTTACTAGCTATTGGCTACTAGTATTGGTACGTACGTATCACGTATTTCATGTGGTTTAATCCGGTCATATGCGTTTTCAAAAACAAGGTAATTACAAATAAAGCTATTTTTTCTGTGCTTAAATGGCAGATCGTAAAAAGATACGATGATGTCTACTTTCCAAGGAATTTGCATCTCGTTTGCGTTGAAATAACGAATTGTGCTGGTAAGTGATGACTGCGAACCAACCTCAAAACGAACGCGTGACATTATCATTCATATCTTAACGCGATCCTGTGTCATGTGTGACTATGAATTTTAAATAAATGTGGAAATTATGTCAAAGATTCACGTTGACGGTAATATTGAAAAAAATGTGCGAAATACAGAAATGCTATCATTACAGCTGTTGGATGCTTTAGAATTTTTTTATATTTAGTTCTTGTCATTTTTTCCGCGTTAATCTGTTCAATTTGGAAAGTATAATAGATGAATAATTTTCATAATCTCATTGATTTTATCAGGTTGCATCAATTACAAATTCATTTTAAAACAAATAAAGTTTTTCATTAATCAGGTTATTTTTCCTGCACATAAGTGCCTTATGTTTGTAACTTGTATATTGCGTATCTCTATAATTCATTGATTTTTATTTATCGATATTTATTTCTTATACAGATTCTATTATATAAGCTTTTATAAAATAAACATGCGTCGAGCACGTATTAAAGCTTTGGCCAGTGTGGCAATTCGAAAGAATCCTGTACAAGATACAGTAGTTTCTGTTGATACAAGTAATCTGCCTGATCAAGAACAAAAAAAGGAAAATACACTTAACGCTAAGCCAGAATATAAACCAGAAGTTATAAAAAATATTGTAGAGGTAAAGCAACAGAAACAAGAAGGTATATCTGATACTGTTATATTAGAACAAGAAATTGTTAAAGATTCTGCAAAGGTATCTGAGGAAGTTATTAATAAAGAACAAAACAAAGCTAGTTTTGTACAGTTAGAACCAGTCATTAAACAATCAGATTCTCAACAACTATGTTTTCAAGTAAAACCAAATTCTCAAGAACTATGTGCTCAAGTGAAATCAGATTCTCACGAATTATGTGATCAAGCAAAACCAAATTATCAAGAACAATGCGTTCAAATAAATGACAAGCTTGAAAAACCCATCGATCAATCGGTTAAAAAAACTGTTCCACTACTGCCAGATGTATCATCAACAGGAACAGACATAAGTAAGGCTTAAATGTAAAATAATTAAAAAATTTATATTGAAAAGACTTAAAAAATATTTTACAGCAGGGTTTGACATTTCTATTGTATTACAATATAATTTTATAATTTTTTTATCAGCAACATTATATACAATTTTTAAATATATATATATATATATATAATTTTTTTTTTTTTAAGTTTCTCCTACAAAGAATCGTCTGTGTTTTATGAGACCTATACCGAGACTAGACACTGGTGGCAGAGTAAGAAAGAATAGCATACAGGGAAGCGGTGCGAGTGCGAGCGAATCCGAGGATGAGCATGGCAAGAGGACAGCATCCGCCATGCCGAGTCGTATACGGAATGATTCTATTTGTTCCGTACAGAGCAATAAGGAAAGTACTGCTGACAATCAAAATATCTCTCCGAGAATTAAAGCGATGCAAAGGAGACGCATGCAAGTTTCGGAATCGGCAAGAAGGCTAGCTGAAGCGAGAAGAGAATTCTTATTGAAACACGAAAATAAAACGCCTGATAAAAGTCAGATGAAAATGTATGATTTTATATATTACAATCCCGTAACGAATCCTATGAAATCGAACAATGGTCCACAACGAATAATTGCAGCACAGTAAGTATATTGAATTATAATGATAAAGTGCACATATACATGTACAAATATTATATATCTATATTTTGTGAATTTAATTCTATTTTTTGTCCAGACCGATGGAAATACCGGAAGAAGAAGAAGAGGATGATCCATCGGCGATGCCTGTACCACAAGTCAAAGTCGGTCCTGACGGTCAATTGATAATAGACGAACAAAGTCTCGTTATAGAACAAAAAGATGCAAAAAGAGTTAGAGAAATATTGTCGAATGATATTATTATTGAAGATGGTATTTGCAATAATGGTGGTTTCTATAAAAAGCATAAGAGAAGCAAGGATTGGCAAAAATGGGAGACACTTAAATTTTACAGAGTCTTGAACGTAGTTGGTCCTGATTTTCTATTGATGCAGACTCTATTCCCAAATAGAACTAGACAAGAAATTAAACAAAAGTATAAGAAAGAAGAAAGAGTTAATCGTCAGTTGATCGAAAAAGCTCTGAAATATCATCAAGAATTTGATACTGAAATGTTAGAAGAGCAATTAGGTATGTTCTCTTTCTCTCTCTTTTAATATTTTTTTATTACCTCTTGCTTTGATTAATAATATTGAATTATTAACATTTCACTGCATTGTATATTAAAATAGTGAACTGATATAGTGGTTTTATAATAATTTAATAAAAATTAGTTAAATTATTTAATACTTATTAATATTTAATAAACTTATTAATAAAAATTTTGATATACATATAATAATTAATTTTAATAATATTAAACATATACATATAATAATTAAGTAATTAATTTTAATTGAGTAGACATTTAGAATGAATAAATGAATTTTGAGTGAAGCAAATACGTCAGAAATAATATTTTGTTTCTAGCAATGTTAAAAAAACTAGAAAATATTGATAGCAAGCCCAAGGAAACATTGGACAAAATAAAAACAGAACAAAATATAACTAAGGCGGCGAAAAGACGCAAGCATCGTTAGTATATTATAATTTCAATTTTATTTTGAAGTGATACTTATGAAACGAGATATGTATTAATAATCAGAACTATAACATATCTTACGGATATTACGTTTAAAGTAAATTTAATTCATGCAATAAACTATTACAGGATTAGTGGCGAAAAGTATTGGCGAGTGTGAAGCATCTGTTAATGACGAAGCTGAAGAAGCAACGGTATCGACAAACGACGAGATTGACGTTGAAATGAATAACGAAGCGAGTGACGCTAATCAACAAATGAAGAAGGCAAGTAAAGTGCGAAAGAAGCGATTAGATGATAGACCCGACGATTCTGATGACAGCGCAAGCGGACCCAATAGCGATTCGGACAGTTCTCCGGAGATTTATCGAGTCCGACCGACTAGATCCGGTAGACAACCGAAGAAAATGAAAAAACTACAAGCACCAGACATCAATAAACTTAATATGCCTAAAGTTAAGG
Source organism: Anoplolepis gracilipes (assembly GCF_047496725.1). Classification (NCBI taxonomy): domain Eukaryota; kingdom Metazoa; phylum Arthropoda; class Insecta; order Hymenoptera; family Formicidae; genus Anoplolepis; species Anoplolepis gracilipes. The sequence goes on along the minus strand of NC_132971.1, from coordinate 10,921,999 downwards.
CGGTATCTGACAGTGATGTTGAAAACGAGTCGTCAGTAATTGATGACGTGGTGATACCGTCACACGTGGCCGTGGAAGTTACAGAAGTTGTAAACACCGAGGCTAATGAAAGCATGGAAACGTGTCCTGAAAATATTACGAATGTAATACCGAATATAAATCAAATGGAACCGGGATCTTTAGTGATCGTATCAAAGGAATCTACAGAAGAACCTGGAAACACTATCCTGCAAGTTTATATGGTTAGTTCAAACGTTGAAAACACTAACACAGCAATTAAACTTGAGGCGTCTATGGCGGATCAGCAGATTTTACCGGGTTCTTTAACGACAGCAATTAAGCCGGAAACCGATGAATCGATAGAAGTTGATGTTGAAGAAAATTCTGAAAAATGATCTTTTGCATTTGTACTTAGTTATATAATTAAATTTTAGATAGCATTACAAAGAGATGACATGTATCTTTGATTTGTCAGGATTGAATATTCATTTATATGTAAATAGAGGAGTAAAAAAAAGAAAGACTGTGCAAAAAAAGCTTAGAACATATATATGCATATATGTTCTAAGAAAAGAAGATATATTAAACATTTTGTTATTTATACTTATGTTTATCTGTATTTTTTAAATTTTTTATAGGTGAAGATTTTTTTTTACAATAATGTTTATTATTTAGGATGTTTTCTGTGGATAAATTTATCTCTCCCGACAAATTGAAGACGATTAATTGTGACAAGAACTGCGCAATGTATGTATGCACTCCTGTAACATTTATTTTTTTGATCAGAAGACAGGTTAATTTTTTATAAGTATAAAATTATTTAATATTAATATTCAATATTAATATTATACAGTATTAGAGCACATCATGTTGCATGTCATAAATTATCAATGTGCATAACATTGTACTAAAGCAAGTAGAATGTGCAAGTTTTCTCATATAATTCTTGTTCAAATTATAATCTCGTTCTGAATCAACTGTATATAAAGCGATGTTCTTATCCAGTGTGGTTCTTTAATTATTCATGTGTCATAACCACAATGGATTAAGAATATCAAAAGTGTGAAAAACAATGCCCACCAACATTTATATTTCTCAAATATATAAGTACAGGTATAAAATTTATTGAATAAGCACATACTTCTTTTCAGCACGAGCAATATAAAAAAAACTCTAATTGAATATTGAGAAAGATAACCAACTGCTATTGTGAGTTATCTTTTCCAATCACGTTTCGAGTTTTAGTTTAAAAAAAAATATATATATATATATATATATACAGCTGGTATTGCCAGGATACTGCCATGACAATGTATATGACATGTATATAATGTAAAGTTACATTACTGGTTATCAAAATAAATGATAATCATGATTTTATAGCAACACAAGATTACTGCAAAGAATACATAAATTGCAGCTGTCATGAATAAAATATTGAGTAATTGAAATGAATATGTATGAATTTATTTTTGCAATCAAAAATTTATGTTGTATGGAAAATGTAGATATTTTTATCATTTTTAACATTTTCTTAAAATCAATAAAAATATTTTGTAACTGATATTTAAAAATAAGATATATTTTTTACTTGTACATGTAATGTGATATCTCTTCAGGCTTTCTAAAAATTATCTTTATTCTTAATCATTAATAGCACAGTTCTATAGTATCGCATGGAATCCACTTTGAACTTTCCAAAGCATCCCATAAATTATAGTCCTGCTCAATTATTTCTCTATTCACCTTGTCAATGTCAATGGGAACTGAATGCTCTGTAAAAAGGAAAAGATATAGGATAAAAATATAAACACTAGATTAAAATATTTCAGATTGAGATTTTTAAAGAAATAACACAATCATAAAGAAAATGATATACCAATTAATTCTAATTCATCTTCTTCAGGTTTTTGATCAGATACATAATTATTATAGGCATCTGATGTTGGTTCACTTTCATAATAGCCTTGTTGCCAAGCACTGTAACTATTCCAATAAGATGATGTGTCATAATAATTATATGCCTCTGAATTCATGTTTGATGCTGGATACTCAGAAGTTGATTGTGGCGGTGTTGAACTGGAAAATAATTAAAAAAATTTCTTATAAATGACCTTTTCTCTTTCTCTTTGCTTATAATTAAATGAATATTTTTCTGTTATTGATATAAAAATAAAATTTATCTTTTAAAGAATATGTTTGTATCATAATTATGTAATTAACTTACCCAGATATTTTATTCCAGGGTCTAGGTACAGCATTGCAAATTTTCAGAGATTTTGTTCCAAGTCCTCTGTAGCCATTCATAGTGATTAGGCTATTCTTTTGCTCTTCCTCATTTGCGAATCTAACAAAACCATAGCCTTTACTAAATCCTGAGCTGTCCAATATAACTTTAGCTGTTCTGATTGAATTATATTTTGCGGCAAATGCTCTATATAAAGAGTAATCATCTACGTCAGTGGATAAATCGCCTACCCAAATGCTGAACTCTCTCTCAGCAGCTGGTTTTCCTGTAGTGCTGGCGTGATTTAAGCGAAACCGTACAGGCTGCAAAATATCACGCAATATTAAAATAATTATACATGATTGTATAGATATTTATATAAATGGTACAGCAATGTACTTACAGGATTTGAACCGGGTATCACCTTGCCGTTTAATTTGTGCATGGCATCAAGTGCCATTTCGTCAGTTGGAAAATGTACAAAGCAATATCCCGCGGGTTCGCCCGTGTATCGATTCCGCATTACTTTTACCGTTTGCGGCTGTTCGCCCATCTTGTGAAACGCGTTCATGATGAAGCTCTCCGTCATGTATGGCTCCAGCTAAAATAAATAATAATTATTAATAATAGTGTTTGTATTTACCTATTTTTAATCAAACATTGTGCGTAGAGAAATATACACAATGTTATTTAAATAATTTACTCACACCACCCATCCATAACTGACACAGCACCATTGGTCCTGACATTTTATTTTACTCTCAATTAATTAATTTTTGTTAATTGTTATTCTGAGTAAGAAATGTTGTATATACCGTTCATTCAGGTGCTTGTACACGTTTTTGATACAGAAATTATCTTAAAAATACCGTACGATTTATATACAACCAGACACTTTGCTAAATGAATGGAACCGTTAAGTTAATCCGAGCAAGAAAAATTAAATAGAAATGTATATAAACAACCCAACATCGATTATACGCGAGCCTTGCGAGGGCTATGTTGTTGACAAGTGGAAAAAAGCGAAAGTACATAAAGTCATGACGCACGAATATCTAGATAGAATGCGTTCGCCTCGAAATGTCAAACTGAAAGTTGGCTGTGTTCAACAAAGAAAACCGCTTCGCAGTGATCGAACGTGATTGGTTCCTACTTTCAGATCCAGCAAATCAGCGTCGAATGTCACAAGAATGTGACACAACAGTTTTTTTTCTCCCTTGAACTGCATAGCGTTATAAAGCAATATTCGTTGAACCAATCAGGAAGGATATTTCGATAGGACGACGAAAATTCCTATTGGTTCTACACTTGTTATGAATGATTTCTGATTGGCCGGCCGTCATTATACGTAACGTTGTTTCTCTTACTACATCGTGACTTCGATGACCGATGGCAACTGGCAAACAAAGATGGCGGGCGCGGTAATGCGCTCAGCGATCGTGTAACATCGCTGAAGGCGCGTTGACATTTGACGTACGTCGTGACGAGCGTCCCGTAAAACGTCCGGGCGGACAATAAGCTGTTGCGAACGTGCGCGTGCGACGTGTGTATGTAGGGTAATCGCGATACCGTCGCGTGAGTGAGCGCACGCGCGCGCGCGCGCGTGTGTGTGTGTGTATGTGTGTGCGCGTGTGTCTAATGAGTGTCTATGTGCGTGCGTGAGCCGCGTTTCTGACACGAGTGCGACCACGAAATATGTCAGAGGCAGCTCCGGAAGCATGAGCGAGGGAGAGGACTCGGTTACGCGAACCTGCGAGGATTCGCACACCACCTCCTCGACGGTCGAGCGCGACGCGACGACCGGGACGGCGACGCCCTCCTCGCCGCCGCCGTTGCCACCGCCGCCGCCGCCGCCGCCGACAACAACGTACACTGGCAGGAGGCCGCGTTTCGGCACCGGAGGTCTACCGTCATCGCCGTATGTGTGGATCGATGGTCGTCAGCTGCGGAGCGCCCTATCCTGGACCAACAAATGGCCAACGCGACCGTCCGGTGCTCTCCCCTTACGAGTGAGCTTCCCTGAGAATGACAATCATCTGGTAACAGGCTACCTGGAGCCCGCCAATCCCTGGCGACACGGTGAGTATTGTTGTCCTTCCACGATTATATATCTTGGTTCCTTTTACCTGGCTCTTTATCAGATTGAGCATTACAGACCTCTTTAGGACGTACCTCGGAGTGCATCGTGTGTTAACACTTAGGTTTAATGACATGTATTTTGCATACTGACAATCTAGGTTGAGTAGCTCTCTGGTTAGCAATCTGTTGTTGA